>NW_004524721.1:2104937-2125744 GCF_000260255.1 Octodon degus
TGTATTTAGTGAAATTCTGTATCATTTATAATTTTTCTGTCTTAATATTATTTTGTACTCTCTTTAAACAATTAAGAAAAAAAAGATGTACTTTGTTACAAAGTATTTTGCCTTCAAGGCAAATGAAGCAATAAACTCTATCAAACAGTCTTTTGTTTGTTTTTCACATTTTTTCATAGTTTATTGGTAGTCAAAGATGCAATTTAAAATGAAAAGCTGATTATATTCAAGTTGGGACTACTTAAAATAGTTTCCAGATGTGTCATTCCATCCCTATGACCCTTCCTCCAAGATTTTCTTGCTTTTTATAGTTGTACAATGCAATTAAAGTTGCTTTTATATAAAATTACTTTTATTTTTATCACCTATACTATTATTAGTATCATGAATTGTATGATATTAGTAATAATATTTAATTTTATAGAATATTTCCTATACTCCGGACAATTTACTAGATTCTTTACAACTGTGTCTTACTCTATACGTTGAGAAATGTTTGTCTTATTACACTACTTACTATTATGCATCATAGACAGTTTAAGCCCAGTACTATAATGCTAGAAAGTAGAGCCATGGTATATTCCATTAAAAATCTAACTGTTTTAATCTGTCATTTTCTCCCTATTTTGACAATAATTGCTTTTGAGATTATGTTACTAAATTTAAATTCTTATTGAGAAATTAAATTTAATTATATTCTCCTTGAGAAAATTGAAATGTTTACAGAATATAATGTTCCTTATTTGAAATGTATATATTATATAATATCCTTCTTTATTATATATCTTATGATTTCTGCTCTTAAATTTCTTTTGCTTGATAAAAAATGTATATGTATGTTTTCTTTCACTATTTGGTATATATTTGCATATATATATATATGTTTTGCAACATATAAAAATGGAGATTATCAGTTTATAAAAAATTTTACCTACCAAATTAAATTTTTATGATTTGTATATCTTTAAGTTGCAATTAGCTAGATTTTTAAAAATTTAGGATAAAGATATATGCATTATAACCAGAATTCCTGGTGGGTACTCCTTCCCCACTATCCTCATTTTTCTCTTACCAATTTCAATTTTCTATGGTGAATCACCATCTGAAAATACAAAGTGATAAATTCCAGAAATACAATTAATAAATTTTAAATTGAATACTTCTCACTTGGTGAAATCTTCACCTTTCCAGTTCTCTCTGCCCAAAGAGATCTATTATCCATTTATCCAACATATTCGTATCCAGTACCATCCAAGGTCATCTGTCAGTCCTCTACTGGCTCAGACTGTCTCTGTGGCATCTGTCAGTGCCACAGTGTAGAGGCATCTGGATACCTTGCTTTCAGGCATCCTTTGAAGGGTAAGCTTAGAATTTATCCCCGTGAGAGCCAGGGGATTCACTGTTTACAGCTAATATTGCAAGGAAAAGTGCTGATTGCATGCAGTGCCCCCCACTTTTGAGGGTTGAACCTAGAACCTTTCACTGAGTTATGCCATTATCTCAATTTTAATACTTTTATTTTGAGAAAGGATCTAGGTTTCTAAATTGCCAAGATCCGGTTCCGAATGTTAGCTTTCTTGTTTCAGCTTCTCAAAGTGCTGGGATTATAGGAACATACCACAACTTCCATGGCCATATGTTTCTCCCTTTTACATATGACCTTCTATGTGCTAAGGAATTTCTAGGCTTCCTTGCAGCCAAGAATAAGTGAGCAAGGGCAAATATAATGGTGCAAAGAACACATACAACACCTGGTGCTGGGTCACACCTTCTCAAAGATAAGTTCCTCAGCCTCCATTGCTTTCCTCCATTCCTGCTGACCAGGAACTGAGTAGGCGCCATGGAGCCAAGGGCAAGCTTTGAGACAGTAGCACCAAGCAGTAGCCTGGGCTACTCCTGGGCTCTTCAGGTGGGGCAGCGCCCTTCCACTCTCTTTCTGACCCAAGATCAGCCTATTTTTTCATCACAATATTTTGGACTTTTGGTATATTTATTTCATTACTTTTCTAAGGCTTTTTTTTTCTCTCCTTTTCTTCTGACTTATTTTTGAATTTACTTTTGGATCCTTCTCCCTCTACCTTTTAGAGTTCTTTTATGGTTAATTTTCATTTCTTATTTATTTTAATATTTACAGTGGTTTTTTATTTTCACAAGGAAGTTAGAGTCCAATTGGTATTTTTCCCTTTCCTAGCATAATATAAAGACCTCAAAATATTATCTGCAATGTTTTTTTGCTTAGTGTTTTAGTTCTAACTTTTAAAATTTTATAAATCAGAATTTTATTTTATTTTGTTTTTGTTGGTGCCAGGTGCTCTATATGCCCTTTTAATCATTCTTAAACATAGTTTTAATGAGGATACGATTAAATTGACTTCTGATTTTTTACTGTAACTGAGAAATAATTTCCATTGTTTACTGATTGTCC
Organism: Octodon degus; assembly: GCF_000260255.1. Classification (NCBI taxonomy): domain Eukaryota; kingdom Metazoa; phylum Chordata; class Mammalia; order Rodentia; family Octodontidae; genus Octodon; species Octodon degus. Next base: position 2,107,363 of record NW_004524721.1, read on the forward strand.
TTATAATAAGGAGCAGTAACTTCAGCTTTTATTGCCATGCCCTTGAGGATAGCCTTTATGTTTTCACTAAGAGCTTTGTTTTTTTGTTGTTGTTTTGGTTTGTTTGTTTCTTGTGTTGTGATGTGTTTGTGGGACCTGGGATTGAACTCAGGACCTTGTGCTTGCCAGGCAGGCACTTATTCTACTGAGCTATCTCCCCGGCCCCTTCACGAAGAGCTTTGAGTACATTTTCTTTAAAATTTCATTTTGAATAATCTAGTTGTCCCCCTCCCCACCCACAGCATTCCCTTGATGAAGGAGTTTCAGAATTAAGAGTCAGTATCTTGGGGCCGGGAAGATGGCTCAGTACAATAAGCACTTCTCTGGCGAGTGCAAGGGCCTGAGTTCAATCACCAGTAAAAAAAAAAAAAAAAAAAAGAAAGAAAGAAAGAAAGAAAGAAAGAAAGAAAGAAAGAAAGAAAGAAAGAAAGAAAGAAAGAAAAGAAAAGGTAAAAGAGTCAGTATCTTTGAACTAATCTGGAAATATCTCATATGCCTTCCCCTCAAGTATTCCTTTCCTTCCATAGTTTTCAGTAGATAAGTTTTAGAACTTTCCACATTCTTCATCTTAATTTCTTAAACTTTATTTTATCAGCTCCACTTTTTCTATCACTGTAAGTTATATTATTGTACATTATTTTCCAGTACACTAACTGCCTCTTCAACTGTGGAATTTGCAATTGAAGCCTAATTTTTTTAAATTTCTGCCACTTTACTTCCCATTTTCAGATATTTGAGGAGCCAGGAAAGTAGTGCAGTAGCATAGGGCTTGCCTGGCCAGTGCAAGCCCCTGTGTTTGATTCTCGGTACAACCCCCCCCCCAAAAAAAAAGAAAAGAAAAAGAAAACACCTTTCATTTCTCAACTAAAATTTGATGACTGCTTTTTAAATTTTTAATCTTTATTAATACATGTGAATCACATACAATATTTATATGTACATGGCATGTCGTAATTTCTTTTTCGTCCCCTTTCATTTCCTCCTTTCCCTCTTCACCCATCCTTTGATTTTCTTTCCACTTTTTGTACATCTTTGTAGCACATAATCTTTACATTCCTCATACAGAGTTGGTATACACATAACACACTCCACACCCTCTCTTTCATTCCTTGCCCTTCCCCTACCTTCATCTTTTGATATCCTTCCCTTTTAGTACAATCCTTTTATCAATCTTTTATTTTACTCCTTAATTTTACTCTGTTTCTTATATAAGATAAACAATGCAATATTTAAGCTTATGCCTTTGATTTATTTAACCTAACCTCTTGGTCTTAAGGTGCATCCATTTTCTTGCAAATGACTTAAGTTCATCTATCTTGATAGCCAAGTAGTACTCCATGGTGTTTTTAAATAATATTTTCTGTATCCATTCATCTGTTGATGGATCTATGGGTCTCTTTCTAGATATATGATATATTATGAATTGTACTGTTGTATGGTTGAGCATGCATGTGCCTCTGTAGCATGATGTCTTCAACCCTTTTGAGAAGATATCTAGAAGGGGAATAGCTGGGCCAAATGGAATTTCTCATTTAGTTTTCTTTATTTTATTTTTGATGCTCCATATTGATTTCCATAATACTTGTACTAATTTACCTTCCTACCAAGAGTATAGAAGAGTTTCTTTATTCTTACATCATCACAACAATTTATTAAGAATCATATTAGGGGGGCCAGGGAGATGGCTCAGTGGAATAAGTGCTTCCCAGGCAAGTGCAAGGGCCTGAGTTCAATCCCCGGTTCTACCAAAAAAAAAAAAAAATGATCATATTAAATTAAAAACCACGTGAAACAAAATTGACAAGAAAAAGAGGAAAAAGACAACCTACAGAATGAGAAAAAATTTGTCAGTGATTCCTCAGAGAGAAGACTCATGTCTAGAATATATGAGGAACTCACAAATATTAAACCCACCAAAATAAATGACCCAATAAAAAATGTGCACATGAAATGAATAGACATTTCACAGCAAAATACATAGGACTGGTCAAAAAATACATGGAGAAATGTTTGACATCACTGAAAACTCTAAAATGTTTATTAAAACAACACTGAGATTTCATCGTACTCCAGAAAACATTGCTATTATCAAGAAATCAAATGATAACAAGTGTTTGACTATTTTTAAAAGTATTTATTTTTTATTAGATAAATTTTAGTCATCTTTTATAATTGTTTAAAACTTAAGTTCCCATCCATCCCATCTATCCCATCCTGTCCTGTCCTGTCCTGTCCCATCCCGACATGCCCAGTCCCGTCCCATCCCATCCTGTTCCATCCTATTCCATCCCATCCCATCCCATTCTACCCTATCCTACCCTATTGTATTTCATCCCATCCCATCCTGTCCCATCCCATGCCATCCTACCCTATTCTATCCTATCCTACCCTACCCTACACTACCCTACACTACCCTGCCCTACCCTACCCTACCCTACCCTACCCTACCCTACCCTACCCTACCCTACCCTATCCTATCCTATCCTATCCTATCCTATCCTATCCTATCTTATCCTATCCTATCCTGTCCTGTCCCATCTTGTCCCATTCCATCCCATCCCACCCTACTCTACCCTACCCTACCCTACCCTACCCTACCCTACCCTACCCTACCCTATCCAACTGTCTGATAGTTCTATATGTAAGCATTTGCATGCCTTATTTCATGGTCTACCATACCTGCTTCTTTACTCATTGTCTAAGAAGTGCTGTAACTTTTAACTATGAATTCATTATCTTTGAAACTTGCCTCTGTAGAAATTTTATAAAATGCATATTTGAGGTATATTTTTTTAAAAAAAGAAACTTGTACTTACTTCTGTCACTGGATTACTATAAGTTCAATGATTGTTTCTAATTTGCCTGAAAGTTTATTCAAATAAACTTGTGGAAAATGTTACAAATAGCTTCAAATTATTCATTGGGATGTTTTGTTTATTCATTTCTCTACACACAGAGCCAGGATTACAATATGCGATTCTTCAGATGTTCTTTTCTGAGTGCTGCCTTTATTTCTGACTTTCCATGGCAAAGGTATAGCAGTTAATGTATCTTTCACATCTTGTCTTTCTGGTCTGAGTCTTTGCTTCTCTTTCTTCAGACTACACACTATCATCAGAGATGTCCACAAAGAGAAGGCTAACTTACATCACAGAGCACCTTTGACTTTCAGATTTTACATAAAAGTGACAATAGTGGCTCTGTAAACAACAAAAGTGTGTATGTCTACACATATTTGCACACGCATCTGCATGTTTGAAGTGAAAAATTGTTTAGAATTTCTAGTCTATTTCGCAATAAAGAAGTCCAAGTTTGTGTTTCACTGTCACACCTAGCTCTTGGGTATTGTTTTCATTAAATCCAAACCTAATCATTTAGCATGAGGCACAAATCTCTCTGGGGATACTGCCCACAAGTTCATCCCAATATTTTCAGTTGTCCAATGTTAGTGCATACAATTCCATGACTCGCGTGAAGAAAAACGGAAGTATTTTACTATTTTTTCACTATGCAAACCTAGCTATTAATCATCAAAATAATAATAATATCTTCTCTGGATAGAGAAAATTTAACAAAGGGCTCTGATCCTGTGGGTGGATGATGGAGGGACTATGACATCAACAGGACCTCCCTGAGGGTTCGTGACCTTTGCATGCTACTGCTGGAGGAGAAGCAAGGGAAGCTCAGCAGTAAATGACCCAAATCTAGAAGCAGAGGATCACAGGAAACAGATCTACCATGTGGGGGCTGAGTAGCAGTGCTGGGACTTTGGAGAGGGCTCTCTGCAATAACCTCTGGAATTCACTTAGCTTCAGCAGCAATGCTACCACGGAGGAGCAAGGAGAGCACTTTCCTGCAGACCGGTGCCTCCCAGGGTCACACCCCCAGGAGGCAGCTGACAAGGGACCCGGAAAGTATTATTCCCAGGATGCAGAAAAAAGCAAGAGCCCATCTAGCTGGGAGCTGAGAGCTGTTATCCCTCACGTAAGAGAGTAAATATTGCCATGGAACTAGTTTGCTACCGTTTCCCCAAGTCCATCATTCCTAAATGCCTCTTTGCACTCTTTTTTAAATTGTGGAGCAATATACATAACAAACTTTACAATTTCAGCCATTTTAGAGCCTACAGTTCAAAGACATTGCATACATTTGAAACTTTTTGTTTAAAGTCAGCTAACTTAATTTACATTTTCTTCCAGATAATTATATGCAATAATTCTGAATAATTAAACAGTATTTCTATTTCAGCATTATTTAATATACTCCACCAGTACTACACTAGCTCACCCCTTTCACTCAGTCATGCACACAGCCCACACACAATGTGCATGAACAGTAAACACGTACAATACTGTGAACACACACTTTGTATTGAAAGAACACGAAGAAAGTCTTTTAAAAGCACTTACCAGCATATGCATGTAAATTTTGAAGAAAATGACAGCTGACATCTTACTGTGAGTGAAGCTGCAGTACATGTGACCTGATCTAACATCGTGCGACCTTGGCTTGCCCCTCAGAGGCCGAAGAACACATCGATGGAATTTCTATTGAAACTGTCCTACCAATTTGATTTGAAACTGTCTCATTGCTATTTGTCTGTCAATAAAATTATGGGGAAAAATAAAAATAAATAACATAACAAAAAAAAAAAGAATTTGTTGTGCAGAAAAGAAGGTGTCAAGGAGGGTGACATGCTACGGCCCAGCAGTTCCACCTTAGGACCTCCACAACTTTCCCTCCTGCGGTGGCTTGAAAAACTGCTTCAGCCGTGGCTGCCTGGCTTTTGCCTCACATCTTACTGAGTCTCAGAATAAGGGATAAAGTACATTCACAGTGTCGCATAACCACCACCACCATTCACCTGCAGGACTTGCCTCGTTTTGTAAAGCTGACGCTGTGTCTCCCTTCATTATTTAATGAGCCCTCTTCCTCTCACACGCACCGGTGACTACCGTTGTACTCCTATATCCGTGAACCTGCTTACTGTTGGAACATCATAGTGCTCGTCTTTTTCTGCTCAGTTTCTATTTCACTCAGTCTCACATCTTTAAGCTTTTATTTATGTTGCAGTAAATGTTAGAACTGTTTTTTTTTTAAAGACTGTATAATAAACCACTGTGTGAAATGTGTGGAACGTTATGTGTCCTTAAAGATGTAGTCAGTTTATCCTTTAGGTGAACTTCTCCTACACATCTTTTCTGGTTCCTCTGCCCTAAGTCCATGCATTAGTGTGTGTGTGTGTGTGTGTGTGTGTGTGTGTGTGTGTGTGTGTGTGTGTTTATACATTCCTATGGAAACCTAGTTGCACTCTTTTTCCCTTCTTGTGTGTTCATGTTGCTAAGGCTTTAACTCTGTGATCCCATACTTTGTACTCGACAGAGATTTATCTGGACAGGTTAGTAGGAAGTAAGCCTGGCTTTAAGTCCCAGCTCCATCATGAACTACGTGAGTTTGAAGGGGCCACCTGAATTTTCATTGCAGTTACAAAGTAGGAATGATGCTTGGACTCATCTGATTTTCTGGGAAGAAAAATGAGATGATATTTATGTGCATTTCTTTATGTTTATGTATGCATTATTCCTCTCAAGAATAATGGAAAGCTCATGAATGGAAGGATTATTTTTCCCTCTTTATCTGCCAGAGTTTCTGTGGGGTTGGAAATACTGCAAATGGCTCTAAGAGCAAATGTTGTTGCAGAGTTGCCACAAGGCAGCTAACACAATGTACCTACGTGTTCGGCAAATGCTCAGAGCAATTCTAATTGTGAACATGTTCAGTCATACGTCATAAACACTGCTGAATAATTTATTCATTCTGCAATTAGGATAATTGGCCTGATTTTTAATATGCTTGTGGATAGATTTGGAGATAACACTTTCTGTGAACATGCATTCTGTAAAACTAAGAAACAAAAATCAACTATCTTTCTGATGAAAGACAGTTCCATTTTAAGATATTTAATAAAATTAATTACATTAACTTAACTACAAAATTAACTTTAGTCTCTGAGTAAGAGGGGAGAAGAAAGACCAATAGCAATCTCTTGCTTAATTCTGAATTACCTTATGTTTAGCATTTTAAGAGTAAAGAGGTTAAAAACCATCCAACATGATTAGAGAAAAACATTACTTCATTCATTTTAAATGAAATAAGCATATCTTTATCATGTCATTTCTGATTATCAGAATGATACACAATCATACAAGATGGCCAGAGTTCAAATTCCAGCTTTACCAGTTATCAATTTTATGTACATCCAAATTACTTTAATTCTCATTTGTAGAATAGGGATCAGAAAAGTAACAACCTCAGGGCATTTGAAAGATTTCAATAGAAAATGACCATATAACTTTCTATGGAGTTTGGAATCTTGGAAACCATAGTCACTCAAATAATAATAAGAAAATAAAAATAGAGAAGGGAGAGATACATACAGTTTAAACAGAAACAGTAAAAATAAATGAATGAAACTGCACTTGATTCCACAATGCAATATGAAAGGGTTACGGTTGTGCTATACATTGACTGGGTCCTTCTAGTTCAATAGCTTCATGCCTTCCTGCCTAAAACACTTCTGGTGTTTGTGTGTTCAGTCTTTCTCAGAGAAATAGAATATACTGCTTCATATTTATTATTTACTTTATCAATAATACTGTACTATGAATATTAGTATATGCCAATAAATATAGATCTAGAGAGGTCGATCATTTTAATGGTTATATAATTGTGCATTACACAAAATATAACAGGATTGACTTCATTTATTTTTGTTTTTTTTTCTTTTTTCAGTAATAAATATTGTAACATTTTGTGAATTTGACTATTTCCCTAAGACTAATCCCAAGAAATTGTACAATTAAATGGATGGTCTTATTAAGAATTTTAATCTGTATGATCAAATTTTACTCCAAAACTGTGAGAACAAGTTACACCCCTTCAAACAATGCATAAGCACATCACTTTACTACATTTTTTCAATCGGCTGATTTGATGAATAAAATATTTTGCTGTGATAGTCCCTGCATTTTTGATTGTCAAAATAAGCACATGCAAGCATGAAGCATTTATAGACTTAACTGGCAGCTTCTATATACAGTGAAAGATGACAAGTTATTATCACAGACATTGAATGAGGTTTATGCACTGCAGCCAACACTTTTCATCATGGAAATGCAGTGTGATACTGAGCCCTGTGCTTGGCTTAGACCTGCTTGCATAAGGAAGACAAAAGCCCTGAAAGAGAAATTGAGACACAGAATTCAATGACACAAGAACCTACTCAGGGTGTAACACTCTATGACAGATGAAGAAATTAGGACCAAGATTCATGAGGAGGAAATAGTATAAACTGCCAAACAGAAACTTTATCAGTTGGGTCAGAAAATATAATCTAAACTTATCTCACAACCCCAGTTCTATGGCGTTTGGGAGCAGCTAATGCCAACAAAGAAAAGGGATGAGACTGGAACAACCTTCAAAGGTCACCAACCCATCCCAGTGTGCCACATTAGAGAACAATGCCTGAGCAAGTGATTGTGAGCTAGGATACTTGTAGCAAAGGAGCCAGTGGGTGGCAAGGATGCAGACGAGGAGGGGGACTCCAACCCCAGGGGGCTCATCAGTTACCTGTGCATCAAAGAATTCACCAGGGTGATAGTGGGCTCATTGCCTTAGCTGTTCTCCCTCTCTGCCTGATACGAGCATGCAGAATGAATGCCCTCTGGACCATGTGAGCTCTCAGGGTCTGTGCATAATCAAGAGACTATCTCAAGAGTGACAGTTCATGTCATAGATTTTATTCATGTGGGCTTGACCACACTGAAGCAATTTGCTGGAGGAAAAAGAGAACTATTGAACCATACTGTAGTGCTATTGAAATAAATTTTTGCTATTGCTGAAATTTTACAGTTGTTGCTTATGGAATCTTTTACTTATATCCCTTTTCATGTTTTCTTGGGACATTATTCTTTTTTCATTGACATGAAAGAACTACTGACACTAATTCTTTTCATATGTGTTGGAAAAGAAGTAAAGGAATAGAACAAGAGGGAAAGAAATCGCAATGAAAAGCAAGGCAACTTTTGGTTTTAAAAGATATATATATATATATATATATATATATATATATATGTGTGTGTAATTTTAAATATATATATATCTTCCTTAAAATTAATAAATGTTTAAACCAAGTAAGTAATAAATGCTTTATAAAAATTTTAGAAACTTTTAAAAGAATAATAAATCCTTAAAGAACCAAAAATCTCCCCATTCTTTAGCACCTAAAAGTTCCTGAATATAGTTTGGGCACTCAGGGAAGGAGATAAATGCAGGAACTAAAAGGAAATCCTGAGACCAGTAATATCACATTGTGCATTGAAGGGAAGTGTAATGAGTCAAGTGCAATACATCTCCTCAGATCTGTTCTTGAATATTTTAACAAAATGATGCAACTTGCAGTTGAAAATTGATCCTGGGAATGCATTGTACAGAAAACACTGTAACCTGTTGTTGTAGGCAAAAATAAATAATTCTTGAAAACATTTAAAGTAAAGAAAAGAGGGATACAAGTGCACAATCTTCAGCAAATTAGCTATTTTGTGTACTCAAGTAAATATAGGTTGAATGCCAGGTTTCTGCTGGGACATTGTGTGAGTGAAAATAATTTCCCTAAAGTAGTTCAAATTCTATAAAGTGATGTCATATGTGTTAACAGACACATGTAGTTAAGCATCAGATATACAATGAGTATAATGACAGTAGACAACAGAGTAGTGGTGGCATAAGCCCTGAAGAAAGAATAACTGGGCTATAGTCATTGGATGAGTTCTTAGGCAAGTTATTAGATTCTTCAGTTCCTCATACTCAAAATGGAAAACTAGGGCTTACTTGCTAGTTTCATCTGAGAATAATGTTCATTGCTACATGCAAGCATTGAGAATTGCACCTTGCACATCTCAACGGGTGTCAGCTATTAAGATTCTCATGAACAGCTCCAAATTTAAGTCTCATCATTTGTAAAATGAAATTAATAGGGCCTATAATTGGGATGATAATCTCTTCCTGAAATCCTAATGCTGATGTTCAAGTGAGGTGTGACAGTGCAAATATCTGGACTGCTATAAAGACTGTGCAAAGGCAAAAGGTTATTTTAATTCATAAAATTCCTCACAAAATATCCTCACTACATAAAAATTATGTATGAGCTACATAGCAAATTCCATTTCCCTAAATATTTGACACTGTTTCACATTAGAATTTTTATAAATATGAATTGGTAATAAGGTCAATACTGCTATGTGTAATCACATGGACACATAAACACTTTCTGCTATATATATTATCAAACAGAAGCAAATAATTGATTAAAATAGAGATCACACAAGAGCCTAAACAAAGCTCTTTTAGCTGTCCAGAGATACATGACACCTTGTGGACATTCCCACTTACTTATAGAAGCCACATGAATCACACATATCCAATCAGAACTAGGGCCACAGTAATGGATTTCCCCCAGTATAAAAAAAAATGAACAAACACAACAGCCTCCTAACCAAACGAAAGATTAGTATGAATGTAGTGATGGAGGCAGATCTGCTGATTCTCATTCACTGCATTCATCATTTGTAGTACTAATTAGCCAGCTCAGCTGATTCTATAGGAAGTCAGATCCAGTGCATAAAATCTAACCAAATGAACGGATGACCTGCTAAGGAGACTTGATCAAATTAGAGGACATGGTCTATCTTTTCTCATTCACCAATTTTCTCTTCTAGGCTGCTCTCTCCATCTTTTCTGCTTCAAACCTGCAAGGAAAATTCACCATGTTCATGCAACAGCATGCACATGCTCAGAGCTCTCAAGCTTGGTTTTGCATGTAGGTGGCTAATGTTGAAAGCCACTTGTTTTTTTAGAGAAACTTTATAAAATATAGTAGTCATAGATAAAAGCATAATATATCTGATGGTCTTACCCATCATCATCAAAGATGCCCCAACAGAAGGTAACTCCTATCCTGTGAAAATAGTATCATATTTATTTTTTTTCTAAGCAACAATTAAAATGTAACTAACAAGTTGCAAAAAAGGACTGTGTATGGGTCTTTATAGTTAAATGGTCATTATTTACAGTTAGAACTTTGCATAGAAAAGAAGAGAAAAAGAACATTTTTCCTTCTTGCAGTGAGGGAGCAGCCATTTCTTCCCTAGATTTTTGACAGCTGTGTGATAGGCAATGTAACATTGTAAAACATGCGTATTAGGCTGCTGATGAATATCCCTCCTGGAAATCCACGCTATTGTGATATACTATCATATTATTTATATACTTTCAAAAATCTCAAATATGCCTGTAAAAGTGAATGTGTTTGTCTTCAGTTCTTTTGGCTTTCCCATTATTGAATTTGGAATGTTTCAGATTATTGAGCATATTAATCGAAGATTGATTATCGTGTATGAGTACCAAACAAAGTATTAAAGGAATTTTTCTGTCCCCTTTTCATTTTATTCTGGTTTTTGTTTTGTTGTCTCCATTAGTGATGATGAGAAAACAAAATGAATTGTCTTTGCTGTATAAGGAGTTATTTATATTAAGTAGCATTGTGAGGCCAACATTCACAAGACAACTAAAGTATATTCCAGGCAACATGATAAACTAGTTTAAGGCTTAAGAACTCAATGAATATGACAGCTGAGAACTGATGTCAGATCTCAGAGAGACATTCTGGGGTGAGGTACCATTCTGACTTGATCTTCCTAGATGAGTAAATGAGTTAGGAATATGTATTGCATGTTAGGATCCCCTGAGTCAATGTCAGATAAGCACAGGAAAATATTGTGCTGGCCTATCAGGTGACTTACTTAGATCAAGGACTTTTCTCTCACAATAGCAGAGTGAACTTCTCAGGACAGAGTGGCTAGAATTAAGTTATAAATCAATAAAACATGATAAATAGAGTTATTAGAAGGTTTTCAGTGAAGAGGTAGATGAATATGGCTTCTTAGGGACATTTGCCTTGCTGTAGTACACTGAATGTTAGAGAGCAGAGAGCACTGGTCAGAACACCCTTCTCAAGCTGGTACAGAGGTGGGGGTGACAGCAGCAAAGTCAACCAAGGAGAAGCACCTAGACAAAGATGAGGGGAAACAGCAGTCTCATGGTCTATAGAAAGGTAAAAGTATTATTTTGTGCTTGGAATAGGAATCTATGATGATTTTTGTATTTAAGTATAAACTCCTGATAACTACATACTGTGACACTGCTTTATGCACATCCTTTTTATGCCCATCCTTCTCTCCTGCCTGATGCTTCCCAGAGAATGATTAATGCTGCTGAATGGATTCACTCAGGTTGCTGCAGGTAAAGTAAAGGTAAAATAAAAAAGGGGAGCAAAGTCCTTTTGACAAACCACCAAGAAGTTCCGAAAGGAATCCTCATTACCAACAACTTACCATTTGGATTTTAAATAAAGTATATATGTGGTCAGTTTTCCTTTAATGTATTAAATACTCAAGATAGTGCAAGGAAAAGAGGAAAATGTTTGTTTTGGCTCACAAATTGAAAAACCTCAGTCCATAGTCACTTAGCCCCATTGCTATAGGGCCTACACCAGGAAGTACATTGTGGCCACAATGTATTAAGAGAGAACAGCCTACAATGGGTCCATGATGCTTTCTAGGGCATTCACAACTTCAAAGACCTGACTTCTTCTAGTAGGCTCAGACTACTAAAGGTTCCCTTCCTTCTCAGTGGTATCACAGATAGGGGGCAAGGCCTTTAACAGAAAACAGCATCTAAACCACGATAGTATCTCTCTGTATTATCTGTCTTAGCTTAAATAACAAAACTGTACATAATTCATGAATGATTTTGTGTCTTCTCTGGATGCTTGCAGCAAAAGTTGTCAATGATCATACCACATTCAGTGTTGGAGTGATTTATAGCTTGCAACTGGAAAGAGCAAGCATGAATTTATTATGGCTTTTTAACAACCTTCTGTCAGGTGATACCTACCATTGTGACCACTGTGTGCCTTTTGGAATGGACCAAGTTACAATGAACTTGGTATTTGTTTTCAGGGAACACAGAGTCCAAAGTGACTCTTTTACAAACATGCTGTTTTAATGTTTATTTTAAAAATTATCTTCTCAGATACTGAAAACATCTTAAAAGCAGTGGACTCATCTTTTATATTCTTTTAATCTAGAATAGATAGTAATTACTTATTAGGATAATGTTCACTGACCACATACACCTAAACTGACATCCTTAAGTCATCCTTAAAGTTTTCATTATGCTTTAAGCTCTTTTTGGTTTGGTACAGTTTGGGGCCTTAGAATGTATTCACTGGCTCAAGCTAACTTTTGTGATCCAAGAAATAGTAGAGTTTCTCAAAAGGCTAAACCAAAATCCTTGCAATTTGTTGAGTAAACAAAGGTTATTCTAATAAACCAAATCCAAGATGTTATCATAGGGCCTTGTAAGGAATTTAAGAACAATAGAATAGATAAATCTGAATATAAATTATTCACATCATTACCCCCTTAATTAAAATGAAGGAATAAGAACAAAAACAAAGGTAGAGACTGGAAGAAAAAATAGTTTCATTTATAATTATGGTTTTCTGGCTATTCTTGTCTGACAGATTTCAGTGTTGCTTCTAACATGGCAGCTTGCCCTATAAATTCCCAACTTGAACTCTTACATAAGTGTTCACAGGAACAAATCCAAATACTTCAGCAAGACTCTCCACTGCAATTTATTTCTTAAAAAACAAAGAAGTAAGAAATAGCTTAAAATGTAGTACAACAATCTGGAGAATAGATGTTTACATTTAAATATTCATTTTCTTTTGATCCATGTTATTTAGATGCTATAGAATCACATGTCAAATGTAAAAGCTTAAAGTACTGGACAGACATGATCTATTTTCAAATTAAAATGTCTACAAACAATTCTGAAAACCTCTCTTTTTAACTTGTCATGTGAGCTCACTTTTACGGGAATTCCTACTTTCTAAAAGGGCATTTAAAAATAAAAGATATATGCTACAATAGGAAATATGTTATCTAAAATTCAGGTACCAATTAAATCTTTAAATGCTCTAAAATATTCTCATATTTTCCTCGTGCAGATTATGAGGGCTGCCTGACACATAAACTGTGGACTTAGTTGTCCTGTTGGACTCTTTCCATACCACACTTTCACATGTGCTTCAGTGTTCTCAGCAAAAAGGCATGGGCAGAAGAGTAGTTAATAAATTAAAAGTGCAGTGTGCATATCCACCACTCTGCACTTCCTACAAAGAAAAAAAGAGAAAACAGTTTCCACACAAAATAGAGGCTCAGCTGGTCTGAGCTTGTCTGGTATTTGGAGCATGCTATTTTAGAAAATCGGGTTCTTAAACTGAATTTGCACAAGCTCAAAAGTATTGTAATGTGTACAATTTTATCAGAGCTAAAATCTATCCTCTAGCTTGAATGTCCTAATGGCTTGTCTGCATATCTTACCAAGTAATATGGAAGGATGGAAAGGAGATTAAATGTGTTCTATTCATTGTAATAATTTTTATTTTCTTGCAAAGAATTCTGTATTAAGGACAAGACATTGAACTAGGGATACAGCTCAGTGGCACAGAGGTTGCCTAGTAAGCATGAGGTCTTGAGTTTGATTTCCAGTATCAAAATAATAATAATAATAATAATAATAATACATAATAATAACAACAATATTTTCCTTGGCATAAAGGATTTTATATCATTGGCTAATTGAAAAGTGCGTAGAATTAGAGGACCTCCATGTTGTAGGAAAAAGAATCAGATATTTTCTAAATCCCTTGGATAGAAAAACTGGGAAATGGGCCTTTCATCCAAAGAGAGTGTCTTATAGTGGGATGCTATTTTTCCCACAGCCTGTTGTTGCATGCTGAACTTCACTTACTCGAGTTAAAAACTATTGCGTACAGCAAGTCATTTTACCCCTTATCTACTTGGACATGCTTACTAAAATCCCACATCCTCTTAGATTGATGGCATTAGGGGCCCAGACATAATACTATCTTTTTTTTTCAAAGAAACATGATTTAAATCATTCCTAGTACTATGGGATGAATTTTGTTCATCCAAATTATTTAGTATAATTCTGCTTCTCAATACTTTATAATGTGTATAAGTTTGGAGATATGATATAAAGTGAAATGAAGAATAAGGTAGACCCTCATCTAAGATAAAAGATTATCTTATAAGAAGAGATTAGGATGCAGTCATATATAAAGAAAAGACAATAAGAAGACAGGGAGAAGATACCCACCTATACTACATGAAAAGACAGTACAAGGCAGAGAGCAACTTTTCTTGGCAGAGGCAAAGAGCAAGAGCACAAGGGAGGAATAGCAGCAGCTCAAGCAGTTAGCTTTGCTTTCCTCCTTACATTGTAATGCAAATTGCCTGTCCCAGGGCAGGTGCAGCATCCACACCTACAATAATCAATCACAAATTCTAGAAACTGCCCCAAGACTGCATGAGGCTTTAGGGGGACACCTAGACACAAACCATAGCAACAGATTTCTGTGTTGGTGTATAGATCAAATTCAAGTTTATTCAGAGTAAAAATAAAACAATCTGTAACTCTAAGGTTCTAGATTCACTTGTCCTTCACTGACCTGTGAGACAATAAGCTCCCATTCTTTATGCCACCAACCATATAGCAGCCCTAGCAGCTAATACACCCACTATTTAGCATTTGCCCTCCCCAGCCTCATGAAGTCTGCTAACAGGCTTTCACTATCTACATTCTGAGAAATGGAAGGCAGTGTTGTTGTGTCAGGCAAAAGTGTAAGCCTCAGAGCTCACCTGGCTGTTGCAGTCTGACTTAGTTCACTTTATAGTTCAGAACATGAAGAGATAAGTCCTGAGGAGGTCAAAAGCCAGGGAAACAAAGTAGATGGGAAAAGAAATACCTTCCTCACAGACACCTAGAGTGCAACTGGGAGAAAGTGTTTCTCAAAAAACCAAAAATCTGCTGATGTAAGTTTTATAATGTGAGAAACTTAGGAACAAACTGATCAACATTCAGAGATTGAAAGGTAAGAACTTGAACTTGTTGCTATGGTTTGTGTATAGGTGCCCCCCCCCCAAGCCTTAAGCAGTCATGGGGCGGCTTCTGGAGTTTGTGATTGATTACTGTGGGTGTGGATGCTGCACCTGCCCTGAGGAGGGTAATCTGCATTTCAATGTAAGGAGGGAAGAGAAGCTAGCTGCTTGAGCTGCTGCTTCTCCTCCCTTATGCACTCTTGCCCTTTACCACGCCTTGAAAGGTTGCTGTCTGCCACGTGCTGCTCTGCCTTGGAGCCAGCTGAATAGGAACTGAAACCTCTGGTAACTGTGAGCTAAATAAACCTTTCTTTCCTTCATTTTGAGTGTTGAGTATTTGTCCCAGTAACGAGAGAAGAGTAACTAAGACAACTGTCTTTTTAAAGAGACAAAATTTTGGGGATAGATATCCTAGTTTTTCAATCTTCTAAGTGGATTTTAACTGCTATGTCCTCATGCCAACATCCATGACACCTCTGAAATAAAATACATGCTCATTCATCCTCCATCAACCACCCATAATAATTGAACACACATGTTTTAGAGTGTGTCTCCTTTTCCCAACACATTGGGTTAATGGGCAGATATATATATATATATATATTCTACTCCCTGGACAAATTTTATTTTAATACAGTCTTACTGAGAACTCTATCAGATCTGTTCTCACTGTAAGGAAAACAAAAATGAAGAGAGAAATTATTCCCAGGATGAGGTAATCCTTTAAGAATCAAAGCAACTGGACTGAGATCCCTCACAGCACACACTTGAGTGTGGACCTACCTCTACACTTAACTGATACGTGAGCTCATAAACTCACTGATTGTTTATCTACTAAATGGTAGTTTGGAAATAGCATGAAATTTCCTTGGAATGTGTTCATTCAAAGTTGAAGTCTAAAAAAATAAAAAATAAAAAAACAAAACAAAAACAAAGTTGAAGTCTAATTTCTTGTTCCCTTGCATGTAGGCTGGAATTAATGACTTGCTTCCCATGCCCATAATGCAGTAGGCATAATAATGATAAGTCATTTCTGCAGGGAGACCATGACAACATTGCTACTTCCATGATGTCCTCACTGGAGAAGACCAGCTATCACATCATAAGGACAATCAAGCAACCATTGAAGAAGAACTGAGCACAATTTTGCCCATGATGTGAGTGATCATGTAGGCCTCATTCTCTAGTTCCAGCCCAGCTTCAGAAGCTAATATCCTAGCTGACACACTGAAGTACAATTTTACACATGCCTTTGACTTATTCTCCTCTGAAAAAGTAATAAATGCATGTTATAATACTGAATCACTAAGCCTTGAGGCAATTTTAAGCAAGATTAGATAATTATTTTAAATTTTGGCAGTAGAAGCGGGTAACACACAACCATTGAGAAATTGGGAAGATACTGAGAGGTCTGGGTAAAACCAAGAGCCTCAAAGATGCCAGAAATATGTGTCCTCCACCCATAGGAAGTCTCCAACTATCAGCTTAAAGTTTGAAGCTCATTTATAAAGTATGAATCTGCGAAACCAAAAGCCACGAGAACACAACCAGGGGTTATGGAAAACCACTCACACAACTTAAACTTTAATTAAGGGAGTATTACCATACATCCTCAGGATTTCAGAATTTCTAAGAAGAAGTATCTCCCAGATTCCTATTTTGTGCATAAAATGTGCATGGTGGTCATTTGGTGCCTGCCTCATTATTACACATTAGGGATGAGACATGTGTTCAGAACATTGGTCTTCAAGTCAAGAGTGTTTCTGTTAAAAAAGCCAAACTCACAGAACAACTTTCAGAGGTAAAGAGTTGAGTGAGCTTTGCATGTGAAAGTGTATATGTGGGTTTTTTCTAATAGTAATAACAAATTTTGATCTTTTGTGGTATCATAGAAAACTTTTACTTTGGCTTTTAATTTTTTTATTATGGGCATTTATGATGACATGCTTCTATGGACTGAATTATGATTCCCCCCCAAGTTCATGAGCTGATAGCTTACATCCTCATCTAACCCTTTGGGGTCAGAAACTAATAAGGGTGTGAGGGTGGGAACCTGATCTACTAGGACTAGCATCCTAATGGAAGCCAGAAAACAGATCCTCTCCCCTTCTACCATATGAGAACCTGAGAAAAGACAGAATGACATGCAAACCAGAAAACGAGTCCTCACCAGGAAACTAATCAGACAGCATTTTGATCTTGGTTACTTGAGCATACAAAAGTAACAGAAAATACATTTCCATTATTTAGGCTACCAAGGTTAAGGTACTTTGTTGCAACATCCTAAATATGAATATGATATATCAGTCTCAACCATAGTAACCCTTAGGAGATAAAAACATTGAACATTTGTTTCTGAACAGAGCTCATTTATAACACTGAGGTAATAGTTCCCACACTGTATGCCTTGGTCCACAGTCTAAGGGTTGTCACTGCCTACCACATATAAAACAGACAAATCCACAGTAAGTCAATAAAGTTTAAGGCATTTTTTTATCCATCTAAAGGAAAATTGAGCTACACATACTTTAAATTTTAATTTACTAGGCTATAACCATGTGGCTGTTTGTCAAATCTACTTAGTTATCTCTAAGCAGGTCAGCAGAGGATTGCTTTGTAGGCCTCCTGCTCCCTCATCCTGTGTCAAATCATCTGACATTGAGACACTGCATGCATCAAGCTAAGCTACACTCACTGCTGTTCTTTAATTTTATTGGGAAAAGTAGCAAGATATGCAATTGAATTCATGTTTTCAAGTTTTATGTTTTCTTTTTAGAGTCATCTCCGCAATTTAAACACAGACAAAAGAACTAAATGAGACAGAATAAATTAATCTAACAAATTGAGAAGACATAGACTCTAGTTTGAAAGGGTGCATTGGAAAGTATCAATGAGACAAGTTACAAACTCCTTAATTATATACATAGAGTAGGTATGTTTCGATGATTTTTAAATGTACTTATTAAAGAAAAAATTAAGGGCCAGCAAGATAACTCAGCAGACTGAGCACCTGCTTAGGCAAGCATATGGACTGGGTTGGATCCTGGCATCACATGCAGCACCAGCCCTGCCTCTAAGGGCACTGAGCCACTCGGCTGGGTGTGGTGGTGCACATGTGTAATTCCAGAGCTGGGCAGGCTGACAACAGGAGAGTCACTACAATTCCAATCTGTGTAGTGAGACTCTGTACCAAAAACACTAAAATTTTTTTAAATAAAATAAAATAGAAAAGAAAAAATGAAAGAAAGAGAGGC
>NW_004524721.1:2125844-2128351 GCF_000260255.1 Octodon degus
ATTTGGACATTGAAAGTGAGCTGTAGCAAATTTTTTTTTAGATTATACCTGAAGCACTACTTTATTAAGGTTAAGAAACAAACCTTATGCAGAAGCCATGAATAGCCTTTTGAATTATTTGATAATGCTATTAGACAAAGAGAAGTATATAATCTAACCATTTTGAAAAAAGTTTTGAATTCTTGCTGATTCGACACAAAACGCTGGCACTCATTAAGTTAATGTCAAATATAAACTGCACCAGTTGAAATGGGACATTTTTGACAAACTAGGTAATGAAGCTGATCAATGAATTCTATCAATCATAAGCAAAATAAAGCCAAAAAGAAAAATGTGAAACACACTGAAACCTTACAATTTACTTGTTTTTATAGCAGGAAACTGATATTTTTCTTATAGTTAGATGTCTTGATAGAAGTCTTTGCAAATTTTTTTACTACATACCCATAAATTTACAGGTCATTTTCAATAACTTGTAAAACTGAAAGAATTTATTTCGACTACTGTTTTTTTTTTTTTTTTTTTTTTTTTTTTCAGAGCCAGGGATTGAACTCAGGCCCTTGCACTTGCCAGGCAAGCACTTATTCAACTGAGCTATCTTCTCAGCCCCACAACTACCGGTGTAAAAACATTCAATTGACTAGGCTGAGTATATAAATCAATGGACCTAGCAAGGCCCCAGATTTGAGCCCCAGCACTGAGAAAAATAAAACAGAAATATATTAAGCATGTAAAATGGAAAATTAAATGTTTTTAGCCATAGTATTAATTTTTATATAGAAATTTTCTTACTCAAAAAAGCTGTCAATTGCATTTGATACCAATGTTTTCAAATGTTCCAGAGTTAGGTTAGGTAGCTAATCCAATAAGAATATATCTATTTTCTGAATTGTTTTAATATTGTCCTATTTTTATATTTTCATATAGTTCACAATTATATTTATTTCCTTTTTCTGAATAAAATTTTATTTTGTACTAATTTTCTACTAACTTAGACTTTCTAGATTACAATTCTGTGGCTCTTTGTTAAATCTACTTAGTTTTTATTAAGCATGTCAGCAGAAGAATGATTTTCCGGCCTCCCACTACCTCACCCTGTATTTCTAGAGGGTTCTCAAAAATAATTGTTTCAGGCCCTATCAAATTTGATGAATCTATCTCATGAAAGTAGTTATAGTTAGGTAATATGTCATTTTCAAAAGTCTTAGAAGAGTGAAGTGTAAAAAAGTATGTGAGACAAAATGGAATTACTTTACTCTTTTAATATTTACTTATTTATTTAAATTTGTGCAATACTAGGTATCAAACTCGTAGCTTCACAAATACTAGGCAAATGATTCACCACTGAGCTGTGCCCCCATCCCCTAGGGAGTCAGTTTAATCACTCTACTTTGGTGTTTTATGGTTTTGGGGATATCTAACTTTCCCATAAACAGCTAACATTTATTAAGTACATATCTCTTTAATTAAGAAGACAAACAAAGATGAAGGCATACTCATTTTTAAGTTAACATAACATTTAAGGAATAAAGATTGTCCAGACCTAGAGGAAAACTTTCTCAGGCAGTTTTGTTGGGACAGATGGAGAATAAAAGAAAGCAAGATGTTAAGTGCTTTTTCCGGTTTTAAGAGTAAGCTCAATTTTTCAAATCATCCTTCTTAGGAGAGGGTGGAATTGCTTTTCCCCATCCAAATCCACAGTAGTTCAAATATACAAATATATAAATATACATATACTCCACGACATTAATATGAGGCACTTTCAGAGTACTCTGGTCACTTTTATGTGAGGTCAGACAAAAGTCTTTGGCTGAAGTGACACTAACAACTCAATAGGATGTTTCCTGTGGTTCATTCAATGGGATTTAGTTGAACAGTTGTTTCTCAAGGCAGAATTTTTAATAGTAGTTAAAAAGGTTACATGCTTAAAATGTAACAAGAATCTGTTTTTGATCAACACCAATAAATTGGTTTGCATATTAAATTATAAGTAGAATGAAATATCTCAAAAGTGAAAATTATGCATTGTTACAGCCCTGTTGGAATTTATCAACTAGAATCCTGGTGTCTGTCTTCTGTAAAGATTTAAGTGAAAGTAATTCTCTTTTTGACCTACTATGTGCTTTAGAGAGGCAATACTGTATGAGATGACCAAATACATATGTTTTAAAATATATTGAGTGGAACCACAACATACAAAGAGAGGAACATAAGGAAGAGCAAAAGAGATGAAAGATAGGAAAAAGGAGGAAGATGTAGCTCATCTTTCTGAACTTTGTAAAATCACAGGAAAGATCATGATAAAATAAGTCCCACAGAGACAAATAAACAAATATACAAAAATCCAGTAATAGCAATATTCTTAAAGTAATCTCGTGAGTGGATAACATATTTTAATTTTAAATCATATGGATAACTTATTTAATTATTTGTTTACAAATAATTGGTTTTTGGCTGTGAGGATTGAGCACCAGCCTTTCTGAGTGTATGCCCCCCCCCACCACCAC
>NW_004524721.1:2128451-2158586 GCF_000260255.1 Octodon degus
GAGGATATGAATCTCCTAAAATAACATTTCAGGAGCAGTATTAAAATTATCAGCAACAAATGGTTGTTCATTGAATCTAATGAAAATGCAGAGATGCAATTGCAGAGTTTGTTAACAATGGGAAGTTACAGTAATTATACTCTGAGACAGGGTCTCAGCAAATCACTAAATATCCCAGACTGTACTCTAATTTATAATCCTCATTCCTTGGCCTCAGAATAACGGTAGATTTCTTTTCACAAACCATCAAATCAAGAGAATGGAGCAAAGTGCTTCAAGTCTTGCAAGAAAACAAATTCCAACCCTGACTGGTACACCCTGCACAACTCTCCTTCAAGTTTAACGGAGAAGTGAAATACATCCCTGACAAAGAACAACTAATGAATTTCATAACGACAAAACCAACCCTACACAGACTACTAAAAAATATTCTAGAGAGGGATCAAAATGACCACAACTCCATGAATGAGAACAGAAAGAACCCACTAAATAAAGCAAACAATTAAACACAGGAGAAAAAGAGATATAAAGCAGTCTTTCGATTATTCTTTTGTATACAGCAGCAAAATATTTCCATCAGCATACTGTGCAAATGGACTTTTACTGCATGCTATGGGTCATGATTCTGTCTGGAACTACAGGGTGGATATCAAGGAAATAGCAGTAGCTCAGTCCCACAAATGACACCTGGCCACCAGTAAGCATCATGAACACTCTCCACATCTACCACATACTAGAACTTTGTGCGATATCCTATCCCAATACTGTTAGAAGTGCTGGTCGTATATTTGCCATTCCAGTATTTTTGTTATGTTTTATTCTTAGTAATTCCTTACTATCATGAAAACTTTTTCTTAGTTGATGTTTTTGTGTATATTAACCCAATCAAATGCTGTGTGAGTACTCTGAATTGATCACAGATTTGTAGATATGATATATTACATTCTGGCCTCTTAGTTGAACTCACAATTTAATTTTAATTTTTGAATATTACTTTGAAATATTCAAATTTTAATTAATTAACATTTAATTCATTTTTGGGTATTGTTTAATTTTAATTTTTGTTTCATCATTTATACTGTTTCTTTGACTTACAGTCTACTTATAAGACATGCTATGATATTTTCTCCTAGTATGAGAAACTTTAAAAAGAAACTTAAAGTCATTTTCCATTGACTTTATATTAGTTCTTCCTTGTCTTTTACACATACACATGCAAACATACACACAAAAAAAATATGTACATAACCTGACATAAGATTGATACTGTTTTGTGGAAATCTTCAATGACCTTTTAAATGGCTTCATCTAATATAATTATATCTTACATAGTCCTGCATAAATACCATTTTGAGAGCTCTTTATGCTTTATCCAGGACCACACAGAAAGTTCTCTTGCCTTCTGAATTATGGTCTTTGTTATTTTCTATATGCTATGTCTGGAGTTATTAGAATATTTCAAGTTTGTATAACTGGAAAATATTTTACCTTCAATTTTCAAAGGTATGTTTGCTAAGTATAAAATTCAATGAGTACAGATCTTTTTGTTTTTCAGTCTTTTGAATAAATAAGCCTAGTTTCGTACCCATTTATCCAATTGATATATTTTTTCTAATATGGAAAAAGATGCTATTTAATTTTGTTCTTCCATAGCTAATATTTTTTCTATGTATGTGTTTTAATGATTTTTTTCTTTAAAATTATTTTTGAACAATTTCATTTTTGTGTATCTTGGTATGATTTTATTCATATTACTTGTGCAAAAGGTTCACTTTTCTTGGAAATGTGGTGCTACCATTTTAACTGAATTCAGAAATTTTAAATCAAAAAAAATTGTCTATTAGCATATTTCTATTTCTCCTAAACTTATTTTAGGCAAGTTTTGCTGTTTGTTATCTATAGACATTAATTATGTTTGTAGTATGAGCTATATCATTTATATACCTTATGGAGCAAATTCTTGAAAAATACAAAAGAAAAAATAAATAAAAATGCAACATTTAGAGCTATGTGATCATATTTAAATATTTCACTTTAAATTTGCCTATCTTAAGGTATAATAAAACAATTAAGACAGTTTTAAGACAAGATAAAATCTATAAAGGAATAAAATTGGAATACAAGTTCAAAGAAAAAAATGGAACACTATACAAATTACTACAATTGAAGAGTTTGTATATTTTCCTTTAATAATATAGTGTTAAATCACTTTATTATTAAAATCTCACTAATAGTATATAGGACAGCAATTTCATAGTTTTATTTTATTCATCTGTACTATAGAATGATAAAATTTGTTCTCTTTTCAAATATTTAAGCTTATGAGGGAAAATTTTTATGTCAGCTTCAAAATCATTAAAAGGTTGTATTTTGCAAAATAATAGAATGAAACACTAACAAATATCTGAAGATCAGTGTTTCAAAGCACCGTGAAACATTCTTTCTGAAGTACAACAATCTGAAAATTGAATTGCTTTTACACATTTGAAAAACTTTATCACATATTTTCAAAACAGTGATCAATGAAATCTATGACTTGATTATCCATTTATACGATGGACTATGTATGATTTTGTTGAATTAAGTAAAAATTCCATGACAATTTTTAATGTTTTTCTTTCTTGAAACTAGATATCTGCTGAAGTTGATTGTTTAGATTTAAACAATTCATTCAGAGGAGATGTTTAACTTTTTCTTGAATAATGTGCTCTGCTCACATGTTTTAACAGTCACCTCAGAGACATTTAACAGATATGTGTATACACGCGCGCACACACACACACTTTTAAAGAACTTTAACTCTTAGCACCTTAGAAAAACATTAAGCATTCTTATGTCTTAAATAATTAGTTTTATTAGACATATAAAATAAATTAAATCACAGCACATAATTGAAACAGTACCGAGTACAAAAATGTAACCATCTGGACTCAAACCGAGAGGAGCAAAGTAAGGCTTTCACTGTATGTTCTGTCTGAGCAGATGTTTCAGAACCCATGTGGAGGATATGAATCTCCTAAAATAACATTTCAGGAGCAGTATTAAAATTATCAGCAACAAATGGTTGTTCATTGAATCTAATGAAAATGCAGAGATACAATTGCAGAGTTTGTTAACAATGGGAAGTTACAGTAATTATACTCTTCAGAATATTGTTTTATGGAAGAAGCCCAAAAGTACATGTGAGTGCAGCTATACTTATAATTAGGTAAAGAAAAATATTCCAAATCTTGGAAGACAGAAGGACTTTCATGTGTGCACACAGGTATATTTTAGCAATTTTAAAATAAATTCATGTTACACGTACTAAAGCCCCCTGTCAATGTCTTTCAACAAAACTTCCTCTCAGTTGGAATCTAAGAATACCAGTTACTCTCTGCAGAGACATTTTGTTTCTGTGTCAAACATGAAGAGCTGGTTGATTCTGACATTTTCATGTGATCCTGCACCCACCTCCCTAAGTTGAACAAGGGACTTGCTTTCATCCATTGTGACTGACCAGCCAGTTATCTTCTCTGTATTACTTCAATTTACATGAAAGCAAATATTGGAAGAATTCAGTGATACAGGTAGAAATTGAAGTCATCTAATAAAACTAATCACAGGTAATGGCTTAAATCTGTTTTAATGAAACAATAC
The DNA here is from genome assembly GCF_000260255.1 of Octodon degus. Classification (NCBI taxonomy): domain Eukaryota; kingdom Metazoa; phylum Chordata; class Mammalia; order Rodentia; family Octodontidae; genus Octodon; species Octodon degus. The sequence goes on from NW_004524721.1 coordinate 2,132,091, forward strand.
CTATTAAGCGCATTGGGTGTTTCTTAAAGAAGAATGGAATAAAAGAACAGGTCGAGGCATCTCCTTTCAGTGGAGAGTATGGAAAGGTGAGAAGGTCTTGGCAAGTAACTTAAAATCATTTTTTTTTAATTTTAGGGAAGGGTGTACAGGGTGTTCAGGGTCAAACTACTAGAATGTACTCATAGTGATCCGCCTGTTCACAGCCTCCCAAGAGCTGGGATTACTGGCGCATGCCACCTCGACCAGTCTCAATTGCGGTCTCAGCTACCCCGGGGAGCAGGCCAGCACAGCAGTTCTGGGGATGGAAACTCCAGTCCCTGTGGATGCTTGCAAGCACTTTAATCCACTAAGCTATTTGGCTGGCCCAGAATCAATATTTTTTAAAAGTGCGGGAACCAAGGAGAAAAGAAGACATAGACTTAGTGTTTGAACTAACGGGGTTTAATTCGTACTATGCTGATAAAGCTCATTTATGGGGGTATGTGACTTTTTGTGGCATGCTCATAAATAGTCAGGCTTCCTGTTTCTCCATTAGATGACCCTTTGCCAGAACACCCTGGATTCCCTCTGCATCTTCAGACAACCTTTTTGAGAGACAGTCCAGTGTGCATGACATAGGCCAAATGCTGATATAATGAGAAAGAAGATGCCTTGTGCTCCAGGGTTAGGTCCTCAGACAAGGTCTATTCAGAATCTTTGGGCAGAGACAGCATGAGAGCTCTTACAACTAGTCACAGACTGCAGGCTGTGCCTTATTTTCCAGGAGGGTATCTCAGAGCTTCCTACAAGTCTCTATTTGCCTGCTTCTAGTCCTTAGACCAATGGATCCCTTCAGCACTTTTCCTGAATCCCTCTGACTCCTAGCCCTCAATCTGACAGCTGGCTTTTCTGCAGAAATCTTCACCCTAGCCCTGCTGAGCTTTAGGAATTATGCTGCACTGGGCTCCAACAGAGCCTGAGATGTTTGTGTTGTCCTCAAGTCCTTGGAGCAAGCACAGACCTTCTGTGTGTACGTGCCCATGCATATACATGTGTGCACCCATGTTATGCCATCCTCCCAGCCTTTATTACCTCTTCTTTAAAATGAGGAAGACAATTTTAAGCCCATGTCTAAATTTTAATTTTCTAAGAGAATTTGTGCTGTCATTGGTTTGGTATTTTAAAGTAATAACTTATGTCTAGATCTTACCAAGGGCACTGGGATGATGCTCTGGAGTTTGCCAACTTCAGTGTAGTTCAGAGCAGGCCCTTTCCCCAGGACCTATTGTCAATGAGAGCTCAGTACTGGTGCCCAGCAGAGCTCAGGAGAAGTGGAGCTGCAAGCCCTGTAAATTTTAAACCAGTCCTGCCACCAATAGTAGTATGGTGGCTCTCAACAAGCTATTCAAACTCCTTGCATGGCAATTTTCTTAAGTATAAGGTGGGAATCAACATTGTACTTGCCCAGTAGGATTCTTGTGAAACTTAATAATATTAATGTTTATAAACTTAATGTTCATTAATGTATAATACATCAGTCAATGCCTGGCTAATAAAGATTCACCATACCTCTTATGATTGTATGAGGTGGCCTGGAAGACAAAGGTTGACACTATTTGTTGAATGTACTGCAATCAAGAGTGATCAAATACAACACTGAGTTAGAAAACAACCAATATAATCACTTAAGGGTGTTACAAGAGGGTGGTATTCTGGTGTAGAGCAGAAACTTGAAAAGAGTAAATCCAACAATGTACTATAACTCAGGACTAAATTCAATAACCCACTACGCCCTTTGCTTCCCTGCTTCTGGATAAAGTAATTGGTTAAAAAGTAGGAACTAAAGAGTGAAGGCACTGCTGTCCACAATGCTTTGGCCAGATCTGATACTGTTCTGTGATTCTCAGCTCCCCAAACTGAAACCAAGACATCCTCTCAGAGATCATGAGAAAAGTGACCAGTGGGCGCCAAGGATGCTGGCTGCCACAGAGACCTGAGTTTTCGCCTTTTCCACCCAGTCCTGGACTCCTACCAGGACTACTGCTAGGAATGCTCTGTTTCAACACAGATACAGAAACAGGAAATCTACTTACAAAGCAAGTTAATATGACAATTTGTTCCCTATGAGCTAGAAAGCATAATGTGAAAATCTGTATGAAGCACACAGCTTTTTAGTGAGTTTATCGCAGCACGGTAAGGCCTCGTTGTCTTAATTTCAAACCTTCATTGAAGCCAAACAAACAAACATCTCAGATAAGGCTGGACGGCTGAGCCCACTCTCCAAGCACTACTGATTCCCTCTAACTGAGCATGTAGCTAACATAGAATCCTTTTAACAGATAAATAAGATCTTCCAAGCACAGTCAGCTCAGCTTCTTAAAGGTACGATTCTCCAATATTAGGCATCAGGTTCAGAGCATGAAGCAGATAGCATAGAAATTCCCAGTGGACCCTTGTTTAATTAAATCTACCAGTTTCCTGGCAGGAAAAGTCATATGAGTACAATTTTATCAACTTTCCAGGTGAGCTTAGCAATTTACCTGAAATCTCCAAAGGAAAGAATAAAGTGGCAATATTTGGATTCTAAGCAAGTGGTCATTTCCCAAAGCACTAATAATCTCTCCAGTTTGATTCTCCTGCCTCTTATAGACCCACTGGATGTACTGCTCAGACAAACATATGCAGGAGGAATCAGCTCAACAACATATACATCTCCAAGTGAAAAGGTGATTAAAGTTTAATAATTATTTTGCCCTGAATATATAAAGAAATTGCAGAAAGTAGACCTTTCTATTTATGAGGATGTAGGAGAACTCAATGAAGTTAATGCTCTTTTTTTTTTAAGAACTGGGGATTGAACTCAGACCCTTGTGCTTGCCAGGGAAGCGCTTATTCTACTGAGCCATCTCCTCGGCCCCAAAGTTAATGCTTTTATGTCACATCTTACATATGAAAATGTGGATACTATAATTAAAGGGGAATAAAAAATAAGAGACACAATAAATTATCAATGGGAATGGCGGTCACATTTGTATTCCTAGGACTTGGGAGGCTAAGGCAGGTGGATTTACACAAGTTTCAGGCCAGCCTGACCACATGGCAAGGTCAAGGCCAGCCTGAACTACATAGGGAGACTCTGTCTGACAAAGTATGAAATAAATAGATAAATAAATAAATATTGAAAGAATACACTTTTAGAAATATATACCAGAATCTTCTTTTTTTCTAAAGATCAGCAATGACATGAGAAAGCCTGTCTTTAAATTATTAAAGCCTGCCAATTGGTTAAATGTTCTCCTTTAAAAAAACAAGCTAGAATTAATTTACTTTCAGTGTTTTTAATGTTCTTGTTTTATTCCTAAATGTACCAAAAAGTATAGTTCCTAGCGGTGTTACTAGGGTTAAACTACAGAACTTTCTCCAAATCAGGGAATGTATTCTATTGTTTTCCTGTAGATACATGAATAAAAATAGGAATAATTCACAGTTTATTATTTATTTATGGGTTGCAATTATGATTTAAGAATGGAGGCACATATTTAAAAGGTAAGTAACTAAAGTAAATTAGATACTCACACAACTCCCTTCTTGGAATTAAACTTTAATTCAAGATTTCCTTGTACCCATATCCACTGCTTGAAAATGAAGATGGGAATTCTTTTCTTTCATACAGAGTCTCTCTATGTAGTCCAGGCTGGTGTTGAATTCACGGTGTAGCTCAGGCTGACCTTAGACTTCCAGAAATCCTCCTGTCTCACCCTCCCAAGTGCTGCAATTCCAAGCATATGCTACCATACTCCGTTTAAGCAAAAATTTTAAAGAGTAAAAAAAAAAACTAAAATAAAATTTTACTCTTTAAAAAAGTTAAAATAATTTTATTCAGTAATAACTCTCAAGATAACAAAGGGACACATGCATTTCCACTCCCTAGTATAAACATTTTCTCACTATAATTTTCCATTTTGACACATGGGGCAATATTGTGTGACATATACATATACTACTCAGAGCAGTCAATGTTCAAGTCACCAGCTCAATAATTATTCAGCTTTCAGCATAACATAAATCATATTAGATATTGGATTCTGTGTTCTATTATGCAAAAACAAATGATATATATTTCATTGATACTGAGTGCTTCAGGTTTAGAAAGCACAATTATATACTTGTGGTCACTATCCAACAGCAGATGCTGTGAGCTTCAGTGGATAGTTTGGCCCCATTCACACAGCAAGCTAGCTTCCAAACACTCCAGATCATTTCCCCTGAGACAAAAGCCATCACTACATGTGAAAGCAATGGAGAAATCAAAGAGATGTATATTTTATTAGAAGTCAAGGATGAAATTGGTAGTGGATTAAGGTACTCCTATGTACAGTGATAATTAGGAAAGAAGTAGTTAGCTTTCTGTCATCATAATGATAATCAATGAAAATGACCATTTTGGGGCCAGAGAGATGGCTCAGTAGAATAAGTGCTTGCCTGGCACGTGCAAGGGCCTGACATCAATCCCCAGTTCTGCAAAAAAAAAAAAAAAAAGAAAGAAAATGACCATTTCTTTGTTCCCAGCATACTTTGGTGAAAAGTTTCTCTGATGTTATAAGTGAGCAAAACCTTGGAAGATGAAATGGGAATCCCACTGTTAAGCTGCATATACTCATCTTTTAGGGTAAAAGGGATATATAAACTTGGTATTTTGCACTGAAGATATTTGTTCGTATGCCAGGAGCTTGGAGCTGTAACTCATTTTCATAAAATCCCACATGCTTTTCTTACAAATAGATTGGCCAAACTAGCATATTTGTTGTTTGTACAATACTTGTAATTATTTACACAATACTTGTAATTTCTTCCATTTATGAACAAAGAGGTGCTGCCAGCAGGGAAACAGGCAACTCAAGGGGAAGAGAGACTGAGCCAGAGGCTTCGGGAGCCTGAGCTGCTTGCACTGCAGAACACAGTGCTGAGGAGCCTTCAGAGCAGTGCTTCTGTGTCCATCTTGTTCAGTCCTTCTCAGATATCAGTTTCCAGGCACAAGATGAGAAAAAGTTCAAAACAGAAAGCAGCAGCTGTTCTTTACCTGACCCTTCATACCTGCTCTACGAAAACACGCCACAAGTCTGTGGACACAGTGATAACATCAACCAAAATCAGGCTCGGCCTGTAACCTCTAAGTGAACTGAAGCTTACTGCCCCACATCATCCTTGCCTCGCATTTCCCTCACCTGCAGTGAGGTGAGGAAAGACATCAGGGAAGTGGTGAGCAGGGAAGCCGTGATCACTCCCTGACAGATGGATTCCCACAGCCCCAGCCTGACGCCGGCACCTAAGTTGCCTCTGCCACAGATGTGACATTGTCATAGTCAACACATTCAGTAGCCTCAGACATGGTCCCAAGTGAAAATGCAAAGGGCAGTGCCAACAAGGAAATTTATAGAACCAATACATGACTTTAAGCAAACTACTAAGGTTATTTATTTTCCTGTTGGATCAGCCTTCCATTAAATTCTACCTATATTTTTAAGTTGATCTCTCCACTGTGGTCATCTCTGCTTTGTTAGAGTAGCAGCAGTGTTTAGTCAGTGTGCACTTACAAAGAATGGCAGGCACTGTATGGGAATATATCTAAATGAGTAAGAACAACCATGTTTTATATTAAAAACTATTGCATGCATAGCTCCTGACATCTGCCCTTGGGCAATATAACTGAAGTTGTACAATTCTACCAATTTCAATAATTTATTATATTCTTGCTATGGAATAAGTAAGGAGAAGCTGGCAATCATTAGCCTTTTAAGAAAATGAGTAATCCCCAGATTCAGTCTCCACACAGTGGAAATGACTGGGTTTGGAACTCTCAGCTCATAGATGCCTCACGTGAAGTACTTCGGGAGACCTGGGCCTCTGCACAAGCCAATGTGCGATGCATAGCCTGCTTCCTGGGCACCTGGTATCTTAAAAATACTAAGAATATTACAAAAGAAAATTACAGAGACAAAAGTAAAATACATATTCATTTTCTATTTTCTCACGAAAAGTACGTAACTTCTCAAACTTTACTTGTCCTTTCAATGTTGTATACACACATTCCTCTTCTAGCAACTGAGACCCACTCTTGCCACAAGGAACTATATGTAGTATGCACATTACAACATTTAGAAAAAAGAACTAGCCAAAGAAAACTCTAACTTGATAACATTGCTTTTATTTGCCTAACTCTTACATGCAGTGATGTACTATAAAACAGAACATAAAATTATGTATTTTACTGTACCATACAATCAACAAAAATTATAATGCTGTTTATTTAACTATAAAAGAAAAGAATCTTTATACAAGATATGCAAAACTTTATGGAAAGTATGTCATAAGTTTATACAGTGAGCCTCAGTCTTAAATCTAAACAGTCAATAAAAGATAGGTGGTTGGGCTGAGGAGATGGTTTGGCAGGCTAAGCACTTGCCTGGCAAGTGCAAAGACCTGGTACCTGGTTTGATCCCTGGTATCACATGCCATGCTGGGCCCACACCAAGGTGGCCACCAAAACTGGGCTTGATTGCGCACACCTGTAATCTCAGTGCTGGGGAGGCAGAGACAGGAGGATCGCTATGAGTCTGAGCTGCATAGTGAAACCTTGTACCAAACAAATAAATAAAGATATTTTAAAAAGATTAAAAGGTAGGTGGTTAAACCAGGCATCTGTGTATAACACATATATACCAGCATATATATATATATATATATCACAATAAACTATGTGTAAGTGTATCACTTCACAGGAGGCTCTCAGATGGCTGTGTCATTCCAACAGAGCCATTGTCTCCTCTGTATGTCCCTAAGTAAAGGACACATTCCTCAACAAAGGGTTATAAGTCCATCTTCCTTTCTTCTTTTTTTCTCTTTTTCTTTTTTTTATGTATTTAGTACAGGGTCTACAGGGTCTCACTATGTAGATTCGACTTGTAGTGATCCTCCTGTTTTCAGCCTCTGAGGTGCTGGGATTGTAGGTACACACCACCATGCCTAGTCTCAGTCAGTCGCTGTTTCAGGGTGCCCTGGGGGCGAGGCCAGCAAGGCATGCCGGGGATCAAACCCCAGCAGATCACTGTGCCTTCCTGTTACTTACATCTGCTCCCATAAGCTGCAATGCCTGTTCCCATCAAGTGGATTTTGTATCCTTGCGACTAATCTATGTTTCACCCTCAAAGAGGCACTGAAGATGTCCCAAAACAAACTAGTTTAGTGTTAAAATTCAGATGGGTTGTATGTGATGGCACACATGTAATTCAGGCAGGAGGTTTGCCATAAGTTGAGGCCAGCATAGGCTACATAGTGAGTCCAAGGCCAAGCAGAACTACATGGTAGGAACTTTTCTCAAAAAAAAAAAAAAATCCAGATGAACTTGAACTTGTTATCAGCTGATTTTTTTTGTCAGTGACAACTATTGTTCATCAGTCTAGAAGGTCTATGAAGTTGGTTGCAATAAATTCAATCCTAGCAACCATGGATAGCTCAACATTCAAAAAGTTAATGTATTTTCAATAATCAAGGTCTAACTGTGCCAACTTGTGTTTGTATACTGACTGAGATTGATATTAAAGTTTAAGTTAGAGAACAAGATGTGAAGGAGTAAGCTAACCTTATATACAGGAAAGTGGAGTCACAGGAATGACTCAGGCCAGGAGTGTCTCAGCAAGTACTTTTGCATTACACATTTCCTACCCTCTAGACTAGATGGAAATATTGTAGCACCACGGGTGCAAGTATTGCTTACAAACTCCTGGAACATATTGCCTAGTCATCCACCACACAAATATTTTGCTCCTGGAAAAAGATATGCAACTATACATAAGCCGTTTAGGTGAGCTATGTCTATGCAAAAGGAGCAGAGAATCTAAGCTTGTAACTCAAAATTCTCATTCTTCTTTGTACATGCATCCAAAAATCGTTGTTGATGCTGGCCTTGGTAGAGCAACACAGACAGTTGCATTCTCAGTGCTTTCCTGTAGCTAAAGGAGCAGGTGGAAGACAGGAGGCTCAGGCTAATGGTACTGGGCCAATCAGGCAGAGGCTGCTCAGAAACGTAACTCTTTAAAAATAGCAACAGGAGTTACCCTCTTCATGTAGACATGGCTTGAATTACCTTTTGCTAACAGCCTGTTAAAAATCCATCCAAGCGACTGACATATTTGCAGAAAATATTGTATTTCTCATTCTTCAGGGAGGCCCTGACTGAGAAAACAGTATGTGGCTCTTTGAAACAAAGCATTAAGGAAAATCTGAGACCCCACTCTGGAAAACCCTATCCATGCCAAGCATAACACTGGGTCCCTGCTGGGAAGTACAGTTTCCTGTATGCATTATCCTGTCACCTGAACAACACAACACAGGACAATTCAGGGAGCAAGCATCAGTGCCTTCAGTACTGGGTAGGCTTCTACTTCATAACCTAATTAGGATATTTGTACCCTGAATCTGAGTCACACTTCAGATTCCCAAGTTCCGGCTTATTATTTTTTCATCAGGTTTATCTGGATGCCTGTGATTTAGCACTACTTAAAACATAGCACCATTAGAATCTCTGTCTTTCCAGGTCTACACTCAGGGGAAATGGGCTGGGCTTCCTCAGCCTTGAGTCCCTCTTGTGAGGTAGGAAGATGGAGAAATGTTAGCTTGTTAGCATACTGCGACATTTGTTTGAGTTTTGTAACTATTGACAGATTAGTGGATCTGGCTACAAAAGAGCAGCCACAACAGCTGTGCAATGCAAGGGAAACAATGCCTCAGCCATAGAATGACTGAGGCAGGCCCTCCTAGACCACAGAGCCTCTCCCAAAATTCACATTATCGGAAAGTTGTAGCATTCAACCTTTCTTTTGGTGTGTGTATGAAATGAACTGTACTATAGCATGACCCAGGTCTGGTTAAGCAGAAGTTTGTTGGGCAGATGGGGCCGTTTAAAGAAAGAAGACAAAGAAGTGTATGCCAGAGTTCAGGGTAGAGGACTGGTCTTTTAATTTCAGGAAGGAAGCTGTTCAGTATTTGTGTCACACATTATTTTACTATCCAGTGGTGGTGAGGGAGACTGGTCTATTGAAAGGAACAGTGAATGCTTAAGTTTTTTCTTTCTTTTTAATTTTTTAACCAATTTTGCATGCTTATATCTGGAAATCTTAACAATATGTAATATAATAACTATTATTTAATTCCTATCATCTTGTTTAGTGAAACTCTACATCATTTCTAATGTTTCTTTTTTAAATTTTTTTAAAAGTTATAAAGCTTTTATGAATCCCAGTTCAGAAAAGATACAGTGTATATATGGTAGTAGACCTGGAGTTGCAAGCAAATAAGTTTAGAAACCAAATATTTTAAAGCAAAAAAAAAAAAAAAAAGAAAAGAGAATTAAGTGTACACATAACAATTTGAGGAACTGCACACAGCACCCATTAAGATTGGAATGTGCTAGAAGAACAGAAATATATGGGCTTTCTTTCTCCACACACCAATGGGAAAGTGCATACACACATTCTACACTTCAAATATTGATGCTTGATTAAGAATATTAATTATTTAGCAATGTAATTAATTTAAATATTGCTAAGAACGCTGCTGAACATGCAATCTTGTGTTGGACAGGTCACTTAAACTCTCTTAAGCTCCGTAGATAAGGATGTTAGTATTAATGGGCTTTAAATTCCTTTGTAACATTATGATTCTAAGATTCAGAGGTATTCTGAGCAATAATAATAGAAATCAAAGTAATTATCCCTGATCTAATTATGGTGTAATTAGGGAGCAGATGATGTGCAAGGGGTAATGGGTCGCTGATGATTTCCTACCTGCTGATTCTCTGCCTACACAGCTTGGTCTGTAATGGGTTTCAGGTTTGGATTAGTACAGTGATTGGGAGACACTGTTAGTCCATTCCCCACTGTCTGGTAAGTGGCATTCAATTAGCCACATGAAATGCTGACGCATAGGCTGCCACATTCTTTATTCAGAAGAAATATGTCTGTTCAAATCAGATCAACTCAAATTCATAATAAATCATATTTTTCTGGGACTTTCTTTTTGTAAAGGAATACATAGGGAATTAAGAGGCACTTTCGCTTAAGTCTAGTCACTTAAATTTTTTTTTTCTTCATCGAGGATAATGTAAATGTGATTCAGTCAGAGTTCATATGTGTGGATATGTCAATTTCATTGATCATTTTGGAAAATCAGGTTGTAGCAGTATTCTAACTGAAAAATTATAACTGTAGAAAAAGTAACCAAACTTATGTGAAGCTTTGGGGAAGATATAATTTTTATTAATTTAACATGTACCAAATAGGGGCTGGTGAGATGGCTCAGTGGTCTAAAGCACCTACTTAGAACAAACTTAGCAAAGCACAGGGACCACGGTTCAATCCCCCAGCACCACATGCCAGCCAGCGCCGCCCCCTGGTGGGCTGAGCTGGCCACACACACACACACACACACACACACACACACATAAATAAATAAAATTTAAAAAAAAAATGTACCAAATAAATTTTACAAATGTGTACAACAGATCAGGATCAAGTTTGCCAGAAATACCAGGACAAAACAGGACTCTCCCGGAAATAATCTTGTGTAGCCAACCCTTTCAGGAGCCCCAGTGAGGTATCTATTCAGTTTGTCAGTGAGACTAGAAGCAGAAGTCTTGTATGTAACCCAGAAAATCTTTCTAGCCTGAGGCTGCACTGCTTCCCTGGGTGGGCAGCAAGCAGGACTTTTCCTGGCAGGTGACTCCTGGGTGAGAGAGATGGATCTGCTCTATGCATGTCATGCTACCCTCTGGTTCCTCGCTGAGCTGAATACTGAGAGACGGATTTTGAGGCATCAGGTGGGAAACACTGTAAGAGTAATATTTTCCCAGAATCTCTTCAACAAGACCTCCTCAGCAAAAGTCTTCTCTGCTTATCCAGAAAAGACGTGACAAAGGGTAGAGTTTTCTTCTGCAATATCAATAAATAACTGGTATTCAATGCTTCAAGGAAAGCTTTATACAGACCCTGTGAAGAGATTTGACTAAAGAAGTGAAAGTTTCATTAAGAATCATTAAGAATCGTAACTTATGTCTTATTTCTCACATTCAGACCATCCATTCTCAAAAGCGTTTTTGCATAATCACTAGCTAGAGTCTAGCTTTTTGCTTGCTTGCTTCCTTGTTTTTTCTTTTTTCACATGAATTGTCCTTTTTTTGTTCCAAACTCATAGAAATCAATCATGTTCCATAAATCTTATAGTAATGATAAAACTGTTTAGGATGTGATTTCCCAGGGTTTGTATTATAAAAACAAGTAAGGGACTCATGACCTGTCACCCCTTGGGAATACATTCCCCAGTTAAGAAAATGATGGCTTTTCACTCTAAATGTAAGAGGGAAAAAATCTAGTTAAATAAATGCTCAGAACCACCTTGTAAATTTCAGATCTGTCATTTTTTTAAAGTACCGCTTGGTTATTGAAAAATTCAGGCTAACAGCAGATCTGTGTTACTTGATTCCTTGAAATATAGTTTTCTTTATTTGTAAAGAATGTGTGCTCTATCAAATACATGTGTGTTGATTCACCCTCTGCAATTTTTAATCTTTTGTACTTTCTTTATGTGCAATATTCAATTTTTGATTAATAATATTGAATGGTTTACCTTCAACTCTGGTTAAAATCATAGTCTACCCTGGTACGTTTATCTAAATACAAGGTATTTGTTCTCCCCAAGTAATATGGCAAAGAGATAACCACAAATCACATTTAGTAGAAAACAAATACATAGAATGGCTATTCCTAATGTTCAGAAAAAAATTTCCATAAACCATTTTCTGTTTTAAAGAAGAAAACTCATTTGTTGAATATCAGACATTGAAGTCAAATTAAGAGACATTTTATTTTCATGAGTTTCAGTGAAATTACCTTATTTATATAAACTGTTTGAAATGATCCGAAAGTAAATATTCTGAATATATAAGTATTTGTCATTTGAATCTATACAGAGTAATGATAAATGCAAAAAATTAGCAAATGGACACGATGAATAATTTTCTTATATCTGTTGTCCCACTGACTACCAGAAACACCTTTAAACTATTTCAGTAAATATATAGAAACATATAAAGAAGGTACCTGAATGAACTGATAAATGACAGTCCTATTTGTGTTTGTGTCTGTCTCAAATTGTCCAATATATAAAAAGTAATATTTTCATTTCTTCCTCTGCCCTTTGTTTGATCACCAAGAAAACACCAGACAATGGAAATTAGAATAATTTAATGCAAAAGCCTCTTTTCTCTTAACAGCCTGGCCTTGTTCAACAAGGATTTGCAAGTGCACAATTTAAATATCCGCTGCTCAAACTTGTCCTTGGCATTCCAGAGGTCAGCTGCACCAGGACAAATTTCTTAGCCCCTTCTACTGCAAAGGGACAAAATCACCCATCTTAGTTTTTCCTTCTTTCAAACCCACTCCATTTAAATAATAGCTATGGCTCCCATACCTTTCTTTCATTCACTTTCTGATTTTGCCATCATTCTGTTGTTTCCATTTGGTGTCCTGTGAATTTTTCTGCCTGACACCCTAAGACTCAATCAAACCCTGGAACTGTCTGAGTTCTTACTCTAGGGGTCACTTTAAAACATTCTCAGATTAAAGATAAAACAAGCAAACATATATCTCTAAAAATATATTTGAAAAATATTCTCATGTGCTCAAGGACATTTTAGTTTACTTTATTTTATTTATTTTTATTTTTTATGTATTTAGTACAGGGTCTGCAGAGCCTCACTACATAGATCAGACTCTTAGTGATCCTCCTGTTTTCAGTGTCCAAAGTGCTGGAATTACAGATGTGTGACAGTCTTGTTCACCATCCCAGTGCACCACGGGGGCAGGGCCGACACAGCATGCTGGGGATCTAACCCCTGTCCCTGTATCTGCCTAAGCAGGTGCTTAATTCGCTGAGCTATCTGGCCAGCCCTACATTTGAGTTTATAAGGTGGCTTTCCTGTCTGCTTTAATTGTTCGTCATCTGTCTCATTTTAACAGTGAATTAACACTTTGTATACATGGACCACCTCCACTCAAGAAGAGCAAACCTTACATATGAAAGCATGTGATAATAAAAAATTAATTAAAATGTAAATAAAACTTTCTAGTAATCACGTCAGTAATAAGTAAAGTATCTGAAGTTCAACATTTGAGAACTCCCTATACAATTGGCAACTGTCCAGTCCCAAACTGGACCCAAGATATTGCTCAGCATCATAAGCACTTGCCTGGCAAGAGCAAAGTTCTGAATTTTATTTCCAGTACCACAAAACAACCCAAACTTAGTTTTACTATTTATAATTCTTATTGTTTGAAAATAAAATTGAGCATTTGCTTGTGGATGCATGGACATCCATGGGGAGAGAGAGATTGCACATATGTGCTCTAAATCCTATGTGTGCATATGCATTAGCCTACCTATAACATTTCATATACAAAAACATCCATATTTTCCAATCTTTGCACTGCTGATACCAGCTGAGGCTCAGTGATTCTCTGCTGTTGGGCTCATATCAGATGTCGCTGGCCACAGTCCTGCCCTCCACCCACACGATGCTAGCTGCAGCTCCTTTCCCAGTCTGACAACTGCAAATGTTACTGTAAACTGCCAAACACTTCTTAAGGATGCAAAGTTGCCTCTGCTTGATCAAGAACTACTGATACATGGGTATGTGTGTGTTTTTGTATGTTATATATATGTAAATATGCACATTGTTTAAAGAAATATACATAAAATGTAAAATTGCCTTTTGTCCTAAAATTTAATTAAATTTTATTGGATTACTAGTACTAATGTAGCTAGTGAGGAGCAACAAAAAAATAACACATTTTAAATTTTTTATCATCCTATTTCTTAAGTAACAAGGTCAAACTACCTTTCACTTAGTTCAATAAAAAATAAGCCCAAGTAAAAAGAAATAGGATTTTACATTTTATCTTCATATTTTCTTCCAACTATTTGTGGACCTTAGTCAAGTGATGATGACTGCCTTGTGACTGTGTTTATTAGTGTGATACTTCATTTGTGTCTTAAGAGTAGAATGGAAAATATCCCTTAAGTCAAGAGACTTGTGACTCACTTTGAAAACACTTTCACAAAGCTTGCATGGTTCTCTAGCCTTGTAGTTACCCTGGGGTGGGAAGTGGTAAAAAAAAAAAAAATGTACCCAAGTACCATGGGCTCTGTTATACATGGCTGCTAATCTGCGACCCATTCTCCAAAAACACAAACACATCACAGAGCTCCTTCCTCTCCCCCAGTGGGCTTTGTGAATGCCAATTCCCACTGCTGAGCCCCTTACCAGTTCAGTCACTGGCTGAGTAGATTTTTTTTTCCAAGACATTAGGCTCATTCAATCAAATGATCTCTCTGAGTAATTCTTCCTGTCTGTGTCAGTTCCACTGGTAAAGAAATGATTAAATTCCAGACCCTGACATGAAGAATCTCACAGTCCAGTTGGCTTTTGGCTTCCATCCCATCAAATTTCCCCAAAGAAGGAATTTTATTCCAGCCTTATAAATAAGCACATGTACTCTGGGGCTATGATTTTCAAGGCCATTGAACAAGACTGCTATCCTTAAGTTTTAAAAAATGAGTATACAACAACAAAGCCAAACCATGAATGCCATTGAGTTCAAAAGCTCTGAAAAGTAATGCTGACAAAAATGAAGTAGAAACAAAACCATTCCAAGTAAATTTTTAAAATAGGCAGGGTGTGAATAGCAAAATGAAGTTCAAGCAAATAAACAATCTGTTACTTAAAATGGAGAGAAAGGACATCCTTCTGGCATAAGCCCTTAAAGGTAGAGCATCCTTGAAGGCAGAGGGTTGAGGAAGAAGAAATCAATGGCTTAGAGCACACTATGAGAATTAAGGCCCAGAAAGGATAAATTGGAACTTTGGGAGCACTGTGATCAATTTCACTTTTTCCCTTGGCAAATGCTAAACCCAGATGCCTTCCACAGACTCAAATGCCTTCCAGAGCCAGGCTGCCAATAGAATCAATACCTCATTTTACTACGTTGGATAGACACTCATTCAGAAAAATAGTTTCATAAGGACTGAGTAAACAATGATGATCAGTGATAATTAATGTGGAGATTTGATGTTGGGTACACTTGGGTTTTTGAGAAACCAGTCCCTCCCAAGGAACAGTCATCACTTAGCTCAAGAATTTGGTGGTCCTGGAAAAAGTTAGATTCAGTGGTTAGATGTTTCTATTTCTTTTGGGAGAAACCCAGATGAAGACTTTTCAGTTATTAATTATTAAAGCAAATCCTTTACCAACTCACTGAAGAAAATTTGCCTAAGCAGGAACCCAGCCCACAGCTAAAATGTGAGTGAGTGCTTCATCTTAATTCACCCAACCTAAACCCAAAAAGAGATGCAAAATCAATGTCCTTCAATTCCAAGTGCAAGACTAATTCCATTGAGGTCTGAGTTTGTGAGGTGAGGTTCAGGTAAACTGTCATCTCTATCCTATTTCACTAATCACAATCAACATAGTCACAATCCTCAAAAATTGAAGAGCCCTTCATTCCACTGCTACTACCACCACCATTTGGGTTCCTATGGCAAAATATCATAGATTGAGTTGTTCTTAAACAATAGATACTTTATTTCTTACAAATCTGGGGCTGGAGTCCACGATCTCCTGACCAAGGTTACCAGGAGATTCCTGTCTGATGAGGGATCGCCTTCTAATTCAGAATACTCTGTGTCCTCACTTGGTAGGCAGGGAAAAGGATTTTTCTCTAGGTTCCTGTTTATAATGGTTCTCATTCTGCTCTTGAAGGCTTCATCAAGATCAAGTTGCCTCTTGACATCCCCACCTCCCACCCAATCCCTTCACACTGGGAGTTAGGATTCAGTATATGAATGGAGGGGACATACCTTCAGAATACAGCAGCATAAGTCCTATACACTTTTAATGAGAGATTTTTAGTATGGAAAGCACAAAGAAAGCTGCTGGAAAGCATACAGAAAGCTGCTCTTCCAGTCTATCCTGACTTACTTCACTTACTCTGATTGTAAAACAGTGTCATAGAGATTCAACTACTGCATTTATTTTATTTCAACTCTATTTTTCTACACCCACACCCACACACCCATACACACACACACACACACACACACACACACACACACACACACACACTTGCTTCCTTGTTGAAGACTGCATTGGTTCCTCCAAGAGAAGGCCCGTGTACGTGTATGTATGTGTGCACAGGCCGTGTTTACAGTGCCTGCATCTCAACTCGAGCTCACAGATCCACACACCCACACTGAGCTGATGTGATATGTGTATCATAAAACACAGGGATATTTGCCAGCAGTATGAAATCATTCCCTATGAAATTTCAAAAGCAAGAACTATTCTCAGAGAATTTAATATTATAAAAATGCTATGGGCCAAGAATGTACAAAGTTCACTCTCAGCGGAAAAAATGATTTCTTTTATCTATGGCCCAAATGTTCTAAACTAAAAGTAAGTCATGCTTCCTGCCACTGAATGATGAAATTAATTATACTAATCATCATCCAAGTAAATAAAACTGCAGCATCTTCAGTAAAGACTTATTAATGGCAGATATATTTCATAAGTTTTAGAAAATGCAGTTAGTTTATGTTTTATATTTGATGATGATAATTTAAGTGAATTTTCTAGGCAAATTCAAGTATGTGTGATTTTTAAAGACAAGGATTTGGAAAGGACAAAAAGACTGTGCTCTATGAAGGGAGCATCATGGTTAATTCTAAATCCCTCCCCCTGGACAAGGCAAAAGCAGAGAACTGGACTTTCACTCTGTGTCTCCGTTTCTAAATCCTCCTGGAGCAGGCCCCATGTCACTGAGCGATGATGATGGATCGGCACCAAGCTGGTGACCAGAAGGCATGTATCACAACCAACTTACTTGGCACCAGTAAGTTATGCGTTTTTAGGGAACACTAAATCTCTTTATGTCTTGTCTGCTTAATGGGACTCATTATACGTGTTCTATACCTCTCATGTAGTTATTATAGGAACACTGTCAATAATATTAGACATAGTGTATGAATTGGTCTTAATTAAATCCTGGTTTAGTTTCATACACTTGTATGACATTAAGAAACAATATTTTTATGAATGAAAAAACAAACTTAAAAAAATAAAAAGAAACAAAGCTAACAAGAAAGAAAAGTATATCTCTGAAGACCAAGGACTAAGATAGATAATATGCTCTGTTATAATATTATTATATTAAATGCATTAGAACATTCATTCACTCATTCATTCATTCATTCAACAAATTTCTGTATGCTCATTTTAGACCAGACATGGGGAACTCCAAACCACCAAATCACAGGGAAATAAAATAGCTTTAATTAATCACTTATCATATTTCACCAATAAAAGTAATTTTGGCATGTAACATTATCTTATATAGCACGTTGTCTTTGTGCAGCCTGCATAGACTGAACATTACTGAAATTTTCTGAAAACATCAATTAATTTCCTCTAAATGCCATAAACCTATTAAGACAGCTACCACTGAAAATGCTGATAATGGTTTAAAAAAACATTTGCTTTGTAGATATTTAAAGGCCACCCAAAACAAAGTTACCAAAACCAGCAATGTATTATGCATACCCTGTAAGCTAGAGACAAGGTTTCTTTAAAATTCTGATGCAATCTCTTTGGCTCACACCATAGCTGCCATTCCTAGCTCCAAGCAGGCATTTGCTGTTCCTATTTCAGTTGGCCACTTCTGTCAGGAATGCAAATGAATCAGTGCAGAAATCTGACACCATTATTAGTGAAGCTGCCCCTGACAATTATTTTTCAATATTGTTTCCTAAAAGTAAAAATACATTCTCTAGTGTAGCCAAAGATCTTTTGCAATGACCACAAGCCTGAATTTTTATATTCCAAAAATGTGACCCATTATGACATTTGAATGTGAAGTCAGCCAAACATACACACCACACAGCAAAAGAGGAAAAAAGAGAAAATAAAGTTCACTAAATGAATAGACTGTGTAAAATAACTTCTTGCAGGTCTAGTAGTGACTGAAATACAATATTCATTGAATTTTCACATCCCAACGTGGATAAACAATTAAAACTTCTTAAAAACTACATACATATTATTTCATTCACTACAAATTTCTCCATAAATCAGGACTAACTTACTTCTGCAAATATTCTCTCTACTTCCTGCTAACCTTTTTGAAAGAAATTCATAAAAATATCTTACCTTTGTCTTTGAATAGCTTGGAGGTTCTAGAGATTAGGATTAAGATAGACAAAAATATTTAAGAAAAACTGAAAGAATATTTAGCCTACTCATCCTACTGATTTCTCACTAGGTACAAAAACATGAATTATCTGGAATAAGTTTCTAGTTCTGTATGATGCCATAGTCAGAATATCAGAAGCCAAGTGCTTTGTAGAGTACTTGATATACCATGGGCTTAAGAAAATTGTTAGGTAAATAATTGTGACAATTTTGTTTGTAACTTTCAGAAATATTGTGACATAAGTCCATATTTGTGCCATCCAGTGTAGGAACCATTAGTTCCATGGAGTTATTTAAATTAAAACCATTAAATGAAATTTGTAACTAAGTTCCTCAGCTCTCTCCTCCCATTTGAAGCATGCACTGTCTCCAGTGGTTGCTGGCTGCTATGGTAGATGCACCAGGCTCTCCATCCTGGGAAGACTCTGCTGGTCAGCAGTGCCTATGTCCTGCCTGTCCATTGGTGTCGCTGTCTTGCCTGCAATATGACATACTGTGCCTTAAGTTTACAAATATCCTATTTCTTAAAAGTCTTCTCTTTTTAAAGTCTGTTAACATAGGATAAGAAAAAAATGTAGCCCCATGAGTCTTTAGGACTCAGGGAAGATATTTTCTCTCCTCTGAATAGAGCATAACTTCTGGGCTATTGCTCTCAGTCCTGATTCTCACCATCAATCACACCTTTGCTGACAATTTTGGTTCTTCATTGGTTTATCAATGGGTTCATGTATTCTGTTTATTTCCTTGCTTGATTTTTATATCTAGTGTTCATGAAATTAGCTTTTTCCTGAAGTTAAATTCCACATCACAAAGGATTCTAGAATCTACAGATTGGGTTGACTCTGTTGTGACTCCTCCCTTCTACTCTGATTTAAATAATGCCCTTAGAAAAGCATCCATGCTCCTCAAGATTTTCCTGCATTTACATGACTGTAGTCCTGTGAAGTGTGGAATTCCTTCTCACCTGCTAGTGAGTCCCACTTACCAGAAAGAAAATATATTTTAAGTACCACATCCTACTGCCTGCATTTCACTTCTTTTTAAGTTATAAAGTGGCACCGTATGCATTATTCAAAGCCTTTCTTGGAGATCTGGGACAGATGCTTTGTTCTGATTATTGCTTTTTAAGTTCTACATTGCCAAACACTGAGCACAACTCTTCTTGTGTGTTAGTGTTTTTCTATATTACTTTCATTTCCTGAATAAGTGAGAAATATTATTATTGCAAAGTATGATTAGTGGACTAAAATTCTGTGTCTACCAGGAGGAATTGATGCGATCATTATTTAATATGATCTTATGTATTCTGATTGCTTCTATTTATATCTCATTAAAGTCTGGGAATTTTCCTTTCCACACTTCTGTGTACTAGGATTAGTTGAGTGATGTGCATGTGATTGTGTGTCTATATGTGTGTGTGCTTCAAGTTTCATTCATGGTTTTGAATATAAGATACAATGACATGGGATGTTCTCTAGGTCATCCTTTACTTTCTCATCCACAAGAAAGATGACAGAACAGTATTCTTATGTTTGCCTTCATCTGTAAAATGTCTGTCATGCTAACAAAACAGTGACATATTTATTAGGACATGTTTTGGGATAAATGGGTTTGCTTTCTTTATATTACAGTATACTCTTTCTAGAATGTATGGACCATATTGATCTTTTTGTATCACATAGACAAGAAATATTTTTATTAAGTTCCGTGTATTCTCAACACATAGAAGAGTTACAATACTGTTTTAGGGTGAAAGACTCATAGGAAGAATATTCCCTTTTCAGTAGTTGTTTTAACTTCTACTTCTATCAAGATGACAATTGTGGAGCAGGTGCTAACAAAATAATCGTCTAGTAATTTTTGTAAATTTATTTTTATTTCTTTATTTTATTTTATTTTATTTTATTTTTGCGGAACCAGGGATCGAACTCAGGCCCTTGTACTTGCCAGGGAAGCGTTTATTCCACTGAGCCATCTCCCCGGCCCCAATTTTTATAAATTTAGTTGGGGAATGTGTGTGTTTAAAACTAAAAGTTTTACTTTTAACTAATAGCATTAGAAAATAAATTATTTGAAAAGGATGCAAATAACACTTTGGAAGGATTATACTTAGATTTGCTCCATGTGACATGGTACCTATACAGGCACACACATGTACCTGAATCATACAAGGACACATGATGCTTGCATATGTGATGTGCACAGGTCAGACCTTGTCCTCACTGCAGACTATTCATTCAACAGCAGGTACAGAGTGCAACAGCTTCTACCTTTCTCTGTCCTGACCGATTTTATCCTGAACTCTTTGTGAGTAAATGCTAGTAACAGCATTGCCCGAAAAGTCTCTCATACTCTCTGTGTTTTCTCACTAATATTAGCGTTTTGAAAATGACTCTTTTTCCTACTAGCTTGTTATCAGCGGTAGGTTTGCTAAACTTTCTGAGTACAAATACCTCATAAAATCAAGATTAGCATAGTACTTACAGGTTGGGGATGGTAACTTATCCAGCATATTTAAGGACCTAGGTTTGATCCCTAGAAAACACACACACACACACACACACACACACACACACACACACACACACAGAGTACTTACTGTATATGACATTAGCAATTACATACAGAAATGCATTAGGTCTGCAGCACATAGAATTTAAAATGTGAATAGTTTTTGCTACTCTTATTATCAGTCATAAGTTTTCTCATCTAAAGGGATGAGAGAACTATTTGACTTTGTCTTTGTTTGTAAATTTCACCAACTTTTCCTTGCCAGCTCATGTTTGTGTTGCTCATCTGTTTGGCTGATTTCAGGAGGTAGCTGTAAGAAAATTTCTTCTTTTAGACAACTTAATTTCAAATCCTACCTTAAATTCTATTGATTATATGCTTTGCTAAGGAAAATGGCTGTAATAATAAACAAACCCCACTATATCAGCAGATACACACAGCAGAAACACATTTTATGTTCACATCGCTTTCAAAACATGGATTCTTCGCTGGCACAGTTCCTTCTGCCAGGCAATACTTCAGGCATCCATGTTCCTCCCACATTTTGGCTCAACCATCTTTCACTTCTGCCTGTCAATTTGCCATATTCAGCTGTATCTATGGAGCAGAAGAAGAAAAATCTCAGTGTCTGGGAGGTTGGTATGGCCCAAACTCAGAGAAGATATATGTCCCTTCTGCTACATCCCACAGACTGGAAGTCAGTCCCGTAGTATACCCATCTGCAGGAGGTTCTGGGAGTACAACTGTGTGCTCAGAAATAAGAAAAGTTTGGTGATAGCTTGACAACACAGCCCAGTAGAATTTTCTGGAAAAATAAAAGCAGTCAGTATCTGAGCTGTTCAATTTAGTCGTTCAATTTCATGGTTATTGAGAATGTAAAAAGTGGCAAGTGCAATGGAAAAACTAAGATCGTAATTCAGTCTGAAGCTAAGGTTCCAGTTCAATATTAGTTAAGTTAAAACTAACCTTAGTATCTGTGCATGTTCAGTCGTTCACAGGAGCTACAGTGCAAAACCTGTTCCATAATGGCTTTGATCAACTTCTTTTAGTTTCTGTATCTATGAAATACAGAAAAACAATGGCATGCATCTCAAAAAGTCATGTAAATTAAATGAGTAAGGGCCTCAAGTTGTGTTAGCTTCATAATTGCACTGCACCATGTGCCTGCTGCCAAGGGAGTCCTTTCTCATTAGCTAATAGCTGCCATTCTCAAGCCTTGTCATCTGTTGCTCTACGTGAAGGATGGTAGTTAAGAATTACAGATTTGCAATTAGACCTGAATTTGACACCTGTATTTCCTATGCATCAGTTGTGCTATGTTGGGCAAGTAATGCAATTCTCCATTTTCTTCTCTGTACAGCACATAATAATTCCTACTTATTAGGTTGGTTAGATGATTAAATAAGATGCTACATATAAAATGTTCACCAAGGTGTTTAGCTGTTACTTCTCATCCTGCATAATGGGCTCTTAACAGAGCCCCCTTTAAATCAGTAGGTCACCTGAATTAACTAATTCCCAACTGATAACTGCTTCAGCAACTTGGAAATAAGGGCCACATTGACCAAAATCCCTCCTTGTGAGTCTCTTGGCATTGCAGCAGAGACTACATTTTCAATCTCTAGAAGACTATGTTTCCAGCAAGATTGCATGTTTCATTTGTCTTTTATAGAAATTTCTCCCCATTTCCTGGCCCACATTCCATGAGTCACTGAGGACAGCACAGAGTAACAGTGAATTAAATCCTCCTAGAGCATCTGACCTGCAAAGCCAATTGTTGCTTGTGCCATTCCCTGGTCTTCCTTTCCTGATGACCAGCTGTGAGAGTTTCTATGGCTGCCACTCTCAGAAAGGGAAGAGGCAGTTTTATCATGAGCAGTCTACAGGAAGAAAGAAAAAGTAAACTAAGGAATTCAAGAATAGATGTGCTGGAAAGCAAAGAATGAGCCTAGAACAAGGTAATAATGTACCCAGAGAATTCACTGGAAAACAAATATCAGGTTCCATCCCTTGATCATTTAACATTGAGCTAAATGGTTTTCGGGAAAAATCAGGTCGCTGAAAGAGAGATTTTACATAAAAATCACCAACCAACCCTCCTTAAATGGAGGCTGCACTCCTGACGTGTAGCCTACTTGCTGCCACTGGTAAACTGAGGCAGCTTAAAGACTTGCTCACAGGCCCAGTTCCAATGCTGCCATCAGTGGCCTCTTGTTTCCATGAAGGACGAGCTATATTTCTTAGTAAACATTTTCTTATATGTAAACAAACACTACTGTGACTTGATAAAAACAAGCAATTTATCCATTCAGAAAATTTCAGAAAAATTATCATAATTTTGGTGCAAATGACAACTGGTTGGCAGAAGGTCATGGGAGCTCCTGCCGCTGCCCACACCAACCCCGGAGAGAGTCGTGGCCTGCGCCGGCCGCCTGCCGAGAGCAGCCCACATGTCTGCCAGTGACAACGTCACGCATGGTGATGATTCTGTTGATTACGCTGTTCATGAAGCCTGGAATGAAGCCACCAACATCTACCTGATAGTTATCCTTGTTAGCTTTGGCCTCTTCATGTAAGCCAAAAGGAATAAAAGGAGAATTATGAGGATATTCAGTGGGCCACCAAAGAAAAACTTTTGACAGAACCTAACATTTATGACACAATGAGCAAAATTCGTTTAAGGCAACAACTGGAAATGTATTCCATCGAAAGTCTGACTACCAGCAGCCACAGAGCCAAGCTGACAGTGTGCAGCTCTCACTGGAATGAAACCTCAGAAGATGAGTGACATAAGTATTACTGTAGCTAGAGGTGGTGACCAGGCAGGGGCCTGTAATTCCAGTGCTTGGGAGGCTGAGCCAGGAAGCTCACCAGTTGAAGGTCAGACTGGTTATATATCAAATTCAAGTCCAACCTGAATTACAAGGCTATTGAGATCTTGTTTCAAAAACTAAAAATTAAGAAAAAAAATTTAAAGAGTAATTGTGAGATAGTACTATAACAAATTCCTACTTCCTTCTAATAAATCATGAACATTAAAAGAAAAAACATTCTGTGTGTGTAAAATCATTTTATTTGCTCCTCCCTTTCTTGGTAGGTTTTGCATTTTAAAATCATTTCTCCCTGTCATTTATTACACAGATACAAATGGCTCAAAAGGCTTGAATACACAGCCTGCACATCCCAGAGAGATAGAGCGTAACCAAATGTGGAGTTCGCCTGTTGAGGACCTTTGGCTTCTTCATGCTGTAGTGAGTGAGAAACACAAACATAGCTTTGGAAGTGCGAATCAAGGCATTTATGCCACTTTAATTAAAATAGTTTAGGAAAATTAAAAAAGTAGAAATCCAGCCATTGTAATAGCCTCTGTTTAGATTGTTTCTGTGAGAAGTGCAATATCAACAACAGACTAGTTTCATGCTTCACACTCTTATTAATGACTTGAGTGAATTAGCGCTGTTCTTCAGAGCTTGTGCAGTACATTGCATCTCCTCCATCTGGGAGCGCACCCATGTGCTGACCTTAGAAGCATCTGTGACAAAAGTCCTTACCTGTGTTTTCTGTAGTTCTGTTATGTTTTGATTTTTATCCCTATTTTTTTCCACTAGATGGGGCTTCTTTAAGCCATACCAGTGTAGATTGTAAGACAGATGGACCCTTGGGCTGGGAAGATAGCTGAGTTGGATAAGTGTCTACCTGGCAAGCACAAGGTCCCTAGTTCAATATCTGCTACTCATGCCATGCTGGTCCTGGAACCTGAACATGCTGTGCTGGCCCTGGTTAGGCATAGTAATGCACGCCTGCAATCCCAGCACTATGAAGGCTGAGACAGAAAGATCACTACAAGTACAAGCTGCATAGCAAAAGCCTGTATCCAAAAATAATAATAATAAATAAATAAAAATGGACAGATGGACCCCTCTCTATGGCTGTTGGCAACTTGCTTTTCAGTCATGTCATTGTCAGTTTTTAATGCTACTCTCTGCTTTCCTCTACATGTTTTTAATCTTAGTAAGCTTATCTAAAAACCTTTCTGTTGTGTGCCATTTTATACTGTACCATGAAATATTTTTCTCTGTTTTTTTTCATGTTTTTGAAATAAAAGCTGGTTGGAACAAAACAAAACAAAATAAAACAAAAAAATGACAATGTTTAATTATCCATGACCACTATACATGCTTAGATGTCATAGTTGCATCAGTCTTAGCTATAACTACCTGATTCCACCTACCTGAGATAAGTCTGGCCTTTGATATAATTACACTAATAAGGTTGTGTGCTGGTAGCTGTGTTTTAATTTTTATTCTTGGAATGCTCATTTCATCAACAGATGACTGTTTGAATTGTGTTGGTGACTACATGATGTATGATATAAATCTTTCTTCAAAGAGAATAAAATATAATGAAATACTATTACAAATAATACAGAATTTTGCTAACAAAATGATGGGAATCCAACAATGGTTGTTATGGTGCCTATTCCTCAAATTGTTCAGATTGTCAGAGATAAGCATCAAAATTGTTCTGAAAAAGAAAAAACTACAAAATAAGCATTAACTGCTCCTTTCAATAATCTGATAGAAATCAACAGTACAATTATCTAAGCTATCCTAAATACATATGTATATATATTTTCCCTTCCCTCTTTTTTCTTTTCTTTTTACTCATCTCACTTGTTCCTTATCTCTGAGCAGTTTCTTCCCATTTCACACATCTATTGCAGCCTTAGAATTTTATTTACTCTCTCGGGTTCTTACATTAGCAAGACACTATGTTGTTTACACACTTGGGTCTGATTTGTTTCATTTATGGACATGATCTCTAGTTGCAACCATTTACCTATAAAAGTCTTGAGTTTATCTGTCATTATAGCTGAATAATACTCCATTATATAAAAAGAACACAATGAATTTTCTGTCAACCTTCTCAAGGAAATTTTGACATATGAACCATTTAAGGAGTTTGAGCTGAATCTGTAGCAGGAGCAAATCAAACACTGAGCTGAATCTGGTTTCAAACCATGCAGGCACCTTATTTGTTACAGACAGCAAACGGCTGTGGTATGGGGTTGTGTACTGCACAGGAGTGGGGAGAAAATGATTCTCGGACAACATAAAAGGCATAAAAATGTATATAGTGTATATTTAGAATATTTAAATTAAAACAACTACTACAGTCAATGACATATTGCCACTAATACCTCTCAAAATGCCCCCTCTCTTTGAGTGCATGTATCCCCTTCTGTCAAGGGGTTATTGCAGGGTGTTCAGGGTCTTACTACTAGATCAGACTCATAGTGATACACCTGTCTACAGCCTCCCAAGAGCTGGGATTACAAGTGTGTGGCACCACGCCCAGTCTCAATACTGTCTCAGTGTGCCCTGGGCACAGGGCCGGCAAGGTAGGCCCAGGATGGAACTTGGCCCCTGCCTGCTTGCAAGTGTTTTAATTCCCTGAGCTAGTTGGCTGACCCTCGCTGTATTTTTACATCACACCAAACAGTGGTAAGCAATTTAAGATAAGACTGTGAGAGAGAACTCCTGTGGTTACTTCTGGGAAGAAAAATCAACAGAACAGATGGCTCAGTGAAATAAGCGCTTCTCTGGCAAGTGCAAGGGCCTCAGTTCAATCCCCGGTTCCACCAAAAAAAAAAA
>NW_004524721.1:2169881-2171628 GCF_000260255.1 Octodon degus
TAGCTTCTTGGTGGAGTTTTTTGGGTCTTCCAAGTAAAGTATCATGTCATCTGCAAATAAAGATAATTTAACTTCTTCTTTACCTATTCTTATTCCCTTTATTTCTTTCTCTTGTCTAACGGCTGTAGCTAATGATTCCAGAACTCTATTGAATAGGAGTGGTGATAGAGGACTTCCTTGTCTTGTACCAGATCTAAAAGTAAAAGATTTCAGTTTTTCCCCATTTAGGATTATGCTACCTGTTGAGTTTTCATAAATGGCTTTTACCAGAGTGAAGTGTTGGCCATCTATTTCAATTTTCTGTAGGACATTGAACATGAATGAGTGTTGGACTTTGTCAAAAGCCTTTTGTGCATCAATTGAGATGATCATGTGGTTTTTAGTTTTCACACTGAACTTTTCTTTGTCGGTAGGTTTTTAATTACATCTCGTATTTCATTGGCTATTGTTGGGCTATTGAGAATGGCTATATCTTGTTGATTCAGTTGTGGTAATTTTTACCTTTCTAGAAATCTGTCCATTTCTTCTGTGTCTTCCATTCTGTGAGTGTAAAGATTCTCAAAGTAGCTATTGATATTCTTCTGAATTTCCACTGGGTCTGTCATAATTATTCCCTTTTCATTCTTTATTGCTTTTATTTGAATTTTTTCTTTCTTCTTTTTGATGAGGTTAGCTAGGGGCTTATCGATATTATTTAATCTTTCAAAGAACAGGCTTTTGCTTTTTTAATTCTTTGAATTGTTTTCTTCATCTCAATTGAATTAATTTCTGCTCTAATCTTTATGATTTCTTCCCGTGTTTGGGCTCTGGGTTTGGTTTGCTCTTCCTTTTCCAGTTGTTGAAGGTTCAGCATTAGGGTATTTATTTGTTCCCATTCTGCTTTCCTAATCTGTGACTTCACAACTGTGAATTTCCCTCTCATAATTGCTTTCATCGTATCCCATAAATTACGGTAGGTTGTGCTAGAATTTTCATTGAATTGTAGATATTGGTCAATTTCTTGTTTAATTTCAGCTGTGACCCATTGGTTGCTGAGTAGTGTGTCATTTAATTTCCATGTATTTAAGTTTTTTTTTCTGCTTTCTATTGTCACTTATTTCCAGTTTCATTGTCAGATAATGTGCCTGGGATAATTTCTGGTTTTTTACATATACTTAAACATGACCTATGGACCAGTATGTGGTCTATTTTAGAAAACGATCCATGTGCAGCTGAGAAAAATGTGTATCCAGCTGTGTTTGGTGGAACACTCTTTATATGTCCACCAAGTCCATTTCTTTCAAGCTCTGGTTCAGTTCTATTATTTCTTTGCTAAGTTTTTGTCTGTTTGACAAATCTTTTGGGGATAAGGGGTTGTTAAGGTCTCCTGTTAAGATTGTGGCATTGGATATTAGATTTTTTATGTCCATTAAGATTTGTTTTATATAGTTGGATGCTCCCGTGTTTGGTGCATACATATTTATGAGTGTTACCTCTTCCTCTTGAATTTTTCCCCTAACCAGTATATAGTGGCATTCTTTATTTTGCTTTATCATTCATGGTTTGAAGTTGAGACTGTTTGAGAATAGAATTGCTACCCCTGCTTTTTTCTGAGGTGCTGGGGCATGTATTATTATTTTCCATCCTTTGACTTTCAGCCTATGGATGTCTTTGTAAATGTGTTTCTTGTATACAGCATATTGTTGGATTTTGTTTCCTAATCCACTGTGCCAGTCTATTTCTCTTAATTGGTGAATTGAGTCCATTT
>NW_004524721.1:2171728-2180364 GCF_000260255.1 Octodon degus
TTCAATTAAGAGGGGGAAAAAGTATTTAGTGAAAACTTACTATCTCATGCCCTTCAACTTGAGAAAGAATAAAAGCTATTTTTGCAGATGATTAAGTTCCACAGCCGCCAAGCAGTTGAAAACAATAAAAATCACTGGTTACAAGACTGCAAAGCTGCAAGTGTGATTCCTGCTACATGGCAGGACAGAGCACAACACAGCACACCACACTAAAGAAAGCTGCACTTTCCCCTGCAGCTAGATGCTGTTCTCTCCTCATTTCTCCAGTTCAGAAGACCCAAATAAGCTTCAGTTTAGGTCAAACTGGTGAGAACTTTTATTCTTTTCCAAGAACCTGAGGATCTGACCCAATGCTTTTACTTTCTAATATTGAAACTAATAGATTATTTTCACATACTGGGCACCGTCAGCCCAGCCGCATACGAAATACCAGCTTGCCCTGAGATGTGACCAGACTAGAATATCACCTGTGTATTGATGTGGAGGGAGACAGAGCCTGATTTTCAGATCTCAGCTAGTGCCTACCTTCCAATGTTGCTGCAGAGTGAAGCAATGAAGTGTGTGTGAGCCCCACCCTGCACCGGGACTGACACACTGGCCTGTCAAAAAGCATCAGTGCTCTAAGTCCCAGGACAGGGGTGGACTTCTTTGTCTATCAACTATGTAGCAAATATCTATAATGTAAGGACTTTAAAAGTAGCCTTCTTCACTGCAGGGCTTTTCTTTCTCAAAGCAAACTCAAACTTTCCTCAAGAGCTGGCTGTGGTGGTTCATGCCTATAATCCCAGGACTCAGGAGGCTGAGGCAGGAGGATCTCTGTGACTTTAAGTCCAGTTTAGGCTACATAATGAGTTCAAGACCAGCCTGAACTGTATAGTGAGACTCTGTCTCAAAGACAAACAAACAAACAAATACAGAGTCAAACTGTCCAGATTTATTGACACCTTCAAATCCTAAAAGAGAACCAAGGCCAGATTGTCCTTATAGCCTGCACATTGACCCAGAGCTCTATTGTCCAGATCTTCTATCAGCTGACCAGATGAATCAGTGTCTTCCACAGAACCTAGAACAAGTGGGCCTGAGGAACTTGATTTCAGTTTCCTCGAATTAGTTTGTACAGAAGATTCACAATGTAAACACAAGAAACTGCTCTTACAGAGCAAGGCTTGAAAAAATAACATCCCATTAATCCTATTTCCTTTATAACCAGCTTTCAATGAACAAACTTCTAAAATACAAAAAGCAATTTCAAATACACAGAGGAGACAAGAAGAGCAGGCTGTAACTGAGTTATCACTGTGCACCGGAACTTGATTTGGGAAAGTGAGGAGCAGTGGGCGCTGACATGACACAGGCCAGGGCAGGTCCCCCTGGAGCACAAGACAGCTGTGAGGTTAGAGACCTTCACGGCCACTCAACTTCCCCATCCATCATGGTCTCCTTTTATAAATCACAGCAAAACAGTGAGTTGCAATAGAAAAAGGGGTTACCTTGAAGGATGTTTTTTAAGATTCCAGCATATTTTTAAGGACTCAGCAATCAATTCATGGGAAACTTCATACTTTTTCATCATGAGGTTTCAGTCAATCTCTCTAGAAGAGGAGCAAAGCTAATCTTTTAAAAATGAAGAAAGATTACATTTCCTTCAGAATCTTTATTTTTATTTTTTCCATGTCCTCTTCTACTTCTTTCTCCTTCAGTCTGTTCATTCAACAATCTGTTATTTCCAACTAGTGAACCAGACTCAGGGAAAGGATGCTGCTTAAGTCCAAGACAGCCCACGGCCTTCGGGCTCACCTTTGGGCTTACTGTAGGTTTACCCCGGGCTCTACTGTCATAGAGAATATACCTCTTTGAGCCAGTCTTCCAGGGAACTGTACTAGCTTGTGTATTTCACAAAATATTTGTTTGATGCTTTGCGTGGTGGCCAACATGTACTTGCAATTACTCAGGAAGCTGAGACAGAGGATCATTTTAAGCCAGTCATTCAAGGTCAGCCTGGGCAATACAGCAGGAACTTGTATAAAAATAATGTGAACATAAGCCTTTCTATTCACTTTGTCTAGATTCTCAAAGAATTTGGGGTGATCTAAATGTATGCCTTAGTGGCTGGGGAGATAGCTCAGTAGAATAATCACTTCCCTGGCAAGCTCAAGGACCTGAGTTCAATGCCCTGTTCAAACAAAAAAAAATTCTGCCTTAGCTTCCATTCCATAAATATCTGTTTCTGAGTTTCCAGGAATGATCCTAGTAGTAATGAGAAGAGACATGCCATGTTCTCCCATGGGGCTTACTCCAGGTGGATCACTATTAACTTGTGATTTTTTAATCCTTGCTGCTACTTGATGAATAAAGCAAGATGGGAAATGAAATACATGAACCTCCCAGGATTGTTTATTGCTCTCCAGGCCCTGTTGTGGTGAGAACAGAAGGGTCTCAGTACTAACTTACGTCTCTGAAGAAGGTATATTTTGTCCTTGTCAATGGATCAGAGGAAACGAGGAATTCCCACTTAACTCATCTTTATTTCCTTAGAGATGACTTACTGTTTTGTTTAAAATATTTTTAAAGGGCTGGCCAGATAGCTCAGCGGATTAAAGTACCTGCTTAGGCAGATCCAGGGGCCTGATTTGATACTCTGCATGCCATGTTGGTCCCCACCCCTGGGGTGCCCAAAGACAGTGAATGAGACTAGGTGTGGTGGCACATGCCTGCAATCCCAGCACTTGGGAGGCTGAAAACAGGAGTCTAATCTGTGTAATGAGACTTTGTACTAAATACATAAAAATAAAATTAAATAAATAAAACAAAATATTTTTGAATATGAAAATATCAGGTCAAGACAATCTGGAGGCAAAAGTGTGTTGGGGCATAAGAAATTTCTTTGACTCTCAAGCCATATAATTACATAGATTCTCATTTTTTTCTAATTTATCTATCTATAGTTGGTTGGCATTTACTTTATTTCTTTTACTGTTTTTGCCTTTTTTTTTTCAGAACCAGGGATTGAACTCAGGCCCTTGTGCTTGCAAAGGAAGCACTTATTCCACTGAGCCATCGCTCCGACTCCCCCCTGAATTTCTTTTAATTTTAAAAATAAACCCATTTTTTTCTGATGATCACGACTTTACTTGAGATCTGTGATAACTCTCCAGGGACTGATAGAGTCTGAAGGAAGCTGGGAGTCACAGCATTCAATGCCAGTAGGAGCAGCCCACAGGCTGGGTCAGTGAAGTGAGAATGGCGTAGAATCATCACTCTAAGTGGCTCTGGCTTCATGCTGAAGGGGCCGTAAAGACACTGGCAGCTCATGAGGAAAACATTAAACACACTTCAATTCCAGCCAAGTACTTTCCTGTGAATATAAACACCAGACATCAGATTTGTCAAGAGAGGCCAGAAGTCCAAAGTTTTACAAGGAGTAGTTAAAAATTAAGGTGAATATTTACATTTTAAAATACTTATTATAGTGAAAGACATTTTTGCCAAGGTTAAGACATCTGTGTGCTCTCAGGGAGAGTATTTTGAGTACTTTGAGGGTATTAATGGACATGTGTCTTATACTTAATCATTTCTTTTTAGTTAATCATTCACTGTATTGTTTGATCATCTTTGTTTATCAAACATTAATGGCATTTGCTGCCAAATAAAAATCTTACAATTTGTTCTCATCTACCTTATTTACTAGATCCATCACCAGCAACTTCTGGCTTTTCTCCTAAGTCAAAATGATCATGAGAGATAACTGTTTTGAACTGATTCAGTACATAAAGATAGTCATGACAGCATCTAAAGCCACAATAAATAATTTCCAGAGCTATTTTGGTCAGTAGCAGAAAACATGGAATAAGTGTGTTCTGTCTTTCAACATCTTCAACATTCAAAAACATGGAATAATGGGGAATATTATGAAGTAAATTAATGGCATTGTGTCTTTCACTATAATTTTTGCTAATTTAAACAGTCACCATATTTGTGGGATCTCATAATTTCTTAAAAGCTGATATCTGGCCTAGAATTAAAATTGTTTGAGACAAATATGCAGAACTCACTACCAACAGTGAGGCAAAAATCATGGCCAAGTCTAGCCTGAGTAATGACTGTTTGTGTCTCTAAGGTAGAAATGAGGAAGGATCTCCCCACTGACCAAGGTTCATTTTTTTATTTTGGTTTTGATTTTTGTTTTTATAAAACATTATTTCCAGAGTCAGTCCACTCACTAGTCAAGAGCCTGGCACCCCAGAGACCAGAGAGGATCATCTGCACTTGTGATTCACTTCTGACTGTTGGAATGAAGATGTAGCCCAGACTCAGGCAGGCGGCTTCCACAGCAAATCCATCTACTTCTCCTGAGCACATCCTGAGGCACAGCCTGAATCCCTGACCTTTCTCTATAGGAATGTCTTATCCTGAAACTGGGGTATGGCTAGTTTTGCAAATCTTACAGTGTTGTCCAATAATAAAACAGGGTATAAATTTTTGAATGGTGAAAATGTTAAAAGACAGCACTCTTCCATCCCCAATTACTTCAACAATGAGCAAACTGCACTGAGAACAAGCAGGAAAATATTCAACCCTGAAGGCAGCTTTGCAGAAAGTCATCAAAACTAAAAAGGAGAACGTTGAATGAAATCATTGCTTTACCCACAGCAGCACTAGTGTACTTGTGTGGTGAAATTAGAATATGTCGTCCATAACACTATAGTGTTGCCTTAAAAAGAGTAAGGGTTTCTTCTTTTCTCTTTTCTCTGTTACTTCTTTAAGCTTTGTCATGTTCAAACTGCCAAATACAGTGGCAAGTTGCCAACTTTTGCTAGTAGTCAAATTGATTACAAGACACTATGTTTTCCTTAATTAAGATTTGAAAGAGAATAAAACAGAAAGATCTGATAAAATGCAATGGTTTTTCCATCTTTTGAGAGTCTAATCACAAAAGAGAAATTATTAAGGAAATTAAACAAAATGAGGTTTAATTCCATTTTATTTATCAAATATTGTTTGAGTATCTACCGTGTGCTTATGTGATGAATACTAAATTTATAAAAATACATTAAGAACCTTTCCATTAATTAGGGTAGTTTATAATATAGTAGTGGAGATGTTTTTGCAAAACCACTGGGGAAAAGAAGCATACAGAGTTGAAAAGTAATCTTATGAAGTTTCAAATGTCAGAGAATGAGTGCATCCAGCCTGAAGGCTGAGGGGAGGGGACAGTATCCAGGGTAGTCCCAAACAACAACTGATGGGGACAAAAGCATTCACACATGAGAAAGTGATTCTATGAAACTGAGCCTGTAGTCTAAGGAGTGATGGAACTTGAAGCAGAAGCAGGGAAATTTGGACGTGGGCATGAGGACTCATAGGATGTAGAATGGAATACAAAGTGACTCAGAGATGGACAATGTCCTGGAAATTCATGTTAAAGGAGAAAGTCTTTTGATTAAAGTTAACCAAGGTCAAGACAGAAAAATTGAGGAGGAGGTCAAAAGCAGCTAAAAGCTAGAATTTTTAGCTTGGGGGGCTGGTTCAGGCTGCCTTCAGGGTGGGTCTCCTATGGCATGTGGAACTAGGGATGGAACTGCAGTCTCCTTCACCTGACTAGATTTGTCCATGCAGGCACTTAAACAACTGAGCTAACTGGCAAGCCCCAAAGCTAGAATTTAATAAAAATCTGTATTTTGGATATGCAGGAAGAAAGTCATAGGAAGCAATAAAAATGTGGAAGAACCATGAAAATGTAGTTTGATAGAAACTTCAGGAAGCAAACATTCAGCATGATGTGATAATCTAAGCATGCCTAATAAGGTTGAGTCCAAAGAAACTTAAGGACTGTAGCACTGATTCATTCTGGCAAAGAAGAATTTTTCTTAGCAATACTAGCAGACATAGGGGAAAACATTAGATATCAATGGACAAAATATGGATGGTAGGAGTGGACAGTAAGAAAATAATAGCCAATCCTTTTATAATCCTCTATACTGAAGGGGGGAAAAGGCTGCTATATGGAAAGGTTTAAAGCCAGAAGAGGGGCCCGGAAAGATAGCTCAGTAGAATAAGCGCTTGTTTGGCAAGCTCGAAGTCGTGAGTTCAATCCCCAGTAAGGAAATAAATAAATAAATAAATAAATAAATAAATAAATAAAGCCAGGAGAATTTTTTTTCTTTTAATAGGAAAGAAAAAAAAAGAAAGCACAATAAAGGGCATAATTGATACAGATTCTGAAGATTCCTAGAGGAAGCATAGGTGAGGGAAAATATAGTGATTTTTTTGTGTAAAGCAGAAGAAAACGAGATGTGGGAGTGTGAATACAGAAAATAGAAATCTTAAACAGATGAAAAGAGGTGAGATTCAGTATGTGCTCAGCTTTGTGTACAGAAAGAGCTGAGTTTCTATCTTACAGTAGGGTTTCTAACAGTAGGGTAATGTTGATAAAGAATGGGGTAGGGTAGAAAGAGTGAGCATCTCAAAGACATTTGTAATTTCCTGATCAGTGTTTGTCAATATTTGAGAGAAGAGTTATTACAATAAAGAAAGATGTACCTCTGTTTTTATTATCATGTTTATGCTTCTTTCTCCCAAAATGTAAAGTCCATAAGAGTAGAACATAGGTCTATATTATCCAGAGAAATTAGTACTATTCAGTTACTGTAATATATTATAATTAATTTATCTGTTAAAAGTGGTAAAGAAAGATAGACACTTTCCTCTAAGATAGGAACAAAGCAAAGATGTTGTTCCTTCTCATTCACTCTTAGTATCACAGAAGACATCCTAGCTGATGCATGGACCATACAATAGAAAAAAAATTAGGAAGAAAGAAGTAAGATTTTTGATTACAAAAGTGAATTAGTAGAAAACACCAAAGAATGAGCAAAATACTTAGGTTATCAATAGATAATTACACCAAATTTGTGAGATACAAAGTTAATATGTTACTTTCTTTTTAGAAATCATTGTAAATTTTAATTTGAAATTTAGAATGCAATATTTATCAACATAAAAAAGATGAAATTTTGCAATGCAAGTCTAATAAAGTAAGTACAAGATATATTTAAAGAAATCTATGAAACTGTAATGAGTTAATGAATGTAAATGAGCAGATATTATATATATATATATTCATTGATCGAAAAAATATTTGATCTTTTCAAATTTATTGATGAATTCAACACACTCCCAACTAAAATTAAAAAACCCTAATTTTTGTATCAAAACACTAATTTTAGATCTTTATACTGTAAGGAAAGTGATTCAGAATGGCCAACAAAGAATTGAAAAACAAAGTTGAAAGACTTATTATGTACTATATCAATCAAGACTTATTAGGAACTATATCAATCAAAACTGATATTGGTGGCAAAATAAAAAATATGTCAATGAAACATGATAGGATGCCTAGAAATGGATCCACACACATGGTCAACAGATCTTTCACAGGAGCAAAATCAATTCTCTGGGCAAAAGGATAGGGTTTTCAACAATTGATGCTGGAACAACTGGCTACCATATGAATCCAGGCATGTCCTCGCTCTTTACAAAAAATTAATGCAAAATGAGTGATAGACCTAAATGTAAATTAACAAGTTATAAATTTCATAGAAGATAATACACAAGAAAATCTCCAGGCAATTGAGTGCAACATAAATTAATTAATGTTGAGAATAGAGGAGGTGACCAATGTGGCTGGGTGGAGACCACGGGATGCCCAGCTCTTTGGAGAGAACTGCAGCTTCAGAGGTAGACTACACATTGCTGTATACCACACTGTAGCACCAAACTCCTTGTCTTAAAATATATCTTCCTTCTGACCTAAGTATTGCACTCTGCTTGTGTTCCTTGTGAGCAGTTGGTTCATGTATTTAACTTATCTTAATTCTTTTTTTTAAACTTCCTTTCCCGCCCCTCCCCCCACTCCATCTCTTTATTCCCAATTTTTCATACATTTATAATCTGCTTTGATTTATTCTATCTCCAAAATAATCCTCCAAGCATATTCTTGCTTCATTATCCGCAGAGAAATGACACAGGCCCCTATCACACCACGGTTAATTTGTAGCTGCACCGACCCACATGCTATCTCAAGAGAAGCAGGCTTCCAGGTAGGGCCAAAGACGTACAAGACCTATACTACAATGTGATGAGCAAAGGAAATCTGTGAAAATCAAATCAAAATGTAATTTTGTAATGCTATAATTTTACTATTTTCCAACTATATGTAGAAATAGGAACAAAATAGTGTTTGAGTCCTAATTAAAGCCGTATCAGCAGACTCATATGTTGACTCTAAATTATACTGGAATTTGTTTGCATATAATAATAAAGTATTCAGTTGGCTTGTTTATTTTTGGCCTTTTTCATTTCACTGTACTTTTTTGGTTGAATTGCTTTTTAAGGGAGGTTTATTTTTTGTTTTTGGTGCAAAGGACCAAACTCAGGGCTTCAGCTTGCTAGACAAGCATTCTACTGCTGAGCCAAACCTTCAGTGCATATTTATAGTATTCTACCTTTGAAATTCAGAAAACATTTTTGCTTTGGAGATTTTTTTAATATTTTTTCCATAATTTTATTGAGAAACAAATAGCAATGAGACAGTTTCAAACCAAATTGGTAGGACAGTTTCAATAATTAACACATTG
>NW_004524721.1:2185234-2192689 GCF_000260255.1 Octodon degus
GTTGGCTTTGTCATCATGAAATTCTTTAGCTGTTCTTTGTCATGAAAGTATTTCACTTCTCCATCAAACTTGAAAGAAAGTTTTGCAGGGTATAGTAGTCTGTACTGGAATTTGATTTCATAGAGGGCTTGAAATACTGTGCTCCATGCTCTTCTTGCCTTCATGGTTTGTGAAGAGAAGTCGGCCGTAATCCTGATGTGTTTTCCTTTGAATGTGATCTGTTTCTTTTCTCTAGCAGTTTTCAGTGTATTATTCTTGTGCTGAATTTCTAGGATCCTGACTATTATATGTCTCAATGTGTTTTTAATTGGGTTGAGATTACTTGGCGTTCTGTATGCTTCGATTACCTGAATGTCATATTGTTTCATAATATTTGGGAAGCTTTTTGCTGTTCCTTCTGCCCATATTTTTTTAATGTCATTTGTATTGACTCCTTCTTTGTCATTGATGCCTATTAGTCTCACATTGTTCATCTTTCCATCATCTTGCAGGTGATGGATTATTTTTTCCTGCATCCTAGTTGTTTTTAAGAGATCCTTTCTTACCTTTTCAGTAGCTACACCAATATCTTCAAGATCTGAAACTGTCTTCGCTTTCACTTAAATGGTTTTGCAAACTTGTTATTGAGATTTTAATTTCCTCTATACGTCTTTGACTCTCTTTCATGCGATCTATTTCTTTCCTGTATTGCTCATTCAAGAAATCCATCATTGTCCTAATCTCCTCTATTTTTTTTATCAATATCTTCTTTAGAAGCAGTTATAAATTCTTTTACTGCAGTGTTTTGTTTTTTTTTTTTTTAAATTCAGATTGGGTTTCCTCCCTATGTTTCTGTAGATGATTGTTCACTTCAGATGCTATGAGTTCTGAGAATTCTTTTTTATTTCAGAAAATAATTCTTCTCTGAGTTCCTCTATAACTTTCTGTTGTTGCTTATTTACTATCAACGCTAATAATTCATACATTTCAGCTGAGCTAGTAGAAAAGAATTCCGCTCTGAGTTCCTGTATGATGTTCTGCTGTTGCTTATTTACTACAGATGCTATTAATTCATACATTTGAGCTGAGCTAATGTCCTCTACACTTTTCTGGGTGGGCACTGGGTTTCTTCCACATGTTTCTGCATTTGATTCTTTACTGCAGATGTTATTAATTCAGGGATTTTTTTTTTCATTTCCTATCTGAGTTCCTGTATAGCTTTCTGCAGCTGTTTGTTTATTTCAGAAGCCATTGATTCATTGCTTTCAGCTGTGTTAGTCCCAATTTGTCCTGTGTTAGTGTCCTCTGCACTTGTTATGGGTGGGCTTGGGTTCTGAGATTGCTTTTGCTCCTTCTCATTGTCATTTTGTGTAGCACTGTCTTCTGACCTTTGTTGTAGATCTTTGTTGCAGTTATAACCTTAGGACGTACTGAAGTTCAGGTGCAGATCTACAAAGTTTGTATTTATCCAGCTGTGTCTGGCTTGGTTCTGCCTGCTGTGCTCAGCTCCTTCCTGCTGCTGCCCTTGGGGGTGAACCTGTTTTGCCCCTCTGGCAATATGTTCTGCTCCTGGACTAGCTGGGTGGTTCTGTCCCCTACACTCTCTGCAGGGATTGCAGCTGCAGGGTTTCACCCCATGCCTGCATGCCAGGCTTGAGCTGAGTCTGGAGGGGACAAGTTAGAGTAGAGGGGAGAGGCAGCTCTCCCACACACTCACCAGGCCTGGACTAGGACTGGATCTTGGGGTTCCCAGAACACGAAAGAAATTCCTACTCTGTGGGCGGGGGTGCGTACTATGGAGTGATGGGGGATGTCCCAAGAGGGTAAAAGAGGGTGTCACCCACACTGGAACCAGTAGGTTCCATGGGCGCAAAGTACCTGGAAGCTCTCCCACACATTCACCGGGCCTGGGCTAGGACTGGGTCTAAGGGTTCCCGGAATTCGGCAGAAATTCCTACTTGGCAGGCAGTTTAGGGGAGGTCCTTCGGAGTGGTTGGGGGCATTCAAAGGGGGTGGAAGAGGGTCTCACCCATGCTGTACCTGGGCTGAAACCTGTAGGTCCCCCCGGCGCAGGGTAACTGGAAGCTCTCCCACACACTCACTGGGCCTGGGCTAGGACTGGGTCTCGAGATTTTTTTAAATAACTTGAGACTTTCTTTTTATGTTTCTCTCTGTCATCAGTAGTGTGTAGATTCACCTTGGAATAATGTTTTAGATCCAGGGATATTTATTGTTAATGCAAACATCAATGGAACATAGTTAGAGGGCCAGGGAGATAACTCAACAGCATAAGCACCTGTCTGGCAAGTGCAAGGTCCTCAGTTCTTTCTCCAGTACCATAAAAAAAGGAAAAAAAGGAACACAGAGCAAACTTGCAATGTGAGATAACAGTTTTAAAAATTGTTAGTAGATTTTTGTTTAAAGTTGGATAAAACAGAAGTAGAAGTTTTCTTAAATAATTCTTCTGAAAAAAATATAAATTCATTATTTAGTGAGTAGTTACCAACTACATATGGATGACAGGGTTGAAAACTGAGAAATAAATACCAAGATATTATAAGAAAAGACACAAAGAAATAAAAACACCCTTCCCCAAAATACAGAAAAAAAAGAAAGAAAAATGAAATGAACCCATAGTAGTGAAGAGGTGGCTGTGGTGCAGACACAAAACAAAATATCTGGAGAAACAACAATGTCTACCTGATATTAGAGTGCACATCTAAGCTTACAGCAATTACATTTTAAAATGACATTCACACCCTTCCTCAAAGAATGTTGTGAGAACAGAGGCTTTTGCATAAAATCATTCTCTCTCTGGGGAAGAAGTACAAGCAAATTTATGAAGGCATTTAAAATTGTACTATAATTGTAATTTTTAAAAATTGTACTGGGACGAATAATTTATTGGCAACTCTTACAGTTGGACAGTATGTTTTCAGGTTTTTAATTACATAGGACTGCATGAAATTTTTAGTTTTATTCTCTGTGTTGCATCTATTTAATTGCCCCCTCATAAGTTCAAAAAGTTAAAAAAATAGAAAAAAAGTGACAGCTGTCCTCAAGAAAATATGAATAATACTTTCAATAATTAATTTTAATGTTTAAATCACAAGTGAATGATTAAACATAAATACGCTTTTAAATATTAATAGACAATTCACAGTTTCTTTATTGAAATAGCAAATTTTTTGTATTGATCCATTAATTACCTGGCAAGTGCTCATCACGAGCTCATCGTGTGCTAAACTGTGAAGAAACACTGGCTTAGAGATTCAGACGCTGGCGGGAGACTCCTAATTCTGTTTACTCCCCATGTAGCTCAATTTGATATATTTATGTTTATCTGAAAATTGGAAATAAAAACACCTGCCTTGCTCAATTTACAGAAGTTTAATGATGAAAGAATGGATGACTGGGCACTAAGCACTGTCCAAATAATCATTTCACTCTTCTGCAGGCTACAGGCCAATTTTGTGGGACAGTAGCCTTAAATGTTCACATCAATCATGTAAGTGAATGTTCTCAAGAGCTAAACATAGAGAAACTACCCTACAGTTTGGGAAAACCTCACCTCAGTGGGGTTGCACTGTGTCCCTGGTGACCCACTTAGCACCTTACCAGATATCCTTATCTCTATTCTAAATTTTGTCCAGAAGCCTGCAACCTGTTTTTATATGTTCTGTTCCCAGCATAACCTGGCAGGTTCCTTATGTTATGAAGTCATTATTTGGCCTTCAGGCTTCAGAACTTGGGCTGGACTCAGGACCTATCACTGCATGCTGGAAACACAGCCTAGGGCAGGCAAGGTCTACTCATACCAGAAAGCACTTTAGAAGAGGGTTTTTCTTCCCACTCCTACATTCTCATAAGGTTCTAGTTTGTAAGACTGCTGTGTTTTTGGTTTCTTGCTTTAGTTTTGGTGTTTGAGACAATCTCTTGGTGTAGCTTAGGCTGGCCTTGAACTCGCTATATAATCCAAGCTGACCTCAATCTTTTGTCAATCTTCCTGCTTTGTCTTCCCAAGTGCTTGGATTACAGATACACTCCATAACTCCTGTTTTTTTTTTTTTTTTTTTTTTACCAGAAATGCAACTCAGGACCTTGCAAGGCAAGCACTTATTCCATTGAGCCATCTCCCTAGCCCTATACCTATTTTAAGACTGCCTTCTAAAAACTACTCTGCACAGGCCATGAGTTGATTCAGTCTGCACTACTCCTTGGCATCAGTAGTGAGGCCATGAGGCCTATAACACTGATAATTACTTCCTTTTCTGATCATTGAAAAGCCTTCAAATTCTGATTCTGAAACTCTGTTGCTTCAACTCTCCTCCACATTTCAATACCCCCATTTTAGGGTTATGCTGCTTGGAAAGAGAGCAGTAGTCTGTTACATCAGCGTATCTCTTCATAGGGTTGCAATTCTATCACATTTTCCTGCAGGTATTTCAGGGCATGCTTTTCCATTTGCTTTCACTGTGTCCTGGGGGAATATGGCTCCATAATATTATAGGCAGAGTGCAAGAATCTTACCTGAAAACTAAACAGATATACTGCCTCTGTACCATGGAGCATTCTTTCACCTTCTCTGTTATGTTATTTAAGCTATTGAACACTCCTTGTGCTTTTCATTTAAGTTGATTACCCATAGCCACAACTTTATAAAAGGAATATAATAAATAAGAGGAAAAACAGTTTGAAAGAAATAATTTGCCTACAAGAATAGCATCCTCAAGTTAATAGGTGAAAGGGTGCTGCCACTGGGGAACTTTGAACTATATATGAAACAGCTAGCTGTTTGTACCCAGAGGGCACCTAAGTAGTAACAACATTGACCTCTTTCGAATGTCTAATTCCTGCCTTCACTTCAAGGGTAGTTTGAATACTACTTTCTCCCAGAGGTCTTTTCTGGAATGTCTCTATTATCCACCATTGATATCATTTTTTCTCAAACAGTTATGGTGTTTTCTATCTTTGTTCCCAATTTCCTTATTAAAAATCTACAATGCACCATAGCAGGTGGTTTTGGACATTACCTCTTAGATGCAGGTATCTGTTTGCTGCCCTCAGTTGCATGAAAGGCAGGGGAAAATTATGTAGTTCTGTTTTAAGTTAAAGTTTGATTCTGTACCTTGTGTATCAAAGTTGCTCCATAAATACAGAGTAAGAAGTAAGGTAGTGTATGAAATGTTAAGATATATAATTAAACTGAAAAACAGTCTTTATTGTGATAGAGCTGGGAACCTTCTTAAGTCTTTGCTAATAAATGTCTTAGAGCTGTTCTGAATATTATATGTGTTAATAAATACAATCCTTACTTCTGCACATGGCACACAACATGCACCACACATCTAGTGTTGCTGATATGACTATCTGTGGCTTGCTTAGACACATGGAGCTGCCTTCCACTTTTCTACTAGATGCCAAGAACCATGTCATACCCAAAGTAGAACTTCCAAAAACATTTTGAAAATGCTACAACTGGAGAAAAGAATCAGTGATACAGAGAAGATAAAAAAAAAATTCATGATTTTATTTTACAACAAATGGTTGATCAACTTCTCCTGAAATGCATAGCTGGAGTACTTCTGCTTTGGTGGTAATGGCATTTCATTACAAATGTAGTAGTGGTAATCACAATGAAATACCTCGGGGCCCAGAGGCAAAAAAACAAAACCAAAAACAAGAACTAAAGGAATAAGGGAAATGGCAAAGAATTGTCCTGATCACAGGTCTGGAATAGAAACATTTTCACGTTAGAATGTATAACATATCTATCTAAGTACTTGTTCCCAAGCAAGATTCAGAAATATTTTTCTTTTTTTTAAATTTTTTTATTTATGTGTGTGTGTGTGTGTGGCCAGCTCAGCCCACCAGGGAGCAGGCTGGCTGGCATGTGGTGCTGGGGGATTGAACCGCGGTCCCTGTAGCTTTGCTAAGCTTGTTCCAAGTAGGTGCTTTAGACCACTGAGCCATCTCACCAGCCCCAGAAATACTTTTCTAATGGTGACATT
Organism: Octodon degus; assembly: GCF_000260255.1. Lineage (NCBI taxonomy): Eukaryota > Metazoa > Chordata > Mammalia > Rodentia > Octodontidae > Octodon > Octodon degus. The sequence continues at coordinate 2,191,225 of NW_004524721.1, forward strand.
TCCCGTAAAAGCACCCATTAAAGATAGCCCCCTAACAAAACTGGATCCCTGATTGCCATATTTCATACGCTTATTCTGATTTACTGAAGCAGACTTTCTGATTCTAAATTGCCTCTTGATTATGAGCAGAGACATTATCTTCTGTTCCTTCTGAACTAAGTAACAAGAAGAGGTAATTAAAACTTTTATTTTCCTTCTCCTTATTCTGCACAGACTTGAATATTTTTCTAGTATACCCTAAACTGGTGACTGGGGGAAGGTTCTATAAGCCAAAATACCTGAATATTTCCCATTTCCTGTAAGAGGGGCAGAATGAACTTGCAAAGAAGCACAGCTGATGAGCAATCCTGCAGAAAGTCATTATTGAAGAAGCACACAGAGCAGGAAGAATTCCAAACAGAAGCAGGCAGGGCGGGCATTGGCCAGTTGCCCGGTCCTTTGGGTCAGCTTCCAAGCAGCAATTATGTAGCTGCTATTTTACTGTGTGGCACGCTTCTAATATATCCCCCAACATAATGGAAAATAGCCAGGTGCTAAAGTCATACTATGTAAGAGGATCCTTTATCCTACTTCTCTTTCTGTCCCAGAGACATGGAAAAAAAAAAGGTTAGATTAGAATAACTAGAGACACCAGGAGGACCTTGGGCCTCTCATTGGAATTTCAGGTCTTCCCCAGGCAAATGCTCAATGCAGGTGACTTCTTTTGCTCCTGTTAAGATGCACAATCCCACAGGACACAAACACAGTGGCTTGAACTTAGCACAGGAAGCCACCATGACCAGAGTGACAAAAGCTATGGTACCAATCACCATGTTGCTGGCTGGCACTGAGAACACATGGGCCCTGGCCTGGCTTTAGAAAGAAAGGCAAGATGGTGGACCTTCTAGCAGTTGGACACAAGAGAAGGTTTGGGGGGACAGACACTCCTTGAGTCCTGTGGTGAGTCATTCTTGTAACCAGCCTTGCTTATTCCGGAAATGTTGATGCCTCTCTTTCTGATGGCAACCTGATCCCATTGCCAGGGCTAAAAGTGCCTGAGGACTGCAGACAGATAACCAAAACACAGAAAAGCAGGTACTAGGCAGAGAAAACACAGGCAGAGGTAATGCTGGGCCTGTAGGGCTTCAGCAGGTTGCTGCGAAAGAGGTGTCTCCTTCCCACTGCAGACACCGCCTGGTCATCCTCACACCACACCCCTGGGGCTGCAGGTGGTGTCTGAAGGTGTGTTCACAAGTCCATTGAATTTCCTCATTTGTAAAAATATTGAGCTATGAACTTTCTCAAAAGGAATATTGAGAATTCCTTATGGCAAAGAAGAATTAGCAGATGAAGGCTGAGAGACAGGTTGCTGCAGACCAGACTGGAGGGATCAGAAGATGCGCTGGGTGGGAAGAGAGAGAGAGAGAGAGAGAGAGAGAGAGAGAGAGAGAGTGGGAGAGAGAGAGAGACAAACCACTGCCATTAG
>NW_004524721.1:2192789-2196108 GCF_000260255.1 Octodon degus
TTTCCATAATTTTATTGAGAAACAAATAGCAATGAGACAGTTTCAAACCAAATTGGTAGGACAGTTTCAATAATTAACACATTGCATACATTCCTCCCAGTGGTTAACTGCTGTACAAGATGCGGACATGATATCCTATCTACAAACACGATTAGAACAAATTACTCTATTCATTAAGAGAATGTAACTATATATCTATCCTAACCACTTTGAATACACAGATACAATATGGACTTTCATCTGTATCCCCTTTTATTGTTAAGTTCCGTTATTTGAATAATATAGTTGTGTAAACTCAACAAAATATTTTAAAAGAGTTCAGTAGCCCATAATAGTATGTGGTCTTCCACTTGACTGGCAATGTCAGAAATGTTGACCTGAGTCCCCCACAGCTTAACATAACAGCATGGCTTTACTTCTTATATTTCGTTTTTATACTTTTCTGCTGGATGGTTAAGACCAAGAAAAAGCAGGACTTATTCAACAAGAGTTGTAGCATTTGGATCTGATAAGGTCAGTGAAATCCCCTCAGGATTTATCCTGAGATCCTGTACCTCAGATTGTTTGTCAGTGTCAGCCATGTGGATGACTCACGGCCATTGCTTGGCCAATGTGCTCTCTGTGAAAGCCTGAGAGAATGTTTTCTTTACATGTGACTCTTTTTACACACACTCTACATCATTGATCACTTTCTTCTTTGGACCCATAATCTCCTTGATCAAAAAATTTGGGACACTACCGAGTTACATGACATTATAGTACAAGTTCTCATATGTCCTCAATCTTAATTGACTTTGGAAGGCTAGGGCCAAAATGTTGGCCTTCCTTGCAGCCCTCCTTTTTATCTAATTTTGGTGGGCAAACTTAGGTTGACAACCATCCAGAAGACAAGCTTATTGTTATTACCATACAAATTAGGTTGTTAAGCTTAACCTCACTATCTGTCTGCATATCAAGCATCTTAGGCATAACATGGAACAGGTATTTTTCATCAAGTATTGATATGTTGAATTTTAAATCCCTACAGAATATGATGAAAAACATTTAAAAGTTAGAATATATTTTAAAAATAGGCATAAAGAATTATATACTTCTTATGTTTACACATAAGTCCCAAAATCTAACCATATATAACCTTGAAGCAGGACAGTCCAACAACATTCCTTTTCCTGTATCTTGCTTTCATTCGCAGCCCCTTCTTTTTGAACAGTCATCTACCTGAGACACAGCACAGCAGCAACTGGCATGTCAGGACAAGCAGCCTGTATTCAGAAGACCAGAAGACAGACATTCCAAGCATAAAACTACTATTACAGATTACCATCTGCAGTGCAGTTGCTTAGATCACAGGTGTCAGTATATATAGTCACGGTGAAATCTTTCCAATTAACTGCTAAACTAAAAAATCTTCTGGAGATTCTCAGGATCATTGCCTTGCTCATCTTTTACATATAACTGTATGCCTTGACACTGTCATGTTTCCTAGGTCTTCTCCTTTCCCTCTCTTAATTAGTTGGTCCTCAAGATCCTGCTTTCCTTTTACTTGTATTATACCTTTCTATATGTATTTCTTCTTTTAAATTCTTATGCTAGGGAAACTGTATGATATTTACACATGTGTGTCTGGTTTATTTCACTTATGAGTATATCTTCAAGTGGCATGCACTTCAATATAAAGGCTTAGAGTTTATCATTCTTAATAGCTGAATAATACTCCATTGTGTAACCATACCACATCTTTTTCAACCATTCCTCAGGTTATGGGCATCTTGGTTGTTTCCAAGATTTGGCTATCACAAATTGTGCTGCCATAAACATAGGGACACATATATCCCCATGATATGATGTTTTCAGGTCCTCTGGGAAAATTCCCAGTAGAGGAATAGCTGGTTTAAAAGAGATAACCAGTCCAAGTTTTCTAAGGAGTCTCCAGACTGATTTCTATAATGGTTGCAGCAGTCCACATTGCCACCAGCAGTGGAGAAGGGTTCCTTTTCCCTACAGCCTCTCCAACATTTGTTGTTGGGTGATTTCATTATAATAGCCTTTCTTTCCTAGGTGAGATAATATCTTAATGTTTTTTTAATTTGCTATTCATGGATGGCTAGTGGTATGAACTTTTTTTTCATATATTTATTCGCTTCTTTAATTTCTTCCTCTGAGAAGTGTGTGTTCATCTCCGATGCCCATTTCTAGATTGGGTCTTTAAATTTTGGGGCCCTAGTGTTTTTTATTTTTGATAAATTCTAGAGAACAGACCTTTGTCTGAGTATTTATTTTTCATGATTTTTTCCAAATTTGTGGGTTGCCTTTTCACTTTGTTGGTAATTTCTTTTGACATGAAAAAACTTCTCAGTAAGAGCAGGTCCCAGTAGTTAATTCTTTTAACTGTTTCCCGTGCAATTTGATTTCTGTCCGTGAAGGCTTTGACTACCCCTATGTCTTCAAGAGTTCCTCCTACTTTTTCTTCCAGAAGATTTACTGTCTCTGCTTTAATGTTTAGATCTTTAATCCATTTTGACTTTAATTTAGTGCATGGTGATAAACCTGAGTCAAGTTTTAGTTTTCGACATGTAGAGATCCAGTTTTTCCAGCACTATTTGTTAGAGAGGATATCTTTCTTCCAGTGAGTATGTTTGACCGCTTTGTCAAAGATAAGGTGGATGAGAGTGTTCATAGGGGCTTCAGGATCTTCTAATCTATTCTACTGATGCTCCAGTCTATCTTGTTGCTAGTACCATGCTGATTCTATCATAGTAGCCTTGTAGTGTAATTTCAAGTCAGGAATTGTAATGCTTCCTGCCTTGTCTTTATTGCCCAGGATTGCCTTTGTTATTCTAAGTCTTTTCTGGTTTCAGATAAATTTTAGGAATGATTTCTCTGTGAGGTATGTTGATGCTAGTCTGATAGGGATTGCATTAAATCTGTACAGCAATTTTGGGAGTATGGCCATCTTCACAATGTTGGTTCTTCCTATCCAGGACCATGGAATATCATTCCATTTTCTGAAATCCTTTATGATCTCCTTTTTAAGAGTAGTGTAATTTTCATAGAAAGGATCTTTGACTTCTTTAGTTAAATGAATTCCAAGGTATTTCATTTTCCTTGGTGCTATTGTAAAAGGTATTGTTTCTATAATTTCCCTCTCAGTGTGTTTGTTGTCTGTATAAAGGAATGCTATTGACTTTTGCATATTGACTTTATAACCTGCTATGCTACTGAATTTCTGTGTTAATTCTAGTAGCTTCTTGGTGGAGTTTTTTGGGTCTTCCAAGTAAAGTATCATGTCATCTGCAAATAAAGATAATTTAACTTCTTC
>NW_004524721.1:2205366-2297701 GCF_000260255.1 Octodon degus
GAGAGAGAGAGAGAGAGAGAGAGAGAGAGAGAGAGAGAGAGAGAGAGAGAGAGAGAGTATCTCTTCATTAATGGGTAAAGTAGAGGAGGGAGGAAAGTAGAATGGGGAGGAAGAGAGGAGAGACACATTTCTGGAGGAAGTGAGCCAGTGCCAAGAAAGGCAGAAGGAGCTGTTAAACACAGATCTCTGTATTTAATTTTAACACAGCTCATGAATTTCTACAGATCCTTGAGCCATCTGATTTCCATAGCATCTAAGGATGATGTCCAGTCTGAGGGGACCTGTGGTCACTTTGATTAAAATGTATTTAATTTCAAGGATAGAAAATCAACTTTTGCTATACCTCCTTTCATTTGGTTTCCTGTCTTGTTTTGGTCCTGTCTCCTCCACTCTATTTCTATGCCCTGCCTTCAGATGTATGCATATGTCAAGTCCCCACTCCAATGAGCTGGACCTTTGCAGCTCTGGCTTACTTGGTCCTCCCTATGTTTGCTGGTTCTGTCACCCTATTGTTTTTGTTTTTAATACTGTGAGAGCATCATGTACCTTCCATTTCAGCTATATTGAACACATCAGTTTTTCGTTTTTTCTGCTGCTTTTCCTAGCTAATCTTTATCTGCCTTTCATATCAAAATGTCAGTTCTCCATAGAGCCAGCTCTTGGACCTCTCTAAAGAAATATAGATCTTCTCAAATGTGCTATCTTGACATCTGGTACTTCCTTATAACACAATTGTCCTTAAGTACTTACTTGAAAAATGACAACCTATAATACCTGTTTTTCCTATATTCATATTTGCCTAATTGCAAAAAAAATGTTTCATGTTGCTTCCCAGATATTTATGTGTCTATTTGTGCTGGTCATGGCTCATCACTTTCTCCTCTGAGTTCCTACCCACTTCCCTGAAGTCCTCTGGACAAATTGCTACTGTCTCTGTCAGTGCTTCAACTCACTGCACTCACCTTTGCTCTTAATCTGAACACAACTCCTCACCACGCTCAGATGCTGCTCACGGTCATGTGCATCAGCGGATTGGAGCTGGGACAAACATCCTGCAGAAGAGGAACTGTGTCTGTGAAAGGAGCTGGAAACCCTTCCACAGATTCTCTATAAAAACATATCACAGTAACACATCATGGAGTCAATTCTTACCCATTATGAATAGTGAAATTTTAAAACAATATGTGGCAAGATGGGAACTATGCTTTTAAATCACTGGTATTTCAACAAAAATCTACTTCTCAGTCTAAACCCAGCTGAATTCAAGTTCAGCCCTCTTTCCAAGCTAGGGTCAATGCTCTTGCTCCTGTAAGTTCAAAGCATTATTTAAATCCTGAGAAAAGGCATGCAGTTTAGAGTGTTAGTTGGTTTTTTGTGTACATCTTGTCTCTCAGAATACATTATTCATCCACTGAGAGTAACGAGTATATGACATTTCTTGATTTGTCACAATTTTCAACACAAAACAGTAATCAATAAATATTTACTATGTGTAGTTTTAAGCTGAGGAGTGCCCAGGTCTCAGTAGAGTAAGAAACAGCCCACACCTTTATATCAGTGCCTCACAGTGTAACCCAGAGGTGATTTACAATCACTTGCACTTGCTATTTTTAATGCCACTATGACTATTTAGACAGAGTTTTTAAAGATACTCTCAGAGCCTTATAATTGAAAAGTTATGATTTTTAAACATAAATCAGGGGGTTAGAGAAATAGCTCAGCAGTCTAACATGACTGCTTAGGCAAGGTCAGGCAAGTGCACAAAGACTGTGGTTCCATCCCAGGCACCATATGCTGTGTCAGCCCTGCTCCCAGGGTGGGCTGAGCAGACTACAAAAAATAAAAAAAATTTAAAAATTTAAAAAACCATAAATCAAAGCTAGCCATGGGTACACATGCTCTGACAGTTACTATGCCTTGCCCTTTTTTAAAAAAAAATCACAGTTTTCCTCAATTCAGAGCCAACTTACCAATGTTCAGAGAAATTGCTTATCAGACATTTGAGGAAACCTTCTCCACCATGTTGGTCCTGAATTTTAAAATATTTGGCCTTCCTCAGTGATCACTAGCATAACATACCCAAACCAAAACCATCTTTTTGTCTCTATCAACCCTCAAGTGTGTTCCTACTGTGGTGGTCTCCACCTGATTGCCTGGGGCCCACATGCCTCCCTCACCAAGCACTTCTGCCATAGGCCAGACCCCCCCCCACTCTTCCATGTATAACCTGCAGCCATGTAGAAGCACAGGTTCCATGAGTGTGAACTCACCCTGCCCTCTATCCCCTGGCTGCCCACCCTTCTTCCAAAACCTGACCTTTTCAGTGCACCATCCCCTTCCTCCCACAGATCCTCCTGGCCTCTGCTGCGCTTCTTCTGGAACACACTCTGTCCAGAGGCTACAGAGACTGGACCAAAAGCAATTACATCTGCTCTTTACCTAAAGATGTTCATCCCAACACTCCAAAGAATCTCAGCTCTTGATGATGTAACACAGATGTAACTGTTGAAAAACCTTGTCTATACCTCTTAATTTTCCAACCAAAAGTGACATCTAAAAATCCTCAATACTCTATCACTGCTGTGCATCTCACACTGTTTGCATGTACTCTTCCCTGGGCAGGAAAGGCCACAGATAGATAGGAACTTGGCTTTTCATGCTGTCAATTTTATATGTCAACTTGGCTGGGCTACAGGATGTTCAGAGAACAGGGAAAACTTCATGCCAGGTTGTCTGAGGGTGGTTCTGGGGGAGATTTGCATTGATACTGGTGAATTGAGTTGAGGTCTGCCCTAACTAGTATGGATGGTATCATTCAACTCATCAAAGCCTTAAACAGAACAAAGAGCAGAGAGAAGTGAAATTACTCTCTACTTGATGTATTCCACTTTTCCTGTGCTTAGCCATTGACACCTGGTTCAGACCTTGAGATGTAGATGAACTTCATGGGCTTCTGGGATCTCTAGCCAGCAGGTTGTAGACTATAGGTGCTCTCCACAGTCAGAACTGCATAAACAAATTCCTATAGTAAATCTTCTCTTGTATATGTGCTATTGGCTATATGGAGAACTCTGACCACTGTGCTCATCAACCTAGGAACATACTACTTTCTCTCTTGAAATAAGTAACCTCTTCCAGGAAGCTTTCACTGGCCTGTCAAATAATTGAATTATTTTTTTATTTGAGCTATTTCTATACATGTATTGTGGTGATTATACTAAATTACAGTTTAAATCACTAGGTGCATAGCACTATTATATATAGAAGATTCTCAACAGGTGTTTACTAAAACTGTTGCTATTTTTGTAACTAACATTAAGTCAGTTGATACCAGAACATCTTATAGACACATCAGAGCAGATAATTCAGTTTTATGTACTGAAAACTTGTACTATTAAAAATGTTTTAAATTTTTTAAAGATTTAAAAATGATAGGTGAAAGAGAGTTAGAACACAAACCTACTTTTTCTCCCATTCATCCACTATTTTTGCCATTAGATAACTCATTTAATAAAATGTTTTCATCCTGAGTTGCCCAAACATCAGAAGTGTTCACACTCATGCAGAATTCAGATATTGTGAAATGGAATATGCTCGTGGAGAGTCCACAGAACCTGAGAACTACTTGAAGCTCTGAAATTAACCAACTTCTGTCCCAGAAGTTTGAGGCATAAGCGATGGGTAGAACAGGAGTTAGAAGAGGGCTCAGAGGTCAGCAATAACATCATGTCAATTTAAATATTACATCATAATTATTCAGTATCTTTTGTGTAATTTTGGGTCTTTTCAAATTGAAATTTAAATGTTGAAGGAGATATTATAGAAATTTAGCAATTCTAGCAAAATTCTCAAAACAGGAGGTGAAGATGTTGAGAAGACCAAATGAAGCAAATGCTGAACATATTAACTCTGGGCATCTGGTTCAAATTAATATCAGTAGCATGAGAGTAATACCAATGAAATACTAAAATGGACATAGCAGTATTAGTGTAGAGCCCGAGAAACCAATCTTTGTTGATTGTAATGGACTTAAGTAACCTCATTGCCAGAGCCTGCTAACTCTACATAGGTGGGGCTGCTGGGTAGGAAATATTGCTGGCCTTGCACACTTGCATATACCTTTGGTGTACTCCAAATAGGCAAGTCATCAAAAACTACCACTTTATTAGTCAAAGGCCTTTGAACAACAGTGGGAACGACATTCACTCTTCACTTCCAGGTACCCACTACCAGAGTGCATGGGTGAGACCACAGGTCCAGGCTGGAAGCCACATTGGCCTTGAGGAAATGACTGTTCTCAAGACTTCCAGTGTTGCTGCACATTGTCCTCTAACCCTCAGTCTCCCTGTCTGTCTAAAGACAATTATGAGCTTGAGTAAGGTGATGCATGCAGCACTCAGCATGCTGTTTAAGCAAAGAAAGGCCTCTGAGAATATTAGCTCTCGTGTTATTAATGTATTTGCCATTTCTTGATTCCTCATTTCATGTTAGTCCATTTTTTTATATTAGCAAACCTGATAGTTAACAAAAGTTTCCTCGAAGTGTGCATTTTATAGTTTAACCTTTTATTTTAGCATTGACTATAATACTATGCAACATGCAGAATTGTTCAATAAGATTTTGGTAAATTAAACAGGTAAAGTATGACTAAAGTATTACTAGCATTACCATTCATTATGTGTTTCTTTGTGTTGGGCCCTGTGCTAAGGATTTTACATGCTTCAACTCATTTAATCTTCACTGAAATCCTGAAATATAAGTCATCTATGAATGAAATTCACTTTTGATGAATTACAAGAATACCACTGTGGTTTCCATAGCAACAGAGGTCTGGAAATACAAATCTAATTTTAGAAGCCATAATCATTTTTGTCTCCTTTTTTCAGCCTGAGTTTAATGTGCTATTGAATGTATTTATATGACCTATAAGCACTTTCAATAATATTAACTAATGTTTGTTGGTTTTCACAGTGGAAAGTGGATGTTTTAGGATCTAAACTCAAATACCATTTAACACTTTCATAAACTGAGGCACACAGAACCAAGAAGCTCTTGGTGACATTTTGGAGACATGTAAAAGTAAAGGAAAAAAGTTGTGTGTAGTTGGGAAGTTTGATATTAGTGCATTTGTTAAATAATTTGAAATCTTAGTTTTCTAGTGGAACAGTCATGATCTGTTATGGAGAAGCCAGTGTTTTTGTTAATGTTCAATGCATGTTTTGTGCTCACAGTATGCTTCTTGGGTCAACACCACCAGCCCAGAGTGAGTTATGGAGCTCTCTAGCACACTAGCAGCCTTACTTTAAAGAGAAATTGCATTTAGTGAGAGCACAAAGGAAGCACAGCTTCACATAATGATAATTGAACAAGCATTTGGTAAATTTAATGGTTAATGAATGTGTTAATTTTGGACATAAAATGAGTTAAGTGAAGGTACTATTATTTTATGTTCTGATCTTGTCACCAGTCATCTACCTCCAAGGCCTGAGTTTATAACTTTTTGATAATAATTATGGAAATTAAGTCAGTATGAAAACTCAAAAAGAATATCTTCATAGTGACAAAGGGCCACACCTATATATGGATACACATAGGGTCCAGAAGTAAACCCTTCTGTTTACTGCAAGCAGTTCTATGGAATATTATGTTTAAAGTACCACAGAATCAAATCCAAAATATATTTTCAAAGCAAAATAACTTTTCTTCCAGAATCAGATTTTATTTTTTATTTTTTCTGTATTTTTTGGGAAAGGTCTAGAGGATGTTCAGGGTCTCACTATTAGATCGGATTCATAGTGATTCTCCTGTTTACAGCCTCCCAAGTGTTGTGATTACAGATGCGTGCCACCATGCCCAGTCTCAGTTTCAGGGCGCCAGGGGCAGGACCGGCACGGCAGACCCAGCGATCGAACCCTGGACCCTGTGCCTGCTTGCAGGCCAGAATCAGATTTTCTAATTATTTTTTTATCTCTCAAGTAGATAGGCTTCTTTATTTCTCAGAAAAACCCTTTCTATCAGGCTTTCTATCAAACCCAGTTCTATCAAGCCATGGATTGATTCCCCTCTTTCTTCCAGAGGATGGTTCAGGAGAATAAGAAAGCAGAGACTTGCATTGCCAAGTATAACCATTGTAATAGTATATGCCAGGGAGAATAATAAAGCTAAACTAATGACAATAATATTGATTTAGCATTTGCAACAAACATATTCACATGCTTTTTTATTAAATTCTCCATTTGGACAAGCAAATGTTTGGGATAATAAATATTTATTGCTCTACATCCTAAAATGAGCCTTACATTCTGGCATATATTTATGGGCAAGTGCCCAATGCATGAATCAATAGTACACAGCAAATGTCTATAACATTATCTCATTTTGGGAGCAAAAAAAACAAAACAAAACTCTTTTATGGTTCCCTTGCATGATAAATAACTCCAAACAGACAGACTGACCTTTCTGCATAAAAGAAAATGCAACAATATTGGTATATAAAATAGTTATTACAAAATAATGGCTTTGATCTGGTTAGCATGACTTCAGTAAGGGAGGAATAGGGAGTTTAGTTTGTAATCTAATTTGTATAACATTCTTTAAACTTGAAACAGGAGTAGCAAAAGCCACTGAGTTAAGCTATAACATCAAATTATTTTTTAAGTAAAAACATAAGTGATAAAGTTGCATCTATATATGTATATGTATATATACATATACTATAAACAAATAACTACTTGATAACATTGCTCAAATATTTCCTTTTTAGTTTTTATACATATTTAATATAGCAATTGTAATACTGTGATTTTTACTGATCACAAACTATTTCACATTATCAGAGATTTTTAGTAAACATTCTAAAGAATACTTGGCATTTTGTTGACTCAATATAATGTTACAAATAATGATTTCATTTTATTTGTATTACAATGATAAATACAGTTTGGTGAAGGCTTCTCTATGGAGTTAGTTCGTCCACATGTTTTGGGATTATTATTTTAAAAATATGACTCAAAGGATACTGAATCAAAGAGCATGAAAATTTAAGATTCTTTCTAATGTTTTTTCTCAAAGGGTATATATATATATATATAACTTATGCCAATGATGTACCTGAGAATTCATTTTTAAGTGTAGAATTTGAAGATGAAAAATAATATCATTGTGTGTCCATGAATACGTGTGTGTGTGTGTGTGTGTGTGTGTTTGTGTGTGTTTATGTGGTGGGGGAAAGCCCAGTACTAGGGATTAACTTGGACCTTTACACAGAGATGCATCCCTAGCCCTTTTATAAATACTTTTTTCAAGTTTGAATAGGTTCTTTTGAAGTCATTAAATAGCCAGGGTGGACTTTAACTTGAGAGTCTTCTGTCTACCTCCTAGGGTTACAAATGTGCAATAGCACTCCAGGGTCTTCTTTCACAGATGTCCTCTGGGAAGCTGTGATGGTTAGTTGTTTCAGTGGCGGTGGTTATGATACCAAAATGAAGGCATGATGTGTTCACAGTAGTAAGGGATATAGAGTAAAGAATTGAGAAAATCTTTACAGAGTTGATCCTTGAAAGGTGAATGAGAATCAATAAAGAAAAAAAAGATGCAGAAAAATGCAGAAAAAAATAGCATCAATCTGGTAAAAACAAAAATTTGGGTTTTATTACTGCAAATAGATTCCTTTATAAGAATGACAATCTGATATCTAATTTTATGTACCAACTTGAATAGGCAATAACGTGCCAAATATTTGGACGAGCACTAGTCAGATGTTTCTGAATGTTTGGATGAGATTAACATGTGAAGTGTGGGCTGAGTATGTTGGAGAGCTTCCCAATCTGGGTACAAACAACCCCACCAGTTCAGTGGAAGGCCAGAATGAAACGGTGTGTGCCCTCTTCTATGTAACAAGGGGTTCTGACTCACTGCCTTGAACCCAGCCACTGTCTTTCTCTTGAATGGAAACATTGGCTCTTCTGAGGTACTGAACCTTCTGGAAGTCACACTACGTCTAAGTCAGGGGCTGTCCTGGGCCTCCAGCTTGCAGGAGACACTTCCTGGTAATTGTCAACCTCCATAAGCACATAAGCTCTTTCCTTAGAGTTAATGTCCTACTATGTCTGTGCACATCCTCCGAGTCTGTTTCTCAAGAGAATCCTGACTATACAACTATTTGGAATCTTTTTTCTGCAAATTGCCTGATATGCTGTATTTCCTTTCCTCAGTCATTGATTTCAATTTTATGAGTATGTATCCATTAAGGCATGTATTACAGCTAGCTATGAACTGGACTACAGAGTCTTAAGAGTATTTCTAAGTAAACCCTTAACTGTCTTCAACTAAAATTCCAAAAAACTATGGTAAATTTCAATCAGAAATTTAAAAAAATAAATTCTGGTTTAGAAAAAAATGGAAATAATCACCTGTCTAGCAAGTACAAGGTCCTGAGTTCAGTTCTTGGTACCAAAAAAGAGAGAGAGAAGAGAGAGAATAGGGGAAAGAGAGAGAGAGAGAGAGAGAGAGAGAGAGAGAGAGAGAGAGAGAGAGAATTAGAGTAATTAAAGTATGTAGGACATAGCTCTTTATCCTCTGAGTAAAAAGTGGGGGGAAAAGTCATAACAAACAAAAGAAGTCCTGTGGCAGCCCACCATGGCCTACTTGGTCATTTTTGCTTTGCTTTGTCACCAAATACCAGACTGCAAATAGGTTTTCCAACAATAATTAGACTTCACTGCTGGAGAGTGATTTGACAGAACTATAGAGTTAACTTTTTATTTGTATTTTGCAGATCTCCCCCCCCCAAAAAAAAAAAACTAACACTGAAAGTCATTGTCAAAAAGTATGTACATATAATATTAGAATCCAAAAGAAGTGGAAGTTAGCCGTTAAATAGGGCCAGTGGGTGACTGAAGGATGCAACTCTGTCCACTTCAAGACATCTGCAGGGCAGATGCTAGAGATGCTGCACATCGAGGCTGGTTTCAGAGCCGAAGTTCTTTCCCCCTACAGACCTCCCTGTAGATGTCTTTCTGTGATAGTGCTGCTATTTTCCTCACTCTGAGCTTGGGGAATAGTGACAGTAAAATACTGCAATAGTTTTATCTTCAACTGCCTCCTTCCTGTATATATATATATCATAGTTACCTGTCCTTAGACTAGTTGACAGGGGTTTCTAACCACCATTCAGTGCCTTGGAAGAAGTTGAAGTAAAGAGAAGTAAAACATCTCTGTAACCAAGTAGGAATAGTTTCTGACCTTTGCTGTGGTTCTTAAAGATTTATGTAGCTGCTTCTGTTTTTCAATGCAGAATCTCCTTGAAACACTGAAAGACCTCTCTGCTTTTGCATAAATCAGATCAAAAGCGTCCCTGGCCTCCCTTCCTTTGTTCTGTTTTGTGGCTGACAAAGAGGCAAATCAGGGATGCACACAGCCCAGGGCTCCCTTTGGCCAGAGCACTTCCTTCCCTGGCCTCTCTCAGGGCTATTAACTAGATTAGAAAAGAACTTCTCTCAAGCTCTTTATCCACAGAGCAAATGGAGTAGACCTATAAATAAAGGTTCAAAATCCAGCATCTACACTAAAAATCTCAGCATGTGTTATTGTCTAATGTTCACTTACAGAAAAATAAAAACTACAATTAGGAAAGCTGGAAGGAAATGGAATTCTAGCCTCTAAAACCCAACTGGCCAATTATTAGCCACAGTGACTGTGATCATTCATTGTTCTTTCCTGAGAACTAAAATTAAATCTGTTATTATTTCCCCACTTAATGGTTTAAGTTCAACAAATGGTTGTAAATATTTTAGTATGCTAAAAGCTTTTCCTTAATAGGAGTTCATTCAAAATATAGGATAATAATTAAAGAAAACTGCTACTGTTTATGGTCTGATACTGACTATTAAAATGAGCTATGTGTGAAAAAAATGCACGTCGTAAATGGTGATTATGGTTGGGGTGAGAATAAGCTAAAAATAGATAATGTATGTGTCTCCTATAATAGCACTTCCTATCTTGGACATTTCCTGTAACTCGTAACACAAAGAAACTGATAATATTACCAAAAGAATGTCAAAAAAATATTGTCAGCTTCCATTTTCTATGGCAAAATTGTTGGTATTTATTTAGAGCTTTTTTTCCCCCTGAAATCACTCTAAGAAAAACCCTTCCTTTAAAGCTGCCCGGTGCAGTAGCACAAGTCAAAACCCACTGCAAAACACATCTGTGCACAGTTGCCAAGGGATCTATACTGAGATTTCATTTCTTTTTTCAAGTGCAGAGCTTGCACTATACTGGTGACTTGAATGTACTTCCAAATTTCCAGGCTACAATTTTTTATGCATATTATATTAGGTAGAGCACTGGCTTGGGGAAAAGATGTCAAATCGTAAGAAAGATTTTTCATTGATATGAAGGTACTCTGTGGCTTCAGATATTTTCTTATTATTTATTTGTAGTGCCTCTTCTTTCAGAAAATATTTGAAGTGGTTTCATATAAAATACATGAATAGAGTAGGAACAACATCCATTGAAAGAAGACTAAAGGATCAGGGCGAAGCAATTGATCTTCATAGACTCCTACAGTAAAACTATAATTCGAAATCATAGAATCCCCCAACCCCTGGGTCACACCTGCCTGAGAGATGCAGGTTTATGAAGTAGAAAAATGGTAGGGTAGAAATCACAGGTCTTTAGGTCACTTCATCCACTTGCCATCAATTTTTACACCATCAACACGAAGGACTATAACTTGTGCTCTCTTCTTTCTGCTTCCCTTGTAAACTGCCAAAAGCAAAATGTTAGAAATAGCAAACTGGAAAATAAATTCAAGGATTTCATAGATAGATGGATCCAACTAGAGACTGTATTGTGAAATAAATAAGTGGAACAAAATCAGATCTGCATGTGGAAACATCGTATTGTCTCCCTAGTGTGAGAACCTGAAAGAGTAAATAAAATCTAAAAGGTACAATACATACTGTGAAAGGGAGAGAATTTGTTCAGTGGGAAGGAAAATCTAGGATGAGGAAAAGGACAAAAGAAAGAAGCAAAAAATACACATTTATGTATATATTAGGATAGTTTGGATACTTGTACTGCCAATTTCTGTTGGTCTTTTGAGAGGAGCAGTTAATGCTTAAATTTTTCTTTATATTCTTATTTTTTCTTTTTAATTTCTTATAACTTTTTCATTGTTGTTGTTGTTATGGTTTTTCTAACCAATTTTACAGGTCTATAACTGGCAACCTAAACAACTAATTTGAAGATAACATCATGCAATATAGCAACCATTGTTGAATTCCTACTATTTTGTTTAGTGAAATTTTATATTATTTTTAATTTTTTTCTATTTTTTATTCTTTAAAAATTAAAAAAATAATATTAAAAAACAGAAAATCGAATGCTAACTCAAAACCCTCAGCTACAGATGTGTTTCATTTAAGTCCTACTCTTCTGTCTCTGCCTTAGCAGTGACTTTGTATCCACTCCTGGACTTCCAGGTGACCCTCGGGAAGTACAGGTGTATAGAGAAGGACCTTGCCTGGGCTTCTCTGAAAGGCAGTGAGTCTCCAGAAGCCAACTCTCACTGTTTCAGTTTGCAAGCTACAAGTGAGGAATTCAGCCTAGCTCTGAGGGTCTTTGTGGGGTTCCATTAATGCTAACCTAATTTTTGAGTATGTTCAAATTTGGTTTCATTGCGTTTTATGGATGTGAATCCATTATTAAGAACAAGTAATCAGAAAGCATGATAAGTCCCCCCATTCCAACCCCAGGCCAATCCTGAATTATAATTAAGTCATGTCTTAAGTTTCTCTTCTACTTCTTTTCATACTCCCTTCAAGATTCTTTTTTTCCACAATTATATTGAAAGGTACCCTTCCTCTATTGGCTTTCTCTAATCCTCACTTGAAGTATGATTACTGAATCATTCATGATGTTTCCATAGGTGCTGCATAGATTGGGAGGTTTCCTATTGTCCTGGTGCTGATTCTCTGTAAGCACCTTTGTTTCTTAGAAAATATCTCCCTCATCAATTGTACTATTTTGTGAGTTTGTAAATAACCCATCTCTGTGGATTATATGCTGTATATGAATCTATAATGATGAACTTAACAATTCTATGAAAGAAACTATTTATAGTTATTTATTTACTACTATATTTAAGTGATCAGCAAGTTGTTGTTTAGCACTTACTCCACTTCGGGCATTATGCTGAGTTCTAACCAACCCTATAGGATTGGATTTTAAGAATTAAACAAAATTGCTGATTATAATAGGCTTTATATGGATATTCACTGCCTTCATGCATTTATCTCTTTACCTTTATATAGGTCTAACAAGCAGCTACCCATAATCACATTGTCTCTATCCCCATATGATAAGCCACTAAAAAAATATTTGAAATGAAAGCTGTCTCTACCTCTTTGCAACACAAGAACATTATCTTTTGGTTAGTAGTCAAAACAAATATTTCTGCCTATACTTGGAATACACAGACATTACAAAGTAGACAAGATCCTTGAATTTATTGTACTGGGGTAAAACAGAGAATGTAAAACTAGGTGATTATTTGCTTGCTTCCTCTATCTCTTTGTGCTATATTCACTTTAAGAGTCACAGTTCTGTTTTGTGCAAGCTTTTATTGAAGTACTGAATAGTCCCCATTTATTTGACTTCATAGAATCATGTCAAAAATAGTAAGCCTTCTGCAAATATAGATTATGAAAGTTATTGAAGTTCATTCATTCATCTGAGGATGACTTAGAAATGTAGGAAATTACTGGCTCATCTCTGATTAAAGAAAAGAGCATATTGGATTTGTAATGCAGGTAGCAGAGATGGAAAAATGTAGACACATTTAGTGGGGTCACTATGAAACTATAGGGGATCCTATATAAGGAGTAAAGGGAAGTAAGGGATTAAGGATGGCTTATAAATTTGGAGGTTCAGTCACTGAAGCCAGGATGAAGATTTTCACTGAGCATAAAGGACCAGCAAAGCATGGTTATCCAATTGGTTTACTTACATTTGTACTTATTTATTTTGTTTGAGATATTTCTTTTGTATATGTTAACCTTGTGTAAGTGGTTGGAGGGTCCACTAGAGACATTAAGCATGTGGTCCATGTGTGAGCCTGCATTGCATGGAAGTTGATTGGTCTGAAAAATACAGGCAGTTAATTGCTTGCATCTGGTGTCTTCTCAATGTCATAGGCCTGGGAGGTTTCCTGGTGGAAAAAAGCTGTGAGAATAGAAAATCAGACCATGGATCTCCTCCTCTTTCTGATGTTTTGCATTTAAGATAGTAAGGAAAACCCAGAAAAAATTGACTGGGAAGTGGTAGCCAATAAAGGAGAACAAAAGGGCCAGCCAAATAGCTCAGCGGATTAAAGAGCCTGCAAACAGTCACAGGGGCTAGGCGTTTGATCTCCTGGCCTGCCATGCCTGCCCAACCCTGGGGTGTGATAAGATGGCAACTGAGACAGGGCCTGGCATAAGCCTGTAATCCCAGCTCTTGGGAGGCTGTAAACAGGTGGATCATTCCAATCTAGTAGTGAACACTCTATAGGACCTTCCCTAAAAATATAAATAAATTAAATAAATAAATAGATAAGTAAGTAAATGAATGAAAATGACAAAATAAAGGATCTCATGAGGACACATACAGAACACCATGTCAAATGCTTCTGAAAGTTTAAAAATACAAAAATTTTTGGAGATAAAACCAAACACCGTGTTAGCAATACAGAGTTCATTGTTGAATTTGATAGGAGCAAGTTCTCTGTGACATGACAAAACACAGGTGACATTAACACTGCATGTTAAGCTGAATATGTAGATCAGATGAAGCTATGGTATTTCCACTTATCATCTATTTATTTATTGGTTAATTCATTGGTATTTAGCTATTTGACACTGTTACTAAAAACACAATATCACAGACTTGGGAAGTTAGAAGAAAAGAGATTTATTTGAGCACATAGTTCTGGCCCCAGCTCAAGGGACCATACATAGTGAAGACCTGCTTGTTAACGAAATTCTCAGGTAATTTGGGCACATGGCAAGAGACAGGGAGAAAGAGTGAGGGTCTAGTGATTTTACATCATGTTCACACTTGAAATAACTCATTAAGTTATTAATATATTAATCACATTGTGAGTAGACTGATCTATTTACAAGCATAGAGTCCTAATCATCTCTTAAATGTTCCTCCTGCTCTGACCTTTTAATGTCTCATAGTGGGGGTTAAATTTCAACACAAGTTTTGGAGATGAGACACCATATTCAAAATATAGCAGCATGTATTCATCCATTTATTAGGCCATATCCATCTATCTGTCTTTATGTTCTTTCTGGCCTCCATCAATCTACCTATATCTCAAGGGAAAGCACTCAGGAGAGAGACTTAGAAAGATAGTCTCATTTTGTTCCATATTAAACATGTATTGTTTAAGGTAATGATTACATACCCAATTGTTTCAATGGATTAAAACACCTCCAAAGAGGTCAGATCTTGGAATAATGATAATGATAGACGTGGATGGAACCACCATGGAAAGAAAGATATCAAAAAGAAGAGGATAGTGAGGGGAGGGCAGCAGTGGTAAGAGGAGGCACAGAGTGAGATTTTTCTTGGGGATCCAATTCAGGGACTAGGTCCATAAATTGCAAAAGTATACTTCTGAGCTTGCTAAAGCAAATTCAAATCAATTTAGCGAGTGCAAAAAGAAAAAGCATCCCCCATTGTGTCTTGTTATTGTAAAAGCATAGTCCCATGCCTTTAAGCCAGAGCCTATGACAGTCCCCACACCCATACCTCTTGCTTTATTATTGGGGTTCTGAGATCTGAGGCACCATAGCAGAGCATCAGGAGAGCTGACCTGCCTTCCTTGGGAAAAATTATAAGGTACTCTTTTCCTGAAAAGACTGTAAGGAGGAATGAGATGAAAAGTGCCTGAAAAGTTATATCAGGGGCCATTTGTGGTTTCCCTCTAAGAAAAAATATGAAGCTTGAAAGAAGGAAAGAAAAATGGGGTACAAAATGTGACAGAAAAAAAATCTTTTAATATGTTTTAAGTCAAAATTGTCTGTGAATAATTATTATTCTTTATAAAAGTTCCACTTTGATGGTTTGGAAAAGAATAACCAATGGGATTATGTGCCCAGGAATAATTGATTTAGTTATCTTGCCCTTGCAAAACCTTTCAGTGGGGCTCTAAGACATACAATATTTCACCCTCTTAAGAACTTACTTGGAATTGTGGTCCATGCTTAAAAGGAACCAAACTGCCAGAGCAAGGAGGTTTGCTGACCAAGAACCTACCTGAAGAAGGTTCTTCACAGTCACAGGCAGGAGGACAACCTCCCAGCCCAGCGCATAGGACTCCCAAATGCTGCATCTTCCCATCTCTCTGCTAGGCACTCTCATTTGGATGGACCAACTGATGAAATCATCTTAGTAGATTTCAGCTTTGAGAAAATTGTGATAGTTGATAGTTGATTGTGTCAGTTTGATTGGCTGAGAAGCATCCCAGGAAATTGGTGGAGCGTACTTCTTTGGGGTGTTAGGAGATCATTACCTTGGGACCTATATCTGGTTTTAGTCCCTTCCATTTTGGCACTGCTCCACTGTTCTGCCTCCAACCTGCCTTAAACTAAACAGTTTTCACTCCACTGTGCACTTCCACCATGATTTTTTTTGCCTTCAAACCAGCAGACCATGCACTGAATCCCCTTTTATGTGTCAAAAGAAATCGCTACTCTGCAAGCTGGGGGTCGCAGTTACTGTGTAAAGCATCCAGAAAGCTGACCAGTACAAAAACAAACCTGTGTGAGACAAAAATTTTCATGTATGTTTCTCTTTCTTTCTGCTGCTACTTTCCTCCTCAGACAATGAATACAGAGGTAGCCATCAGCAAAGTGGTTGCGGATGCTGAGTAAAAGAGAATGGGAATACAGAACAAAAGTACCAGCTAATGCCTCAAAAAATATAATGCCATTTCAAGTTCCCTTCAGCTAAAAATTGCCATTGTCTTATTTCTATACTATAACATTTTTGTTTTCTTCTTTTCCTAGAAATTTCCTTGCTAAGTATTTTATATCACCCTGTTATGTTCTCCTACCTTGCCTGCCAAACTTTCCATTTTAAAAATCATTGTTCTATAAATAATCATCATTTATTTTTTAAATATGAAAAGTGCAAGATCCTGAGTTAGATCCCCAGTACAAAAAAAGAAAAAAATTCCCACAAAGACAATAAAAAGTCCATTAGAAATAATCACCATTTAAAAACATATTATGGTGAGTCTTAAATATTTTACTGGGGAAAAAGTCACATTAGGCAAAAAAATTCTCACACACAAAAATGTTGATTAAATAAACACAAACAACTGGAAAATTATTCAAAGATATAGGTCAGTAAGAAAGTCACAAGTGAAAGAAATTAATGAAAGCGTTTCACACTCAGATATTTGATGTTGTTTCAAATCATCTCTCTATATACCTATATATACAAAATAGTTAGGAGAGATATATAGCTACCTTCCCTTAGTTCAGTGAGAAGAAAGTTTTGTACTAATATTGCTTAGACAAGAAATCATGTCTGCATCTTGTCCTCTGAATAACTACTATGATGACAACAATATGCAATGTATTAATTATTGTAACTGTCCTACTAACCTGTTTTGAAACTGTTTCATTACTAACTTTTTCACATTAAAATGAATTAAAAAATTAAAATGATCTCTCGCATTTATTTTTCCAAAATTAGATCACTTTTTAAACATACATTCCTGGAACAAAATGTTAGCTCATTAGCAAACGCTTAAATTAATGCAATATGATTTTCTTGGTTGCATCTTTAACTGGACTCATAGTCACTACCTTGATAAGCATCTCGGTGTCACTGTTAACCAAGAACACAGGAGCATGAGAGACATTGCTCTTAGGTGAGAAAGGGTATTTGTGACTTTTATGTCAAGATAAGAAAGACAAAATGCAATTTTACTATAAAATGGGAGAAACAGGCCCTGGTTTCTTTAATTGCTACTAAAGCCTTTATTAAAGGAAGAATTTTAACTGGGGTTAACATGTAGAAATTTTCTCCTCTTAGGATGTCTGCACATATTTTCAGCATATAACATTACTGCTTATTTTTGTAGCTAGCTATCTGACCCTCAGAAATGGCTTTATAAAATTAACTGATATGACTACAAACAAATATGTTTATGGACCAAAAACTGCTAGGCCGGTGTTTTAAAGTAATGACCACATTTTAAAATCTTAGAATTAAATGATATATGAAATTAAAACACTTATCGTGTTTGAAAATAATTTCTATTTTAACTGAAAACTTTGCTAACGCAATGCAGAAATTTTTGGCAGTGATATTTGATTTCTTAGAACTGTAGCAACTGAAAATTCTTAGCAAAACAGGATTTCCTTGTTTTCAAGAAAGCCACAATACATCAAATACTTGTTGCCAACACCAGGCTGTAATCAATCTGTGAATAGAGGGCAATTACAGACTTTGTTATTAGGGTTTCAGTCTTCATGAATATTTTTATTTCTTTTCTTCATGTACTAAAGAAATGATTGAGAGGCTTTAGGCTTTGCCCTAAGATATTCAACACAAGTCCTCTGCATGGTCTTTGGGTTTTGTTTCTATTCTGTTTTTATTTTGTTTTGTCTTGTTTTTCATAAAGAATAAAGTATAAATTCTGGACAGCTCTCATCTTTTTAATGAAAGAGCGTATACTTGTCCTATTTCTTTGCAGATTTCCCATTCATTATACATTGAACTGTTTGTTTCCCAAAGTGAACATTCTGGATGGTTCAGAAACATCACTCCAGGATTCTGTGGGCGTGAAGAGGGTTGCAATGGGGCAAATTGCTGGTTCCTGACTACAAAACCAAAACAAAAAAGCAAAGCTTGATAATATATGAAATAAATTAAGAATTAAGATTATAAGTACAAGAGTACATGTGAAAGAGAAGTTTTAGAGTTTGGGAAAAAAGGTTGACTTCAACCTTTCCACTTTTATTCCAAAGCTCTTTCTCTGATATTTAAGTATGTTAAAAGGGGCCAGGGAGATGGCTCAGTGGAATAAGCACTTGCCTGGCAAGCACAGGGGCCTGAGTTCAATCCCCAGATCCACCAAAAATAAATATATTAATAAATAAAAAATAAAGTATGCTATAGACAAACTTACACAACTAAATGTGAGAGTGATAATATTGCCTAGCATGCTGTCTAGTCTTCAAAAAAATAAATAAATAAATCAGATAAATAGATATTTCTTTTTCTAAAATTCCAAGATACACATTTTCCATCGCAACCATTGACTCTGCAAAGAGCCATAAATATAAAAGATACCCAGTACACAGATCATTTTAATTTTCTTTGATAAATTATGACAGACTGGCTTAAATTTTCTTATTTTGATGCTTAGAATATTAACTAGAAACATGGACATAATCTCTGTTTCTATCATGTGAGATAGGTATTTTCTCTGAATTTTTATTTTGTTTCCAGGGGGTAAGTGTTCACTTGAGGGGATTATGTTCAATCAAATTTAAAACACATTAGTAATTGACTGAAATGAGATTTGACCTAAAATCAAGAATCACTAAAGAGGATTCAACAGGTTTTATTTCTCCAGCCAACATTTGTGATGTCCACTCTGAATAGCAGTCTGTGTACAGAGGAAGTAGAGAGGTAGAAAGCTGGCTTCAGAGCTGTGTCTGGAACAGAAGAAACAAAGGTAAATGCTGCTTAGAAAGAGAAATACTAAATGAAAGAAAAAGGGAAAATATTTAATGCAGGCCACAGACACATATGAAACACTTGTATTGGTGCCTTGGTTTTGTGGATCCTCCTCCCAGGTTAAGATAGATGCTAGAGGGTAAAGATTATTATTATAAAATAATACTAGGTCATAACTATCCAATATGTTAAATGTTGTTATTCACTTCTGCAGTAAAAACTTGTGTAAAGGGCTGGCCAAATAGCTCAGAGGATTAAAGCTCTGCAAGCAGGTACAGGGACCAGGGGTTCAATCCCCAGGCCTGCCGTGCTGGTCCCGCGCCCGGGGGCGCAATGAGATGGTGACTGAGACTGGGTATGGTGGCACGCACCTGTAATCCTATCTCTTGGGAGGTTGTAAACAGGCCAATCACTACAAGTCCAATCTAGTAGTGAGACCTTGTACACCCTGTAGACCCTTCCCTAAAATTAAAAAAAAAAAAAACTTGTGTAATAAGTTTTCTACAGTACTGAAGCATAAACTAAGTAGATATTTCTAGATTTAAGGGAAAATCACTTATTATATATCATTGCATAAAGTCATTATTTGGGATGAAGTTATTTTTGAACACATCACTCAAAATAGCTCTGCAAATGTCTGCATTTCATTAGCAAAAATACCTTCTGATGGATCAAGATTAAAAGCGATCATAAATGCTATGACGACTCTTTCGAAATTCATTAATTTAAGTATGTGGGAAAGATATTGGAAGTGTTATTTTGCATTAACAGATCCATTATAATATGCACAAACAAATACCTTCCACTTTCAATATGAAAATTGGGAGAAAGGTGCAATATTCCAGGCATGGTGCTGCTGTGGTGCTGTTGTGGTATCGCAGAAGAGAAGACAAATGAATACGATGTGGACAGGCAAGGGTGCTTCTGATCTCACTCTGCCAACAGCACTGATGGAGTGTGCCGAATGAGCAGCTCACACTACACACACACTTACACAGCCAGTGCTTACTAGGTATGCAAAGGTCTGGATCTTTAAGACCTTTAAATGAAGCCATGCTTCATTTCATGTGAAACATAGATAAAAACTGAAATCCAGACTAGAAAGTGGAGTATGAGTCATTGTTGAGAAAGATAAATAAGGATACTAAAACAGGGATAGGCCAAGCATGTAAAATTATCATAATAGTTAATCCTATTTTATGAAAACTCCTTCATCCTATAAGACAACACTCTGTCATTTTTTTAGAACAGAAATATATCAGATCAAAATGTAAAGGAAAGAAATGGATCATAGAACAATTGCCTGGATATTATAGCTACATTTTTGGACACACACAAACACACACACACACACACACACACACACACACACACACTAAGTTTTATGCAATAATATGCAATGTTTCCCTTACTCAAACTATTTAAAGAATACTTGTCAACCATGTTCTGGGCACTAGAAATAGGGAAAAATAGACATGGCTGTATAATTATAGCCTTGAACATGCTCAGGCCCATACCAGCAAGTGCTAGAACAGAAGACATGGAAAGACACAGAGATAAATTTTATGCCCCCTAGTTAATGGCCTTAGTTAACATAAATGGAAAACCAAAATTATCCATGATCATTTAAAACATGAAGACTTCATTGCTGAGACAGAAGAATAACCTGGGATAGCTATTATCAAGCTTATTTTTTTTCATTAGACACAAAATCTTTCAACACAAAATTTCTCTATGAAAATTCCCTAAAACTTTCTGAAAGATCAGTTTCAATTTATATGTTTTGCATATCAGCGAGAATAAGTTTACAAATGGCACTGTCTTATGGACTGCACACCAGGGAAGATAGCTTTACTTTCCAATGTATGTTGGAATTTGAACAAAGATGAAGAAATACAGGCGTACTTCATGGAGGTAGATTCCAAACTTATTTGGATCTGTATCAAAAGAGGATTGATTTGTAGGTCAGTGTAAGTCTAAAAATAAGATAGTAGGAAAGTTTAATTTTAATTGCCATCAATAAAGCAGAAGAGTTCCTGGCATTTAAGAAGTGCTTAATAAAATTGTGCTTCGTAAGTGAGGAAATGCAGAGGATCATGGAGGCAGCCTATATTGACAAGAACTCCAAGCTGGAATAAAGCTCACCAAGGAGTATCAGGAGGGACTGAGATACCCAAGCTCCATGGAGAAAGTTACCAAAGACACAGATGCTACCAGAACAAATAAAAATGCAAAAATTGTGAATGCTAAGAATTAACCAAATTAAATATAATGGAGAAAACTGGAGATTCACTGCTTCAAGGAAAAGAGTACACCACACAGTCATGCAATCACATCAAACAGAAAAGACTCTGATTCTTCTTTGATAGCAAGCTCAATAGTGAAAAGAAGCTGCCCAGTTTTATCAACACCCAGGATTCTCAGTTCAGATTGAACCATTTTACAAAAGGCTACAAAATTGGGGCATATTAAGGCATGCTGAGAGTGTTGAAGGATAAAAAGCTGGGTTAGGTCATTTCTTATTCTGCAATGAGATGAGTCTGTTTCCTACATCGCAATGAGTCATGGCTGACGCTGGCAATGAGGATGCCTGCTTGCCATTCAAATGAAAAAGCTCATCGCTGCATAATGGACCATCATAATGATACTCCTTACCATCTGTGGGATATTTACAGGAAGAGACAATGACCTGTGCTGCCAGATTGCTTCTTAGGATAGAGATGTTTCCATTTTCCAGGAATGTTGCAACATGCTAGCTGAGTCTTTCTAGAGATACTGCTCTCACCCTCAAAGAATCATCTCACCCAAGGGTATGTTCCTCTCTGGGGACCACTAAATCAGATGATTATTCCCAACAAGGTAGAAGAAGGTCAGCTTCATTGGCTCAGTTCACTGGGCCCCAGGATCCCAGTGCTATAGAACATTGTAAGATGGACACAGTTTGCTGTTGCATCGCACACCCCAACTCCGCTTCTCTCTGTACCCTTGCTGACTACTCATTTACCACATTTATTATTCTCCACAACTTTCCTTTCCAGAATGTTCTTCATAGAGACCTAACCTATGATGCCTACTGAAGCCAAGGGATTGCTGACTACTTTTCATGTATTGTTTTCTCAGTGTATATCTGCAGGCTGATGTTGTCTCAGTGCAGAGTCTATTACGTTCATCTGAGGGATGAAAAGAATGAGACTCAAATATCATAGGAAAGCAATGTCAGGACAAGGATTCAAACTCGAGTCAACTCTAACCACCGTCTGTATGCTTTCCACCCTGTTATAGAAGTCATCCACTCCATCTCCAGGATTTCCTTTAGAGTCCTTCTGAAATTTCTGAGACAAAAAAATCAATTGTGATGTGCAAAGAATTTATATATTGAAAATTAACTTTAGGGATGGCCAGATAGCTCAATGGACTAAAGAACCTGCTTAGGCAGAGCACAGTGGCTGGGATTCAATCCCCAGGCATGCCGTGCGAGTCCTGCCCCTGGGCAGCACTGAGACAAAAATTGAGCCTGGGTGTGGTGTCACATTCCTGTAATACCAGTGCTTGGAAGGTTGAAAACAGGAGAATCACTAGGAGTCTGATCTATGTAATAAGACCCTGTAGACCCTGTACTAACTACATAAAATAAAATAAATTTAAAGTTAACTTTATGAACTAGAAAAGCAAAAATAAATCTTCATTCCTAGTCATTAGAATTATGGGTCCTTCTGAAACATCATCTTTAACCTTTTTTCCTTGATTTAATTGGTCTTCTATAAAATATACTTAAGAGTGATGGAATTTCTCTGCAGGATCTGAGCACCCATAAAGTGGAGAATTTTGATACGCATTAAAGAAATCAGGTTCATGCACCAGAGTCCACTTCTCAAAGACAGAGCATTGCCATGGAAACAGAATCCCTTTCCCATCTAATTGGGATTCTTCTCAGACACAAGGACATCTGGTTATACTCCTTGAATTCTGTGTGTCTCAATTTTTTAAGGACAATAATAAATAAATAAAATCAACTTCTTCATGCTGCCGTAGGCACTGAGTGACATAAGGCTTAATTTTGTGTTAAAGGAGGTCAATGCATGGTATTTTCTTATTGTTGACCCAAATTTATAAAGATTCATGAGCATCCATAAAAACTTCTTCTTCTTCTTCTTCTTCTTCTTCTTCTTCTTCTTCTTCTTCTTCTTCTTCTTCTTCTTCTTCTTCTTCTTCTTCTTCTTCTCCTCCTTCTTCTCCTCCTTCTTCTCTCGCTCTTGCTCTCACTCTCACTCTCTCTCTATCTATCTTCCCCTCATCTCTCCCTTTCTTTCTTTCTTTGTTATAGGGTCTCACTATGCAGCTTGGAGCCATAATGATGCTATTGTTTTCAGCCTCCCCAACACTGGAATTATAGGCATGTACCGCCTCTCCCTGTCTTGGTGGCTGGCTCAGCCTCCCCCAGGGCAGGGCTGGCACATCATGTGGTACAGGGAATCGAACCCCACTCCTTGCACTTGCCTAAGTAGGTGCTTAGTCCAGTGAGCTATCTCTCCAGCCTGTAAGATTTTCTGCTATAAATAACAGTTAAAATGCAGAAGTGTTTAGTATTGGTTTTTAGAAATGGCCTCACAAGTCTAATTTAATCAAAAGCCATGAGAAAACAGGAGAACCCAGACTGTGCTCATGGAAAGGCTGTCTTAAAACACACAGTCGAAGGGCCCGGGGAGATGGCTCAGTAGAATAAGTGCTTCCCTGACAAGTGCAAGGGCCTGAGTTCAATCCCCGGTTCTGCCAAAAAAAAAAAAAAATGAACACACAGTCGAGGCCAATATCAGAATATTCTCCCCATAAGAAAGAGCATGCATTTGAAGGATAAAAAGAAACTCTCAGTGAAACAGCAAACACTTGTTCCAGTTAAAGCCAAATAAACTATAGTTTGCTGATATTGCCAGAAATTTAAATAATAATTTGTTCTAGATAATTTTTATGTAATACACCTCTAGTATGTGTGTGTAAAGGTATGAGGACACTTGCTACTTAGTGTTAAAGGAAAGCAGAAGAGAAGCCAAAAGAAATAAGCTTAGCTCTATATTTACTATTGGTTTCTGTTACATGTATTCTTCAATCACTTTTTTGAGAAAGAAGAAAAAGAACTGAACAATTCTCCAATAAATAAATATAAGTAGCCACAACTATTTCTACACTAACATTTTAGACCGAATGTTTGATTTAATGACAAAGAAAATGAAAACCAAAAAAAATAAGTATCCTATATGTTTTCATTTTTAAAAAAACTATCTCTCCAGAGGCAAAATTTCCCTATTCCTAGATGCCAAAGATGTCCTCTCAAGAGGATTTTAAGTCTGCAGTAGACTATTATTAAGGAAAGTGTGTGACATTTTATTTTATTGTCCCATGGAAATAAAACCTGCAATGCTAAAATTGAAGTTAACTTTTAAAAAATGGAAACCAGATGCAACCTCGCAAACTGCCATCTGTAAAACTTTTATGATATAAAAGGATGCACTAAGAGTTCCAACCCTTATCATGGAGACATTCTGCAGGATTCCAGATGGCCTTGAGTCCCAGTGGCTGTGTCTGGGAGGAGAAGATTCCCACTTGAACTGAGGATGTCTCTGACAAGGCAGCCAGTCGGGACAGTGGTGTGCATGTCCCAGGGAAAGGCCAGAGACTCTTGTGCTAGGTCTGCTCTGTGTTAAGAAGATGGGGCTACCTCTCCGGAAGGAAGAGAAGCAGTACTGAGCACTTCCCTTGTGACTACACAACTCCAAGTGCACAGGCACATGGAAGAACACTGTCTGGCTGTCCCCAGTCAATAGCAATGTGGTCAGGGTCTTTGCTGTGGCCCTCTACGTTGTAAGTAGAACCAACAAGAAGAGAAACAACATTTTGAAGGTTTCTGTTTGCTTGTAATTTGCTGTTTACTCCTTGCTTTTTTTCCTTTACTGAGAATGTTTTTCCTTCTAATTTCTGAAGTCAACTGTGTTGTTTGAAAGTAAGAAGATGGAAAAGATGGAAAAACCTAGAGAAAAGGGCTCCCAAGAATTTTCATTTGATTTGCCTTTGCTGCCAAGAGTACAGCCACATTCTCCATATCCTGAGCAGCACCATAGGAAACAAAAGAGGAGACAGCCTTTGCAGGATCCCGTGTAGGGTAATACATGAGATACTACACAGAAAACAATTAGAGCTGTGCAATAGTTTTTTTTTACTTTCTTCACATTAGTGATGCTAGGTGCCAGTGTCTCTGTCCATTTTGTGTTGTTATAACAGAATATAAGAGGTTAGTAAATCTATAAGGGAAAATAATCATGGTTGGTTTTGTTTTTGTTTTTGTTTTTGTTTTTGTTTTGTTTTGTTTTGTTTTGTTTGTTTGTTTGTTTTTGTTTTTTTTTTTTTTTTTTTTGGATAAAGGGTCTTGGCACACAGCTTGGACTCTTAGTGATCTTCCTGTTTCAGCATTCCTAGCGTTGGGATTGCAGGCATGCACAACTTGCTCACTTCTGGGACTGGCGTGG
Source organism: Octodon degus (assembly GCF_000260255.1). Classification (NCBI taxonomy): domain Eukaryota; kingdom Metazoa; phylum Chordata; class Mammalia; order Rodentia; family Octodontidae; genus Octodon; species Octodon degus. The sequence continues at coordinate 2,230,635 of NW_004524721.1, forward strand.
CATGCAGTACCAGGGACCAAAATCAGGACCTTGGGCTTGCCAGGCAGGCACTTATGCTGCCAAGCAATCTCTATAGCCCTCAGTTTTTAATAGTTCTAGAGGCTAAGAATTTAAAGAGCAAGGTAACCATGCCTAAATGTTCATGCCACCTCACTCTTGACACATGTCAGAAGGACAAGATTGTGTGCCAGGAGACAAGAACCCCAGTGTGGACCCTTTTGTTGTCAGTCCTCATCCATCACAAGCACACTGCGCTCACATTTCTCACCAGGCCCCATCTCCCAAGGCTCTTACATTAGAGATTAAGTTCTAAGCACATATTTTGGGGGGGCATATTCCAACGTTAGCACTTGGCATCTGATACAGAGACTGAGGAACTTAACATTTCTAAAGAGTTCATTGGAAACTTCTTCAAGGCATAAGGTACTTAACTGCATGTTCCCAAAACATTTTTTGCCCTAAACATAAGATAAAGAAAATTCTTAATGAAAGAGGCCTCTAAGAATTTGTCCTGTTTCATTATGTATATTTAGATCTCAATTATTAAAGATGACATCTTTACAAAGGAGTTTAGATTATGGCAAGATGCTAGCTCTGCTGTCCCGGGCTTATGAAGAAGTATTATAGACAAATTTCTTATTTTCAATCTCATGATTTATTTTGGGTTTTTTTTCTTGTGAGAAAAATATCAACAATTCCTGAAAATATTCCAAAAGTTTACTGGGTGAATGATTTTACAAATGATTAGACAATTTTTAATACATGCACCTTTTTCTCATTTCTGGCAGTTTAATTATATACCTCAAAATTTTTGTAGAAATTGTCTATTAATATCTCGATGCCCCAACCACCATATGCCACAATATCTTTTTCCCAATCGATCCCCTTGGAGAAAATGATTGTAATAAAAATTGTGGCCCTTGAATTTCAGCAAAAACACCTCATGTAGGAAGAGCAGCATATATATTTTTAGAAATATAAGCACATATTATCTTTAAGGATGCCTTACTCTTTTCCAGAGGCAGCTAGGATAATGTTTTATTCCTCCTTTTCTGTCCTTTTGTATTCACTTGTCTGTAAATGATACAAGCAACATTTGTATCTAGTCCAAGGGTAGATCTTTTGCAAGATGAGGTAAGTGCATAATTGGTTTCTGAGACTGAAACACAATCACTTTTATTATTTAAATGTAGTGCAATTTGTCTTGTGGCATTTGTTTAGAAGGTGGGTGGTGTGCTTTCACAGATTTTACTGCAGGATTAATCTAGTGCAAAGAATTTTCTCAAGATCACATGTCAGGCAAACTATATCAGAGGCGAAGTAGTCTTGACATAACACATTTAGTTCTCATGGGCTTGGTTTAGCTCAGTAGCTCATAGTGAAAATTATTTTCTGATCTGTGTTTAATGGTTTAGACATACTATGTATATTATTTACCATTGTCTATATACATTTGTGTTGGTCAGACAATTTTTAATATATTTTTTAAATTTACTAAAAATATTTTGAGCTATAGTACAATATCATGATTTAAAAAAAGTTTTCTGATAACTTTTGTTCAGAAATGTAAGGTACACTTAGAAAAACTTAAAACCAAATTCCTTTGGAAAGACCTAGGAAGGAAAACTGTAACTAATATTGCATATTATGAGCTTTGAATATGTCTGCCTCTTCAAAATAACTTCCAGATAAAAACCTCTTAACCTGAGCAGGCAGAGACAACTGACTGGAAAACGCCGGCACTAAAGATGGAAGCCACTGATTTTACCAGTGATCTGTTGTCACGAGCACCTCTGAGAAAATGGAGACACATTGTTCATTTTCCATACATCAGTTGTTCCTGTAAATCAAGAATGCAGGTTACCATTTTACTATCTAAGAGAAAGTTTAAAATTTTGGCAGGCATTTCAAGGAAACACTTGAATGGCCATTGGTAAGCATTAAAGCAGAACAAACACATGAGTAGACTTGTTCAGATGACATTTAATAACTGATAAGTAACTTGTCACCAGAGAAGTATATTGTGAAATAAAAATCATTTGAAAGTGCACTGAATTCTGCAGGCCACCTCTGTGCCCTTCCCTGTGGAAGGTGGGGCAGAAGCTCCCTCCTCTGAGGCAGACTTGTAGCACAGTGAACTCGGCGGCCTGTCATTGGCCCGTAAGCACCAGCTCTGCCTCCTAGGTGACCAGAAGAGTCCCTTCCTTTTCATCCCACTGCTAGCATTCCATTCACTGCAAAGTCAGTGAAGATAGGCATGAGCCTGTAGAGATATCACCTGGGATTTCCTTACTAATATCTGATGTCCTTTTTCTACTCCTATGGCATAGACCAGAGCCCACAAACCATTCCTTGTTTTTACTGAAACACCTACTATGTAACCAGTGCAAAATATTTTAGCAGGATTCTACTAAACGAGGCCAAACTCTCATTTCCCCAACAAAAGCCTCAAGATTTGGATTTAGTTTAACCAGGTGGCCCCACTGACCAACCGGCCACCTGAGAGTGTTCACTTAGCACTCATTTCTGTTTTCTGAACTTCAAAGTCAGAGAATGAAAGAAGTTCTAAGATTTCTTATACAGCTAAAGTTTACAAAAGATAACAAAAAGTACTTTGCCTATAAATAAAATGTAGTTAATATATATTCAACCATTCATTTAATCACTTTTATAGGAAGCAAAGTTTATGATTCCTTCTACTTGCTTGTAGCATAAACTGGAAGTAAAGGAAATAGCTTTTAAGGTAATTGGGCATTTCTATGTTCACTAGGGAATTCTGTCCAGCCCCAGAAATGCAGACCAAGGAAGGCTGGAGACTGTGCTGAGGTCTGAGAAGGGCTGGTGTTTCAGAATCAATTCTCTCCTCCTGAGTCTGTCAGCAGCCTCAGCTGCCCTTGGACAGTAGCACCTGAAGGCAAAATGCGGACACAGGAGCAAGTGATTAAGAATGTGAGCTCTGAGATACATCATTTCCAAGTGGAAGCCCAGCATCCTCTTCAGCCTTAATGACACTTTGCTATCAGCCTCATCACTTGTGAAGCAGTGTTAATAGCTCCCACCACAAAGGACAGAGATACATCTGTTAGACAAGAGTTAGGTTTTGTTGTTTAGTTGTTTAGTAATCATAATTTCCAAAGGAATAAACTGACCAATCACAGACTAAATTGAGACTGTTTGGAGACATCTTTCTGATTTTGTATGAAGTACTCTAAGTAGAAGGTCCACTTTATGTTCCAAAGCAATTACAATCACACTAAAACACATGTTGATTCTTACAAATCATTGTTTCACACACCTACTATATTATTTCTCAGCTGTACAGATCATAGCTTCTGTACTATTTTTTTCAGGAAAAATATCTTAAGAATATGAAACAACTAAAAGGATAAGGATACAGCAAATATTAAGTTGTGATATATTGAAGTAAGATTTATTGGAGCAATTCACAACTTCAGACTTGACCAATTGTGGCCCATGCTCTTAATTTTTATAAAGGAGCCAAATAGGGCCTTTGGATTTCCTAAAGGTGATTTGCAGCCTCATAACCACGGCTGTATGATAGAGATCACTTACTCCAACTCCAGAGCAACAAAGCATTTTTCACAGCCATGAAGAGCTGCATACAGGGTGAGAGCATGTTTATTTCTATGTCCATTATTTTCTTAGATCAGAGGGATACAACATATTGCCTGCCTCTGTGACTGACTTCCATAGTAGGTGGGAAATAGATTTATGCTTTTATAATATATAACTTTATAAAAATAAATTATAAATAGCAATGTAGAAGCTACACTGAGTTCCAGATAACACTCTCAATAAAAAAGAAATCATTACACCTTTACTATAGGCTAGCTAAGAATTTATAAGGTTAGACAGGGCTACCTTAGTTTTGACTATGAAAATCTAGAAATTGGTATTTATTATATGGGTTATCCTTCCATTGGAGAAAAGTCTGGCACTAAATTATTGAGAAAATAATATTCTTTATTGTAGGATTATTATTTACCCTTTACTAGTTCAGGTAACAATAACTATTGCTTTCTAAAAGCAACATATAAATGAGGTGGCTCTGCTCTTAGAAGACACTTATTATGAGGGAGAAAGGCTTTCTCATCTATACAGGGAGCAGCTGCTGATTTTCTGTGTCCCTGAGCAACTGACTGAAGATATCTTTGTCCCCAGTTCTGCATTCATAAAATCAGAAGTAAAATATGCTTCTGAAATTACTTAAAGACCTCTGGTACAAAGGTGAAGAATTCTACTGACATCTTTATGGAACCATACATCAAAGGAATAAAGACTATAGAGAAAAGAGGCATTGCTTGAGAATAAATGGCTTCAAATGCAACAGCAAATTAAATATAAATTAAAACTAAAGGTAATCACCTTATGTCAGAACATCCTAAAAGCCATGTCCTTGAATGTATGAATCTGGATTACACATTTATTTTGAGAGTATATAATAAAAAGCTAGACTTATTTCTGCATTGTAGGAATTTACATATTATTGGTTTTAAATGTTGCAATTTAAACACAAGCATTAAGTTGTAAGATATGGAACTGTGAAGCTAATATGGCTCATTTATGATCAAAGTGTCTAAGATCATGTTGTAGAAGCTACTCTTTTTATTTTCAAGATGATGAAAGAAGTTCACAGAGTTGGCCCTTAATTTGAATCAAATTTTTAAAATATATCTATATTCTATAAAATGAGCAGCCTTTAACAGAAGATTAACAGAAGTTAATATATGGCTTATATTATTCAGTTAATATAGAAGTATATGGCTTATATTATTCAGTTTTCAAGTTTTGCAGTATACTCTGTTCTTTGAAATAAATAATATGGTTTCAAGTGGCTTCCATTACTTTCACTAAAAAGTCTTCAACAGTTTCTCAATCATTGGTCATATTATGCTTTGAAACTTAGTGAACTTTGGTTTTTAAAATGTCTGTTATTTTTAGACAGTGACAGTTTTAAGATACATATCCCAAATTCGTCACACTTGCGTGAAGAGCTGCAGTCTATATCGTCATTTTGTGAAACTGAGTGCTAATAGATAGATGATAGATAGATAGATAGATAGCCAGATCAAAAGAATATGACAGAAAGGGTAGTGCATATTCTGAGACCAGATACTTGAAAATTCTCACCTTCTCCTTCTCTTTTGGAAGGAAGTTCATGAAAAACAAACAAAGACTCAGCAGGGAAGAGACTCGAGTCCTCTACCTTGAGCTATAGTTGAGCACCTAGCTAGCACCTAGCTCACACATCATAAGGTTAATATGCTTTTCTCACAATATAATAGCAAGATAAATTATCATTCCTGTTTTAGCCCATTGTGTTTTGATATGATTTGTTATACAAAAAAATGATTTGATACCTAGAAACAGGGTGTTGCTGGAACAAATACCTAATATGTGGGAGGTTGGCTTCACGATGGTGTCAGATAGAAACTACAAGAGCCTTGTATTAATCAGTTTTCCTGTTGCTGGACAAAAATTACCCAACAAATACATAACTTTAAGAAGGAGAGGTTTAGTTTGACTCATCGTTTCAGAAGTTTCAGTGCATGGTCAGCTAGCTCCAAAGCAGAAATACATCATAGTAAAAGCATGGAGAAGCAAAGCTGTACAGTTCATGGCATCTAAGAACCAGAACAAAGGGAGCAGCACCAAAGAAGGGGCTGGAGACCAGACATTGCACCCACAGTCACATAGCCATAACCTGCTCACAGACACCCACTAGTGTGCCTTACCAATTCCCTAGGTGCTCTGAACCCAGTGAGGTTGACAATCCAGATTAACTGTCACAGACCTCTAGGTGAGTTTTGACAAAGCCCTGGCAAGCATCAGTGTAAGTAATAATGAAAATACAAAAGGCCTCCAGGACAGTGTTAGCAGAATTCTGTGTTAGTGGCAACTGTCTGACAGTGTAAAGAAAAGTGAAAAGTATGAAAAGAAGCTTGAGACTGGGCAGAGCAGGAATCTGCTGGTGAGTCTGCAGTGTTTTCTTCTGCCTCCTGAGACAATGTAAGCCTGGTATACATACTGTTTCATCTCAGGCTAGTGTAACAAACGACAACAGCCTGGGTTACCTACAAAATAAGCATTCATTTCTCTTCTTCTGTACGCTGGATAGTCAGGATCAAGGCATTATCACAGTCAAATTTTGGTGAGGAATCTCCATTTGACCTTTTCTCTGTTTATACAATGAAAAAGCAAAGATTTCTGCTGTCTCTGTTTTCTTAGAAGGACACAAATCCTATTGCATTGGGCCTCACTTTATTAATGCTTTAAAACCTTAATCACCTTCTTAAAGGCTCCATCTTCAAATACTTTGGGAGCTAGTATTTTAGTATATAAATTTGGAGGTGAAGGAAGATTCAGTCCACAGAGTGTATATAATGAGTTCAAAATGCTATAGAAAATCTTAGCAAAAATGTTGAATGATTCTTTCATATTCTGTTCATTTTCTATGATATTATGCAAAATTAATTAACTATACTGCAAAATAAACTCTTAAATATGAAAGAGCCAGGATTTGCTGTGTTTGTAAATATAAGATCTTCTTATTCCTGTCTCTCCATGTAAAAAAAAATGATTCTCATTGTAAGAAAGAGCCTCACATAAAAAATCAATTCCAGGGAAGATAAATAGATCATTTTTTAAGACCTGAGAAATATCTAAGCAGGTCACAGACCCCTTGAAATAGCAGATGACCTTAAAATTATAACCATGGTGTGGCACACAGACCCACCCCATGGAAGTGTATGGTGTTAAAGAATCTGAAGTGTTATACTCACAGGGTCTGAACAGCAGCTCAATAGTAAGATGGGTTTGTTGCAGACCTTTAAGGTCTGCCTTTTGTCTAGTGATGCAAATTTAAAATGGATTTGTAGAGAACACAAAAGTTTTATTTTTTTTAAATAAAGGTGCTTATAAAATCAACACCATTTTAAACCCAAAAGAGGCATAAATTATTTACCAATAAAGCCTTTGGGCCCTCAAGTATTTGTCCCTCAACATTTTATGGGTTGCATGAGGCAGAAAAGACCTCATATTTATAACTTTTTAAGGAAAAGAAAAAATGATCTGAATAATGATACTAAAAGCCCAGATGGTAGGACCACGAGTGGTAAAAGAAACATACAATCATGGTAAACAAATCCTAATCAAGGAACTGGGCAACCTCTGGGTGAGTTTCAGCATTATTGCAGAACAATGGGAGTATGCTTCTCTCCAAACAGTGTGGTTTACAGGAGGTGCTCACTTCCTGCCCCATTGTTTTTTGCTGAGTGCACTGGGGATGATAACTTGGTCTTTAGACCAAGAAGAGCTGTGCATAGAAGCTGGACTTAAGGGGCCATATTTGAAGAACCTAATCTATGCGTGGACTTGATTTTAGTGCTTAATCTTGGGGAAATTCCGCCTAATTCAATAATGGAATGAGATAATTAGAAGTCTTCACAGTGGGTAAATATATAGTTAACATGTGAGAAATATAAAGAATTTGTGGCTAAAGGGGAGACTAATGATTATGAAACACAATCCAAGTTCTTTGATAGTACTTCCAGTCAGAAGTGAGTTATGTGTTCCCTCTCCATCTAACAGGGCTCTAGGATTGTGCGACCAGTAGAATTTGAGGAAAGTGTCATTGTTTTAGCTCTTAATAAATCAATAGCTTTTGTCTCCTACCTCTAGGGAAGCTTGCTTTTGGAATTCAGTATACTATGGTAGGAAAAAGATTACATTGTCAATACAGAGGCCAACCAGAAATGGAACCAAGGCTGCATGCATCAGCACTTCAGAAACCAGCTCCAGCTGCCTATCATGTGAGGGCGCTCCCTTGAAAGTGGAACCTTCAGCCCTGACTTTGTTACACACTGGTGAACAATAAACTCAAAATTATAACCCTACTTATGTGTGATTTTTAAATTTTTATGTTTTTCTTATGTTATTATTTTTTAATTTTTTCCATAATTTTATTGAGAAACAAATAGCAATGAGACAGTTTCAAACCAAATTGGTAGGACAGATTCAATAATTAACATTTACATACATTCTTCCTAGTGGTTAATCGCTGTACAAGATGCGGACATGATATCCTATTTACAAACACCATTAGAACAAATCCCTTAAGCCACTACTTTTGGGGGCAGTCTATTATACTACAACAGTCAACCAGAATATTTTGAGTGAGAAAAAATTGCTTCCTCTTTTTTTTAATCCTTTTTTTGGAATTCTCTTATGTTTCCAAGTTTTTTAGATTATCATATGTCTAATAAAATCCTCTCAATTGTGCTATCTTTTCTTAACATTTTTTCAAAAACAATCATAATATTGCAAACTTATAGCAAACTTGAAAATATAGTTTCTGTGTTAATATGCAGCAGAGAACATTGTGGCACAGGTTCTTCACATAAACAGAATCAGTTTTAACTTCTAATCTAATCATTAAACAGAATAGACAGATTGTGTTGGTTTAGTACTTATCTGCCATGTGATGCCTATTCTTTGAAACCTAGAGCAAGATAGGATACTGCATTAATAGTATCAGTGTTTTGGTTAATTAGAATTGACCTGTATTCAGCATGGAATTATTAATGTGGATTTCAAAATCAATATTCTGATCCAATTACTTGATTTTATTTGTGTGTGTTTAGTTTGTTTGCTGAATAGTTTGTCTTTTCATTACCGAAAGTCATCTTTTCTGAGTAAATGTTTTTGGAATGCTATATAAGAGTGGTCCCAGCACTGTTCTCACAAAACTCTTATTGCAGCCCATCAATCGAATCTGGCTCTCATGGTACAGTCAGTAGGAAGTCACATTTGGCAGCTTTGCCGTTGTTCCATGGCAATAATACAAAGTCAATCTTGCATAGTTTTCCTGAGTCCTGTGTACTAGGAAAACAATGTTAGGGTAATTCATTCATATTGACAACGATAAAAAGCATAACCACTGCAATGATTACTAAAGTTAAATTTTACAAAGCTTGCTATCAACGTGACAATACTCTATGCATTTTTCATGCATTAGATAAATTTTCAGAAAAATCTGTACATTAATTAGTATGATCCATATTTTGCAAAAAAAGACCTGAGGCCTATAGTAAATAGACTAAATTCATAAAACTAGTATTAGATGCTTATTCAAGGATTCAAAACAATTTACACTAAGAGCAAAGAATACAATATTTAAGAACATAAAATATTTGAAGTGCTACTAAATTCCACTTAGAATCACTAATTTAAGGTAATACCAAGGGTAACTTCTATGCTTGGAATTTCCCTTATACCAAAATAAATATTTAAGTCCTTTTTTGTGGTCATGTCCTTTTATTAACACTAATTTATAGTATTTTGTTATACATGTTATCCAGGTTTTTATTATGGTAAAAAAATAATTGGCATAATCAACTTAAATACAGGAAAAGTTCTCATTAGCTCACAGTTCTGGAAGGTGCAGTTCACAGTTTGGTAGTCTCTTTGCTCGTGGGTCTGTGGGAAGGCAGCATATCATGGGAGCAGCACAGGACAAACCTGTTTGCCTCATGGCCTAGACAGGAAAAAGAGACTGGAAAAAACCAACGCTTCAGAATCCCTTCAAAGACATAGCATCAATAGCCTAAGACCTCCCGCTCCTTTTCTCTTCTTAAAGTTTCCCAACAGCTACCAATAGCTCCCAAAAGCTCCACACTGGGGAACAAACTCTTAACATGAAGATCTTGAGGGGCCATTGCAGCTACTGTGCTAATTCATCAGTGGCTTCTTATTCTTAAAAATGTTTACTATGAAATGAATGATACAATCGAAATTAGTATGATGAAAGTATAGCAAAAGTGTTTGAAATGTTCAGAATGCTTAAATAAATTCAAGTTTAAAAACAAATGAGTTATGATAATTCTAAGGTTACTTTGGGCATCAAAGATACACCAACTCGCAATTGTATCTTTGAATTATTCTTTATTTATTTTTATTTTTGACTGGCTCAGCCCTGCCCTGAGGATGGGGCTGGCATGGTTGTCCAGTGCTGGGGATTTAACCATGGTCCCTGCGCCTGCCTTTGCTTACCTAAGCAGGCTCTTTAGACCACTGAGCTATCTCACCAGCCCTGAATTATTTTTTGTTCAAAGATATTTAAAACCATAGCCTCTTTCCTCTCTTCCAGGGGCATGGAAAAAAACAATTCCCTTCTTGAGGTTTTCTACATAAATAAGCCAGACCCACTTTTTTAATGAAAGGGTTTATGAGGGGGTCACATTTCTAATAAAACCCATGACTAATAAACAAAAGGTATTACTTTTAGGAAAAAATAATAAACTGCTCTCACAAGAGATACAGCTAGAAATGCCTCTTCGCCTGGTAGTCAGTGTCAGCCCTTCCTAGCCACAATCTTCACAAGAAGATCTGAGATCGAGCCATTAAACTGAGTCTGTAAACTGACAGAGAAATCTACAGGGAGGAAGAAAAGAGATCTAAAGGAAAAGAGAAGCTAGGAGCCGAAGGGAAAAGAGTAAGGCATCCAAGAAGCGGTTAGTCTGTCCTGATCCACACAGGCAGGGAATTAAGGGCATACTAGGCAGGTACAGGTTTGACAGGAAGGACCCAGGGGCCCCTCCTCAACTCCCGCTCCCCTGAGGCTGGTAGCCAGGTGGTATAAGCCAACCCTGCAGTGCGGGTGCGTTTCACGGGCTTTTCATTCTCTGGTGCACTTCACTAAGCCTTTTCTAGTGAACAGCGTCACTCGCCTCCAGTACAAAGCCCGTTACACCACGGGTGCAGACAGGCAGGTCTGGGAGAGCTCTTCATCTAGATCTAATAGTGAAGCTATGATCTGATTCTATCCATTGATAAAGGCTTATAGTCTCCCAGTTTGTTCTCAAAGATACAAAGTTACTTTCAAAACCTACGAAATGAGGAACGCAAGTCGTTTACTTTTCTCTCTCAGCCTCGTTTATCTTTCCTTCTACCGTACCTGGGTTTCTTGATCTTGTTCCAGACCTGATCACAAGCCCCTCCGGAGTTTGTTACAACTTCACGGGATGGTTCTTGTAAGAGCAGAAGAGCTGGGGCAGAAAGGCTCAGGAGGCGCCATAGTGAAGGAAAGCTCAGAAGACAGCACAACTAATGAGATCCTGCCAACCCCACCAGGAGCTGAGAGCCGCCCGAACCTGAGCGCTGGGCCCCGAATGGCTGGAGGTGCAGAGTTCACGGCAAACGCTTCACACTGTGAGAAGTACTGAAGGAATGAAAAAGCCATTTTCTTGCCTGGCCTCGATTTCAGATTTCTCTATTAAAACCAGAATACTGTGCACCGGCAGGCAGCTAACCCTTTTTCTTTTTTAAGAAGTAAAAAGGGATAAAGGAAAAAGGGAGAACCCAAAAATACAACTCCATCCCCTAATCAGAGAGATACCCCATAGCCTGACAGCATTCACACTGTAAAATTTGCTTACATAGAAAACATGTTCTTCTATTTTGTGTTTTGTTCATTCTTTCTAAAGATTTTCTCATAAAGCATAAAAATGAGTTTGAATTTAGTATGTCTGAAGTCTTTTAAAAATCATCCTGTGTTATCTAAATAAAAGCAGCTGGAGGCTTTTTTTTTTTTTTTTTTTTTTCTAAAAAGTGCTTAACTTTAGACTCTGGAAAGCAGCAGCAGCAGCAGCAATTTCAAATGCTAGCATCATTAGATGAAGGAAACATCTAAATCAAGTTGTTCTAGAATAACTCAAAAGCACAGGTTAAATTTGTGGAATTGCTCCTTTACTGTAAAAAAAAAAGTGCCTTATAGCAGTTAATTGTTTGATGTGTTTTTCTTGTTAAATAGACAGTTTCATGAAATCTTTATGGTAAAACTTCCTCCATGCTTACTTCCTGGGTTATATTCATATTTTATAAGTCCAGAAGTGCCTCACAGCATGCATTTGTAAATACACAATGTTAGGAGATTATGGGTCAATCTTCATATTAATAATAAAACCTTGCATGATTATCACTCAGCATACGCCTCTGCCCAAGCATTTTGCCAGTACTGCTTAATTTATCCTTCACAAAATAAGAGCAGGCAATATTATTAGCATTCAAATTTTATAGAAGAGGCCTCTAGACACAGAGAGGTTAAGTAACTTCTTGTAGGTCACAGAGCTGGCAAGGACAGGGTGGAGACTCACAGCTGGATCAGGCTTCAGGGTCTGTGCTAATGTGACTGGTACACACGCTGGGCACCCATCCCCAGAGTTCCTCCTTCCGAACAGGACTCGTGGCCAAATCCTTCTGCCCTTCTTCAATCTATATTCTCAAATGAAGCCAAAAAAACTCTTCCAGAAAGACAGCCAATGCTTCAGGATGATGAAATCAGAAATATTTACAGGTATGTGTGTCTGGTTTCTCTTTGCAGCACACTAGTTTTGAAATTTGTGGTGCTGTTGAAGTCATCAGCAGCTTGTCCCTTCAACAAAGCTGTCCACAAAACAAAAGTCAAAAGAATGGAAAACTATGCAGGATGCAGGGATACTATTACCTGCAGTAGGAAGGGCCCAGGACAGTAGAAACTCTGTTCCAATTTGGGCAGTAAAGTTACATAGACTTTATGGGTCAAAATGCACTGAATTTTACACTTCAATGTAAATTAGCCCACAGTAAACAAAACACAGTGAAGGAAATTGTTTAAACGAGGTCACTTTAACAGCATTTACTTCTTTAAATATCTTAATCATTCACCTCTACCGGCACCTAATGAGCACCCCCACACACACACACACACGCACGCATGCACGCACACACACACGCGCTCACATGCACTGCAGGCCTTCATGCACACACCTCTGTAGCACTGCAGCCAATCACACCTCCCCTGGGGTCTTAATCACCCCAAATATGTAAAGTCCTTTTTCCCCCCACTGGATTCTGGACATGCTGTCACATCTGTCAGCACACAGAATTATTTGCTTAATCAGTACTAACTTCTTAATTAGACATTTAGCTTCCACATAACAAAACAGATTGGGTCACCAGGACAACACCCTTAGGCGCACCACATTCATCTCCTTGTTAAGATTTTGAATATTATAGTTGTATACGTTTTGTTACCATGGCAGGATTTTTTCTTTTGTTTTGACAGACTTCTTAAGAGTGGTTTCAGGCTCACAGCAAAAATGAAACTACAGAGGATTCTCAGGTACCTTCTACCTGACATGAGCACAGTCCCCATCCAGGTCAGTGCCAGAGCTGCTATTTCTGTAATTCTGTACTTAAGGTCTTTCAGTCTCCTGGCCCATAACTCTGTGAGCACAGGAATTTCAGTGTCTTGTCTTCTACATATGTTTCCATTGTCTTTTTTGTTCATAGTTTTTCAATTAGAATTTACTTTCTGGGCATGTTGATAAGGAGCTCATTCTTGAGAAGGCCAGTTCAATCCTGTATCCTGGTCATTTTTCAGGGCAGTAAATTTGGTTCAAATGTTTAGTATTCAACACACCAGAAGCAATTTTATTTTAAGGTAGGAAATGGGTATAGCTATAAGTTATTATTATTATTTTTTTTTCTCCTAATGCCTTCAGGGCAGGTTTGGCTGGCTTGAGTTGTGGGGATCAAACCACAGGAACCTGAGCCTGACTGCTTTGTTGAAGCAGCCACTTAAAGAACTGAGCTATGGAGCAGGCCCCCTTATTTTTTAAAAATAATTAAATTAAAATTTAGTTTTCCATAAGGCTGGTAGATCTCTCAACTGAGAAATCAGAAGCCTTGAAATTTATAATTTTCTCTTAATCAAATGGAAGTTTACTTGATATTATTCTTTGCTACTTCCAAAAAATGACAGAGCTTCTTTAAAATCGAGAGACAAAAATCTAATAATTATTATTTTGTTCTGTCTATATCTAATATCTGAGATGTAGACTAAAATGGAATATTTTAAACTTTCTTTGATTTTGACTCAAAATATATGAAAAGAAGATGGAAAGGGAGGGAGAGAAGACCTCCAAATTATTACATTAAAAGGAATTTAAAAGATCATAAATAAAAAGAAATTAAATGCAAAACATTGGGAAAAAGAAATAAAACTGTAATGTTTCTTAGATACAGAAAATAAGAGATTATAAATAATTAATCCCCCATCCCTCTATACTGGCTGTTAACTTTTTAGAATATGGGATGCCCACATAATTTCATATAACCTCTCTTACCCATATTACAAGATGCATTCCCTGATATTTTCTATTTATTCTAATCTATTCAAATTTATTATGATCTAAAATATGATGGATTATATCTATTGTATTCTACTCTACCCTATTTTAAAAGTATGCTTTGTAACTCACTAAATTAATGTACCAGTATAACATGGCTTTACAGGAAAAGCCATCGCAATGCTGAAATCGGCGTTCATAAAGTAGAACAAGCTCAGAAAAACAAAAGAAAAATGACTTGCAACCACTGTGGAAATCATGCAGGCCAATTAAAAATGGTTGCATTTGTATTCTTTGAAAACTTTTTTTAAAAAATGCCTTTTCCTCCAAAGAGTTCTGAACTACAGTGGTTGTAGAAGGTTAGCATAAATGTCGCAAATAAAACTATGAAGTTTCACACAGTTTCTGTGCAGTTTCATTCAAATCAAAGAAACACAGGGTTATAGACATCAGTTCAGGAATGAGAGGTTGTTTTGCAGTCAAGAGCTATTCAGAAACTTTACCCAAAATTATGCACCAGTTTAACAACTCTGTGATGAGGAAAATACTACAAAAATCAATTGTCAAATGAAAACCATATATTCATCTGTTCCATTTTATGACTCCAGAGTTAAATATTTACATAAACCACCAACCTGCACAGGGCCACCGAGGTTCAGTGGAGCTAGGTGACTCAGTCAACTAATAAAATGAGAGTGCCTACTTGTGAGTTAGCTACATCCTTTTGGGGTTTTCTTTTGGATAGACGGAAAATTGGCTGAATGTTTAACCTTAAAATAAGTTGCTATGGCAATTCTTGTAAGCAACAGCTTTGACTACTGCCTAGAGGGCAAGGTTGAAATGATTTATTTAACTCAACATGTCTCTAAGAAGTAAAGGTGAAGAATCTCATATTAACTGATTTTTGTGGATTCACAGAGTATTTAAGACTCAATAAATGTCTACTAACTAAAAGGCTGAATGCATAATTAAAATTTTTCACAAATTTTAGCCTGATATCAACAAAAGTAAATTTCATTTCTTTCCAGTGTAAAAACCACTAGCAGCTTTGAGAAAAGGTTTCTTTCACACTAATTTGTTTTCTTGGCTCACAGCAAGTTCTATTGCATTTCATGGACCTCTTTACATCCACTAACCTCTGTCACACTTAATGCTGTTTCCAGAATAGTAGTTGCGCAGGTCCAGGACTATAGCTCCCCTTCTGTGTCTCCTGAAATCTTGCATAGCAGCTCAGGATTGGCCTCATGTGCAGTTCTCCTCAATTGTCATCTTTGTAAGGGATGAGTGGGGTTTCCTTCTACCTTCCTGCCTTTGCTCTTGATGTTCCATGGACTTAAAACATGCAGGGCTTTATCTTGACAAATGATTGCTCAGAATAGTCTTTATGTGAAGAAATGCATAGGAAATAGGTTGTCATATGGGAGCTTTCAGGCATGTTCAATAATATGTTGTCCTTTCTACTTTCTTTCTGTGGCTGCTCATATTATGCTTCTTAAAACATCAGTGCAATGAATGTCACTCTAGCTACCCAGCAGGATCTGGATATCTTAAGACATCATTGAACTAGGTCACCTATGTCTACAGAAAAATAAGAACAACAAACTCTTTAATCTTTCTAAACCACTGTGATTTTGGTCTTTGTTATTCAGAGTAGGATTTAATCCTAGGTAATACTCTTTTTACTTCTTCCCATTTTTGTTCCCAACTGCATTCATCTGTCAGTTTCCATCCTTGGTCAAAGTCCCATCTATACTCCTAACATGCCTGTCATTCAGTAGTGGAATTAGCTCAAGGAAATGATCATTTCTATTCTGGTGATCCACTTTTAGGTAGGCATGATGCAGGGTCCCTGCTCCCCTACATAATAACCCTCTTTTCTCCTCCTAATAATTCCACATGTCTTCCTCTTTGCTGGCAGTATACCCAGGGTGCCACTAACCAACACACATGTACATACTGTGCCAGTCTGTCTGTCACACACACCATAGAGAAAATGGAAGTATTTGTTTGGGAACAACCTAGTTTCCCCAACACAGAAATTACACACCCATTACACTGCCAACTACACTTTTGTCTACCTTTTACCAGTATGAAAGAATTAGCCCTGCTCTTATCAAGATCAAACCCTCCAGTCTTGTGCTGAATCTGCTATGGTTTGAATATTATTTGTCCTCTTCAAAAGTCATATTGAAATTTGATCCTCACAATGAGATATTAAGAAGCAGAATCAGCTAGAACCTTTGGGAGACAATTGGAGGCATTTCCTGCTGAGGGAACTAAAGGGCTAATGGGAGTAATTTATGAATTAGTCTGTTAGAACAGCCTGTGTGGGGAAATCTGTGCTGCTTCGCTCTTGCCCTGTGGTGTCCTGCACAGCTGCAGGGCTCTTCCAACAAGAACCATGGCCAGATGCAGCCCTTCATCCTTGGACTAGAACTAAAACTGAAATAAATTTTCTTCTTTACAAGTTATTCTGCCTGTGATCTTGCGCTATCAGCAATAGAAAATGGATGAGGATAAAGTCCTAACTAACCCTTTACTCTTTGGTTACTCAAGAATTTTTGCTGACAATTTTCTATCTCCTTTTACATGTGAATGTTTTTCCCATCTCAATCATCATCATCATCTACAAATGAACACCATTTATGTCATAGGCCATCAAAACAAAACAGAAGACCTCGGTCATCCCCTGTGCATCTTCCCCGCAGTCCTGCCTCCCTCTGCTCTGCCTGCTGACACCTCTCCAGAGAACTGTCTTGCTTGTTTTCTCCAGGTCCTCTTCATTGTACTCTAACAGGTGCTCTTGTCATGCTCCATGAAAACAGCTCTCATCAGACACTGGCCAGTCACACATTTCCAAAGCCAAAGATCAACACTCTCCTCTGAATTTACTTGATTTATCAGCAAATACTGTAATTTGTTTGAATGGCCTGGACCTCTCTTGAAATACTTTCATCTCTTCCAAGTTATCCTTTACTTAATTGGAGACTACTTAATTTCTTGATTGATTCTGTGGACTTCTCTTCTAATGAAGCAGAAACTACTGCCTCTCCCTGTCAGTTCTCATGCGCAATCATGGTAAGAGTTATGCACTGTCTTCTCTACATTTCCATGCACCTCACTGAAAATCCCCAAATCTATGTCCCATCGCATATCTTTCACTTCTATTCTTTCATTTTTCCTGTTTTTTTCAGCTGTTTTCCATTTTGTTTAGCTAGTTGATAATTTAGTGCCCCTGATTCTTTTTCCTTTCTTTCAGTCTTTCTTTTTGAGCCATTTTATTAATTCAAAACTACACAAACAACCACACACATCCCTTTATCTCTAATTTCATGCCTTAATTTGAAATACATCTCTGTCCACTGGGCTATGGGGCACTTCTCACGACCCTGTTCTTTTCTGCTTGACAGCTCCTCCTTGCTCCCCTTCCCTAGATTATAAACTACGTGAGAGGCTGCATACAGCTCTTCTCACCCTCTTCCTAACTCTACCATCTACATAGTCAGAAACTCTAAGGAGCCGAGTAAGTGCTCAGTTTATGTATGCAGAGGAACGAGAAGTTGGTAGTCAGGCATGGTGCTGTGCTCTGATCTGAGTCCTACAGCCTGCACAGCTACAGTCATCCCTGCTTTCTGGGGCTACACAGGGAAGGCTGAAGGACAGCTGCTGAAAGTACTGAAAAATGAAGTGGCATCCAGCAGCAGGTACCTCTGGGCCCCAGAGCCACAGCTGTTCTAGAACTCAAGACAGAAGAGGGCTGTGAGTGTGGCCACCAGAGTGTGGCTCCTGTGTGTCAATGTAATATGTGTCATTGTTGGGATTGGACCTTGAATTTACGGTTTTTCTTTTTTATGTTCCGTTATTTTTATTTGGCTTTTAAAATTCATGGGCACTCATTCATTTTATTTTTAAAAATATGTTTATTATGCATAGCACCCTTATAAATGCATTGTTAGTTCTATTTTTGGCATCTGAAGCTTTCAAGTCGGCACTTAGCTTTGCCATAGCTGTGAACTCTTTTCAAAGTCAATATTAAAGAAGAAATCAACATCAGTTAATCAAGCTGTCTCTTTTATTTAACTTGTATTTGATGTATGAAATCTTTCCAGATGAATGGTAATATTCTGTTTTATTACAGATTAGTTCTTGCTTCTGTTTTCAGGGAACTTTCCAGCTTCTTTCCTCAGGAACTTGGTTTTAAATAGGCCCAAGAGACTTCAAACTCAGAGACTTCTAGCAAAGGGCATGTGAAGTAGCATTTGTTTGCTGCTGCCTGACAACTGCTTCCTTTGATGTCTTCCTGTTAGTGGATGTGGACATCAGCTTCCGGACATCTCCACAACCTGAGACACACTCTGTTAGAAACAATAGGAAAACAGAGAAATCATTCCTACTTAAAAATAAGTAACATGGGCCAGCAAGATAGCTCAGCAGACTAAGCACTTGTTTAGGCAAGTGCAGGAACTAGGATTCAATTCCCAGCACCACATGCCGTGCCAGCCCAGCACCCAGATGCACTGAGCCAGCCACCAAGACCTCGTTTATGACAGGAAGATCACAATGAGTCCAAACTGCATAGTGAGACCCTGTACCAAATACATTAAAAAAAATTAATCCTCCTTCAGCAGAGTTCCAGCACCATCTTTGGCTATGCTTCCTAAGGGCCAGTCCATCCTTGCACTTTTCAATCTTGACCAAAGCTTTTAGCACTCTTCCTTTTCCACTGGACTTGCATGATAGTTTGCCTGATCAACAGTTCTCTCTAGTTCTTCACTCAGCTGTTCCCAGGCTAGAGTCTCCCAGAATGTGTTACTATGCTTTTTGAACTCCAAAATGTCTAGCATGTCGCTGAGTGCATACATGAGGGCAGAATGAAAAGGGGCTTGTCTCACTGGCTACCTGGGCACTTTGCCCTTTGAGACCTGGGTTCCTCAATCAGAATGACTTCAACAGATCAGCTCCTCACTGTGTTCTCGTACTGCATTGCTTATGTGTAACAGCAAAGGAGGCCCCTCCTACTTCCCTCCTCTCGAACAAGCAGGGTGTCCCCTCTTCTGAATGGCCTACGGTGGATCATAAACAAAGCTCTAACTGCCTCAGAAGGAAAACCACAGTTACTCAGGAGAAAGTTTCTTCTAGCAAAGTGATGACCAAATGGTTTGGGACTAAAGATAAAACACCACTACCTTTTCAAGGGCAAGAATTTGAGTGTAAGAAACAAATCAGAAAGATTTATTTCCCAAACTGATTTGCTGAAGGCTACAGACATGACTGCTAATAATACCTGTGAGTCTAGACAGGTGAGGGTGGAGAGGCCTACATTTTATGGACAGAGACAGTGAGAGAGACAGAGCCTGGCAGCTCTGGAATGCCGTTGGTGGCAACTGCCTGCTCAAGCTACCTGAGCAGCTGTCTACTTCCAGACTGGGGCAATAGGCACAGGCAAGGGAAATGTGCAAGGGTGACTGGTAAGGCCAGGTGCAGAGAACCCAGAACCTAGAACCCAGAACCCAGGATTCAGGATCCAAGAATGGGTCAGACACTGGTCCTTATCATTCTTAGTGGGAATATCAGCCTGAAGGAGTCAATACATAGCCATGTGAGGGATGGAGGAAAAATTCTTGATCTAAAGATATAAAACTGATGAGGGTAAGAAGCCATATATTTGGAGGATTGTAGACTAACCTATAACTTTTTTCACTTGAGACAAGAAGACTCCTGAGATATTGTGGGGAGCAGCTAAAGCTGGAGATTACTCACATGTGCAGAGCTGAAGCAATGCCAGCCCTTAGAAGGTGCACCCAAGGTGAGCTATATGAGCAAGCTGCACCAGCCTCAAGAATTTGAGGCACCCAAGGAGAGCCAAACAAACAAGTTAGTAGGCAGTGGGGTTCCAACTGACAATAACCTCTCAAGTATATAAATAAATGCACTGCAGTCATTAGGCAGTTCATTTCTCCCATCAGGAGAAAGGGCTCCACCTGACCTTAGTTTTTTGTTTGCTGAATTTTATCTATTTATTTATTTATTTATTTATTTATACAAGGTCTCACTACACAGGTCAGACTCATAGTGACCCCCCATCTCAGCCTCCCTAGTGCTGGCATTACAGGCACATGCCACCACACCTGGTTCTGGGGCCAGCACAGCATACAGTACCAGGGATCTAACTCAGGATCTTGCCCTTACCAGGAAGGCACTTACGCTACTGAGCTATCTCCCCAGTCCTGTTTTCTCAATCTTGTCTTCATTTCTTCATCATCCACTATCTGTTCCCCAGGACATTCAAGAGCTGTGCTGCGTATAGTAAGATGTGAACAGATGAACAGCCAAAACCTTTGGTTCTGGTTACCTGAGTTTATTGTGAGCTCTACTATCTTGAAGGGACATTGTCAGAAATATTACTTAACTCCCTGAGTCTCAACCTTCCATGGATAGAGAAAAGTAATGGCAGAACCACTACCCAGGACAGTTGTCAGAATCATGTGGAGTAATATAGCAAGTTCTAGGAATGTAGGATGTGTTCAGAAAATAATTCTTCATGCCAAACGATTTCAGATAAATATGTCTGTGCAATCATAAGGGGATTGTGGAGAGGCTTACACTGTTGGGATACAGAATAGAGAAGACACATGCTAAGTAAATCTTGAGGTGTCCCCATTGGATACATAGCTGGAAAGCATGGTGACAAGTTGGAATTAGATTTGGCTCATGAAAGGCTGCGGACAGAAACAGTGACAGGTTTAGCAATGAGTAAGAAAGAATGGAAAAACATATGTCAGTGAAAGCACCCTTGGAAATGGGACACAGATCAGCTAGAATGGGGGGCAGGTGAGCAACATCTTCAGTAAAGATTAAAATAACCTACATTAGCCTTAATCATGGTCTTTAAGAGCTCTACTCAGGGATATGACCGTCCTGTTTAACAACTTCT
Source organism: Octodon degus (assembly GCF_000260255.1). NCBI lineage: Eukaryota > Metazoa > Chordata > Mammalia > Rodentia > Octodontidae > Octodon > Octodon degus. The sequence continues at coordinate 2,251,758 of NW_004524721.1, forward strand.
GTATGTTTTGTAGAAAGTACTAGATCATTTGAATATCTACCATATTAGTTCTTTAGTAATACTGCCTTAGTCAGTGAGTCCAAATAGGTCATGGCTTATGTAATGATGCTATGATATCTAAGAGGGATGTTTCAGTCCCTTTGAGCTGCCATGAGAAGATGCCATAGGTTGATATGATATCTTGACAACACATGTTTACTTTTCAGTGTTCTGAAACATGAAAGTTCAAGATGAAGACAACAGGAAGTTTGGCATTTGGCTTGGGCTTGACTAGTCAGTCCTGCACCTGTCTGATGAAGAGCACTCACATGATGAGAGGAATGAAGGGATATCTGGGAGCTCTTCTGTAAAAGATGAAGTTCATTTATAAAGACTCTATATCTGGAGCCTCAGAGAAACCCAAAAGCCCCACTCCTAATACCACTATCTTGACAGTTGGATTTCAGTATATAAACTTGGAGAGGCACATACATGCAGGTATGTGCAGGTGTTTTGTGGAATTAAGATTCCCCGATTCAATGTGGAAGATCATTCATCACAGCCTTAACTAAAATAGCTTGCACTCTTTTTGTATTTAGAGGCCTCTAAATTCTTTAGCTATGGTGTAGTAGGTACTATCCAGTAAAATGAACCTTACACAAAGGACTGGATTTCATCCCCTTCATTAGAATTTAGTTTCTTTTAGAGTTTTTCTTTCTGACAACTAAGGTAGCTCAAGCTACATTACTCGTTACATGTGCCCAGCAACATGGAATATCTTATTTGTTAAAAGAAAACTTTTGGTGCACTTCTCAGAAGTGAGTGCAACCTGGAATTAATACAGCATGTTTTGGTCTTAACCATCCAGCAGAAAAGTATAAAAACGAAGTATAAGAAGTAAAGCCATGCTGTTATTTGAGCTGTAGGGCACTCAGGTCAACAACTTCTGACATTGCAGGTCAAGCGGAAGACCCAAGACTATTATGGACTTCTGGACTATTTTGGAATATTTTGCTGAGTTCACACACCTATGATATTTAAATGACCGAACTAAACAAAAAAAGGGAATACAGATGAATGACCATTTTGTATCTGTGCATTTAAAATGGTTAGGATAGATATATAGCTACATTCTCTTAATTCAAGGAATAGAGGGATTTGTTCTAATAGTGTTTGTAAATAGGATATCATGTCTGCATCTTGTACAACAAATAACCACGAGGAAGACAGTATGCAATGTGTTAATTATTGAAACTATCCCACCAATTTGGTTTGAAACTGTCTCATTGTTATTTGTTTCTCAATAAAATTATGGAAAAAATAAATAAATAAAATACAGCATGTTGTCCAGACCTCATTGTCAGAGTAGGTGTGCTGTCAGTGCTGCCTGCGAAGACAAGAAGCATAAACCTTGCGGCAAACACTCCAGGTATGGTTCAGGGTCTTCTAACTGGACACTGATGTACCCCTTACCATTTGGAGAGTGGGTGCCTGGCAGCCCTTGGAGCCCACGCCTTGTTTTTTGTGGCTTGGAGCTGTTAGCCTGACCAAGTTGCATCCTCCATAACAATGCACAAAACAAGCAGCTCATGCATCTTCTCTCTGAGTGCACTGATTGCATCTCATCCATGCTGTATGCTCAAACACTCAGCATTTTCCCTGTAAAGACAAAATATTGGTTTAGTCAACATTTACTTCATCTAGCACATATTTTGAGCATCTTCTATGTGTCCTAGCCCTAGGAATATAAGACACTGTGTAAAGCATCCAGCCTTTCTTGGATTGACATTCTGATCCAATTTACATTCCAATCAGTAGGTAAAATAAGAAGCATGGAGTGATTTCAAAATGTGCTACCAGGAAAAATTCCAATGATGCAGCAGATGAAAATGCGATGTTCAGGATAGATAAGAGCTACTTGTGGGGACTCCTTGGGGGATGTTTGTTGGAAAAAGTGCATTCTGATCTGAGATGAACTTAGAAGAGAGGAACTAACCAAGCAAGAAATAAGAAGGAGGTTTTCCAAGGAAAGAACTACCAGAAATCTATAGGCAGCAGTCAGTTCAGGATGCTCTGTAAACATAGCAGATGGTTTGTGGAATTGCGTCTTTGAGATTAAGAATTTGATTGAATCATGGAAAGAGAAGATGAGTTTGTATGCAGAAGGAGCCATAACTTCTGGGTCTTGCTACAAGGATATAGGAAGTTGTATGAGAATTTTTTTTAAAAAAAGAAAGAATACCATCTCTTTTTCTACAAAAAATGCTGGACAGAGTATATTTAAAAAGACAGAGTATAATTCTTCTGATTTTTTTTTAAATACATTTAGTACAGGGCCTACAGGATCTCACTACACGGATTGGACTTGTAGTGATCCTCCTGTTTTCAGCCACCCAAGTGCTGGGATTACACGAGTGCACCACCACACCCAGTCTCAGTTGTCATCTCAGTGTGTCCCAGGGCCAGGGCTGGTGCTGCACTCCATAGAAAAGAGAATATTGACAAGGTTGAGTATTTCTGAACTGACTGCAAGAGAAAATGTTTGATTCTTTCATATTGACTTTGACCAGTACTGGTGAATATGCCACTATCTTCAAATTTCAAGTTTAAGGCCCTTCCCTGCCCCCAAATGGAGGCTACTTCTGAAAGAGCCACTAAGACAGACTTCAAACTGATCATGGAACTGTTCATCAGAGAAAGCAAAGGAAATACATAATGAGCTAAATGGGCCTAATGGGATTTTAGTGGTCAAATGTCATCATTTGTATATTTTCCATGTTATAGAGCTGGAGGAAAACTCTATAACTGTTTTATTTTCCCTCCTGTTCTTGATAGGATTTTATTCTTAGAGGACTCTACATGCATCCCCTTAGCCAAGCTATAGTTCAGGTTGTGTTGTCCTTTTCATTATAAGCCATCGTTACTGAAAGTTTACAACTTGGCTGTAAAAGCCATTTGGCACTGAAACTGGAAACTTGGCATGAACAGCTTGGCATAAACATTGCCCGGAAGCAGTTTTTCTATCTGTATCTGAGAAAAACAGGCTAGGTCATTTTCAAGTTATTTGTGTTATTCATGCATAAATAAAATGAAGGCTGACAGCTTCAAACAGTTGTTTGCTTTTGCGCTCTTCAAAAATAGACTTCATCCAAGAAAAGTAACATTCGGTAAACAAATACTCCATGACAGACTGTTAAAAAAAAAATAATAAAGTGTAGTGAAGTACATTAACTAGAAAGGAAAAATGAAAGTGTTTCAAATGTCATTTTGTGTCAAAAAGTAAGAGTCAGGAAATGTATTATTATATGATTATACAGCTTCTAGAAGCAAATTTCAGAGATTCCTATCAACTGCAAATTGAAAATGTAAATAAGAAAAAGACAAGTTTTCAAATAAAATAGAATTTTATTAAGGTCTAAATCATACTTTACCCAGGTACATAAGGTAACTAAATATACGATGGTCAGGAAAAAAAAATTTTTTAAAACATTTTCTAAGGGCATTTAAAACTAAAAATTGGGAAGTAAGAAAACTATAAATGATGAATTGCCACCTATCATTTTTTCAAAAAGCTGATATAAAGTTCCTTCCTCCCATTTATGTGCTACATTAAATTTAGCATTGTAATATTTGAGCTTCAGATTCCAGCTGCCTAGAGCAGCTCTCTAAAGAGAGAAAGTGAGGGTGTCAAATGCTCCCTGAAGAATATCTTTCTGGCAAATTTAAAAGTCACCCTTGACGTCAAGTGACTCTCAACAGAACTCAGCCTTGAGCTTGGGGAAGCAGGAGCAGGATGGACTTTCATTGCTGCACCCTATCAGGAGGACTAACTAGACTGTTTAGGGTAAAATAAAACCAAGCCTGTTAAAACAGAAAGTAAAAATAAGTCAGGGAGGAAACAATGTGGAATGCAGAGGAATGCAGCTCCGGGGGCTTGTGCTCCAAGACTGCGTGTTTCTCCTAGAAGGAAGAGCTGCCATACGTTTGCTTTTATTTATTTATTTATTTATTTATTTATTTATTTATTTATTTATTTATTTGCAGTACTGGGGATTGAACTCAGGACCCTACTCTTGCCAGGCATGAAATTATTCTACTGAGCTGTCTCCCAGGCTCTATCAGTTTGCTTTTAGCTGCTCTCTTGAACTGGGTTTTGAGTTGTTGTTATTTAAATTTGTATAGTTTTTGTATAGTTTCATATATATCTTGTTATTGATTCATTTTTTTTAGCCAAGCTATAGGCAGTATAATGAAATTTCTTTACTTGATAGTGGAAGAATTTTTCACTGTCTTTATTACCTGAATTATAGCACCGTTTGGCTACTATTGGGCCATAAGATCAACATGGCTCAATTCTGAGACCATTCAAATTAAAAACACTCCTGGGAGATGCCTCAAGCTCTTTGACCTCCTCTAAGAGTCTGTGACACTTTCTTCTAGGGTAGATGCTCCTGATGTTTGCTACTCCAGAGAAAGTCTATGAAATCATTTGTTTACCCTAACATCAAGACTGTTCCCATGGTAATGTTATGGTATTTAGGATTCCATTTGTCACATGATTTATAGATAAGGTTTTACACCACAGAGAACTTATCTCCAATGTTGAGAAGTATGAATAAACACACAGAGTAATCCAGTTGATGTTATTCTTTAGCTATGAAGAAGTAAAAGACCTAGGGGGGATTGTTTACATACTAATTCAGTTGTTGAGAGACTTCACAAAAACAAGAACGAGAGTCTTGAAGTGTTATCTCAGAATATCCAATTATTTCTATGCTTTTTACAGACGTATGATTAGTTTAATCTGACTAGTTTCTTATATTCTTTATGGTCAGAATTATATTTTTTGGATAGATTTATAATTCCTACCACAGTGCCTGATACTAAAACTATAGCAAACATTTATAGAATGAATTAATGAATAATCCATCAGCATAAGATCAATTCTCTGATGTTGGTTTTTATATCCAAATAGAAGTGTTCTGGTTTTGTGTTTTTATTTTTAATAGATGGGGCAAATTTTGGTGGCTAAAAGAACCCTTGCACCAATAACTGTAAATAAATGAATGAGTCAGTTTGAAATACCATATGCTTTCGCCATACATATGGGGAAGAATATACTGTAAAAATAAAAATTAGTATTAACATCAATATGCCCAATGAACATTAACATTATATGCCCAATAATCAAAGAGAATCACAACTTCTAAAACAATATGGTCTTCAGCTATGTGTTTTGGAAAACCAGTAGATTTCAGATTTTGGAGAGATAAAAAGCTGTGACATGATTAATGATGGAAACTTTAGGGGAAAAAAGCATCAGGATATCACAGTTTCATTATATAAGCCATGACCTATTTGGACTCACTAAGGCAGTATTACTAAAGAGCTAATGTGGTAGATATTAAAATGCTATAATACTTTCTACAAAGCATATATCTGTTGCTGTTAAGCGGACAGTCATACCTCTGAATGGAGCTCTTAAGGAACATGACTAAGGCTAATGTAGGTTATTTGAATCTTGACTAAAGGCGTTGCTCACCTGCCTCCCATTCCAGTTGATCTGTGCCCCATTCCCAAGAGGGCTTTCTTTCACTGACACATGTTTTTCCATCCTTTCTTGCTCATCAGGATGAAAGGAAAATTTGTAAAATAATTTCATTTTTTGGATACAACTTATAACTGAAGAACAAATAGTAGTACATTTTCAATCCAAAAGAAAGAAAACAAAAGTCCTGGTTAAGTAGGATCTGCTGTCCTTTTGGTAGTCAACTCACACGACAAAGAGCTGAAGCACATTGTCTGTTAAAATAGCATGGAGGGTTCAGTTGCAGTTACCTTTCCACCAAAGGGGTGGAATATGCACTCATTTCCCACTGTTCTGTCTCATACACATTTATGCTTTTATTGAAATCATAAAATGTGGGAAATCATAGAATGTGGGAACCACTGAGAAGTGGCCTGGCCAGCATCCGTGCTACAGAAGGGCCCCTAGTTTCTCAGTGTTACACAGTACATCTCAGGAAATGAAAGAGAAAGCTGTGCTGTTAACCTTGCAACTGAAATGAAAATGAAGAGAAATGGTGGAGAAAAAAAGAGCTTAGGTTTCAGAATCAGCATGGCCTGCTTCATTTTCCGCCTCTATACTTGTGAGATTTGTGGGTTTTGGCAAGTTAGGTGACTTGTCAGAGCCCCAACAACTTCAGCCACAAAATGAAGTTATTCTTATGCAATTCTTGTGGCCTAGAAGAAATTCTTCATTATTCTCCCCATTTTTCACCGCACATATCCAAGCCATGGACCATTTGGACAGACTCTACTTTCAAATTTATGTATCTACACTATTGTCTTCTTCTAAGCAGCAGACATCTCTCGACTGGACTAAATCCTGTGTTTCCTATGGGTGCTTCCATCTTGCTCTCTGGCCTGCCTCCCCTGCATGGCACCATCATGATCCTCCAGCTCTAAACATTGTCTCTTGACTCCCTGTATCCAGCATGCCCTGGCCTGGAAAAATTCTTTAAATAAATGTACTATGAAGCACCTAATTGCCACACACCCTGCCCAAGTTGTGCCCCTTGGCCAACCCTGGCCTCATCCCCACACAGAACTCCTGCAACCCCCACCCCTTGCTTCAAAATTCCCGCACTCAAAGGGCTTCCCACAGACCTTCCATACCTGGTGCTTCTGATTTGTGTAAAATCTCACCTTTTTGACTAAATCTTGAATTTTCAAATTAACGGAACCACTACACCTTAATAAAATCTTCTACACATCTTCTTTCTTTGCAGCACTAGGGATTGAATTCAAACCCTTCATGTTGAGATGCATCTTTTTTCTTCTTCACTTTTTTTCTATTTTAAGTAAACCAGTTCTCACTAAATTGCTAACTTGCCAAGACGGACTTGAACTTGATGTCCTACGACCTCAGCCTTCAAAATGCTGAGACCACACATGTGGACCACAGTACCTGCTTCTATTCTTTTTTCTTTGTAGAACTCTCTAATTCTGTTAATTCCTCTGGTTGGTTTGCATTTTTCGAGGCCCCTAGAATGCAAGGCAATCTGCTCTCTCAACTACAGAGGGCGCTGAGCTTCTCTGTCTCCCTTGGAGCACTGGGCCTCACAGAAACACGGGACACCCACCTGCAGCCAGGTAAGACAGGGCATGGGGCCCTGCCTGAATCCTGTCCCTGGTGTCACAAAACCACTGGACAACTCCCTGATGATTGGCTCATTATTCTGAAGTAATGACATCCTTCTGTAACTCTATGAGGTGCTCGTACAGACAGAATAAGGATTAGAAAGACAGCAGGGACCCGAATTGTGCAGCATAGCCAGTTACAGGGCAGGATACATGCAGAAATTTGTGACAGTGATTTGTGAATGTTTCAACAATGGTGGTATTTTCACAGCTTTCTAAATTACTTTATCCTTTTGCATAAAAGCATTAATGATGTGAAGAGGTCAGTTACATATTCAGTTATACTTTATTGAATTTTAGGGGAAAACTACATATTACAATTGAATTTGCGAAGTTGGGTATTTTCAAAGGTCATGGGATATTTGCCTCACAAATATAAAGGCACTGGTGCTTTATTAGCTGTCTGAAGAATAATTTTCGGTCTTTATCCACTTTTTGTTTGGTCCCTAGACTTCATAGATAATTTTCCTCACTTCTTTGTGCTGCAGATGCAGCCTGTGGAGAGAGGTGGCAGAGATGAGCACACAAGGAATTTAAGGGCAGCCACAAGATGCAGTTTCCAGGGTGAGAGGGAGTGAGAGAGAGCAGGCCTCACGAGAAAATGTTCTCACAAACTGCAGAAGGGGCAGGAGGTGAGCAATGGGCCAGTGCCCATTGATCTATCCAATGCCTTGAATCCTGCCCCATGTGGAAATGTTCAGGCTGACTTTTCCTGGAGGTCTGCTGTGTACCATGTCCTAACTACTATACTGGATCCTTGGTATTTATACACACCAACCCTGCCTTTACTCTCTTACGGTATTGTTTTCCTATAAGTTGGCAAACTCCAACTCAGAGCATAAGTAAGAGCTGGTAAATAGTGACAGCAGGATACAAACCCAGGACTTTGTCTATGCAAATGACTGTGGTGGTGAACAGGATAAGGAATATTTATTGTGTACCTTGTGTATTCACATGTAGCATAAATTGGAAAAGGCAACCTATGAAGTAAGCATTGTCATTCCTGTTTCACAGATAAGAAAATAGACTCACTAATGCTCAAATTGCAGATTGTTAAAGTACAATGAAGCTGATTAACATCCTCTTCCCTGGTGGTCCTTGGTGACAGACTTCTCCAGAGTCACCACATTGCCCTATTAACCTGGTCTGGAAGCTCAGGATGCTTGTAATACACATTCCTGTGACTCAGCACAAAGTTTATATTGTGCTCTCAGAAACCCCAAGGAGGGTCACCTCTCCAAGGCCAGAGGGAGAAGGCATGCACTCAGCTTTGCATGCAGTTCATTTCCTACTACTACTTGGCCAGTGCAGAGGGGAACAAAGGGTACAGGTGGACCATGAATTTTCTAGAGAAATGTGTTCAGGATATCACTAAAAGGACCCTACAACTAAACTTAGTTCCTCCCTGCCCCCTCTCCACCACACTGAAGGGCAGCCCTAGAAAGATACAATTCGGGCCAGTTCATCAAGCAGGAGTGCTGATGCTATGCCTTTTCTGTTTCAAATACGGAGGTGCTGCTTAGTGCTCAGGGCTCAGATTAGGAAAGACCCTCCTGGGCCTCCCCCAGATGAAATGCTTCCTTCAGCCTGTGCTAGTTTGGATGACAGCACTTGCTCTCCTACAGGCTCTCAGCCACCCTCAATGCTCCCACACTTTCCCAGCACAGAGTCAGTAGAGACAAGCCTCAATGCTAAAGCTGGCACTTGCAGATTTGTTCCCAAGTTCCCAAGCACTCTGCCAGTCTGTCATGGTTAAGCTTGTGGACTTGACTGGCTACTAAGCTGCCCAGTGCTGTGATTACTGAAGCACACTCTGGGTGTATCTGGAGGCTATGTCTGGACCATCAACCCTTCCCCTTTAGCACTGTTCCCTGCTCAGCTTCCTGGACACTGTGGATTAAACAGTATTGTTCTACCACCCCCTTCTGCAACATTTCTGCTAGGCAGCCAGTGAACCATGGATTGAATCCTCTGAAACCATGACTCAAAGTTATCCTTAAATTGTGAGTGTTGAGTAACTTGCCCAACAATGAGAAGACTGACCAAAACGCTATCCCTAGCATTACTTTTGTCAGTAAATTCTGCATTAACAGCCTCTCCTCGGCCCTTGGATATAGATCATTGCATACAAATTTACTTCTACTCAATTATATATTCTACTTCAATCCTCTGAGCACAAAATCAAGCCTTTCTCATTTAATTACTCAATAGTACCTAGCAGGGCATTTGATAAATAATAATTTATTATGATTATTATAATAGTTTTTGTGCCCATTAAAATTTAGTTAAAACTATGAAGTGAAACTTGGGAAAAGCTTATTCTCTCTAGGATAAATCAAATATGTCCATCCTATTCCAAGAAAGAAAAATGGTTATGAAACTATTTCAATATGAATTAATCTAATTTTAGTTTATGGTCAATGTGATTCTTTCTAGATAAGTCAAACAAACATCTCAATTTTTTAATCTAGAAGGACATAGTTATTACCAGTATTCTAAAACCTAAGGCAGCAACCCTGTTAAAGAGAACATACATGCATACATAATTTTAAAAATATACCTTCTACTTTTGCTCATCTCTGCCTTTCTCCTTCTAGCCTCCTCCCACCAAGAATCTTGACACACTACCAAGCAATCTGTGTACTTTGAAGTCTCTTGAAAAGAAGCAAGACTTCTATATTTATTTGGGGATCTACAGACTATAAAAAGCTCTTTGTTTTGATCGCTAGCAAGGCACTGGCCATATTTATAAATGCATGGTTGCTATTTTCTGCAGGTACTCTTTTTTCTATTTTAGAATAAGAGCCTTGAGAACCCCAGTACCTCCTCTTTGTATTATTCAAGTAGAGTAAGCACAAAGTCAATACACATACAATTACATGTCTCTGTTTTCAATGTCTCTGTGATATATCTTTTTATATACATAACTATATAAAACATATCAAACCCAGTCATAGTCAACTTTAGTCTCTCAAGGGGGTAGTCTAGTTATTAAAAGATATAAACATATCTTTAGTAATCCTTGTTTTGCTGATGTATACTTTGGTAGTTTTCTCTTTGATTTTTTTTTCTTATTTAATAACTGGAGAAGTTTTTGAGTGTGATATGTTTTATGTATCTACATATTTCTATTTTTTTCCAATAAAAATATTTCTATTTTTTCTGCTCATTAAAATGCACAGAAATTCAGGAACAAGGTAAGGCAGAATTTCCTTGAAGTTGCAATACTCCATGGGGTCATGGAAACCTCAAACAAAAATGTGCATCTGTTGTTCTACTGGAAGACGAAATTCAGAGTCTTCACAGTGAGCCCTTTTTTCTTTCTTTTAAAATTTTAAGATAGGTTTTTACTTAATCACTAAGTTCACTAGGCTGGGATTGAACTTGCTCTTCTCTGCCTCAGTCTCTGAGTGCTAGGATTAGAGATGTGCACCGCCACACCCTACTGTACACCTTATTTAATATCAGGGGCGTGACTAACGGTGCTTGGCCTGGGCTGAGTAGGGTGTGTGGGGCTGGTTGCTGTCACCAAGCACTACTGGACTGAATGCACACACATGCACAGGCACATGTGTGTTTGCTGTCTTGAAAAGATAATCAAGAGGGGCTGGGGAGATGGCTCAGTGGAATAAGCACTTCCCTAGCAAGTGCAAGGGTCTGAGTTCAATCCCCGGTTCAAAAAAAAAAGATAATCAAGAAACAATAAATAGTTGCTACTTTTGAGGAGAAAAATTTTTGAAAGATTATTTTTCCAGCTATCTATTCTGTTTAAATGTTTCTGTGCAAGTCATTTATTTTTAATTATTAAAAATATCAGCAAAAACTATTTGGGTTCAATCAATATAAGTACATATAAACAAAAAACAAGCTATATTTAAAATAAATAAGTTAGGACTTCTTTTAGGCTTTGAGCAACAGATAAATATCTAAGTATAGAGAATTTACATTGATTTTTTTTTCAAACTGCATAATTCTCAAAGTACAGATGTTATGGCATCTGGATGTCCCCCTAAAGCCTCATACAGTCATGGGGTAGACTTCTAGGATTTGTGATTGATTCTTGGTCCAGTGCTGGGATTATGGGTGTGAGTGCTGCACCCACCATGGGGTGTACAGCGTGCATCCAGTTAAAGAGAGGGAATGAGATTCCCTTTCTGATGCTCCTCCATTTTGCTCTTCTTGCCTTTGCTGTCTTCCACATCCATAAAGTGTTGTCCTTCTGCCATGTGCTACTCTGTCTTGGAGTCAGCTGATTATGGACTGAAACCTCCACAAAGTATGAGCTAAATAAACCTTTCCTTCCTTAATGTTGCCGATCAGGTATTTTTGTCCCAGCAAAGAGAAGAAAGCAACTATGATGATAGGCCAGTATTTGAATGCTTTTCCTTTACTTTCTAAATGACGTCACTGTTATTGCCACTCATTTGGAAAACATCCTGTAAATTAAGCAGAGGCTACTGGAGATGCTTTGTCTTGGCAGCATAAGCCCTCAGCTCTTTACTGGGCTGACATAGAGGAAAACCCATGGCTTGCTCCAAGCTTTTTTGTCACTGGCTTGCACTTACAGGAATCACAGGAGCTAACATCACTTCAGTAGAGCACTGGAACCATTTCACACAGTACTTTAAACTGTGCGCACTAACTGTACTGAAGCTTTCACTCATTTTTGTAGTCAACTACTATTGGCAAATGCATGCAGGAAAGAAAGCATGAAGCTGAACTCATTACCAGATCAGGGAGGGCTCCTTGCCAACCACCATCAAAGAGAAATTATAACCTATTGGGTTTTCTTTTTATCCAAAAGAACTTTAAAAAGTGAACACAAAACGGCAGCTTTATGGTTGCATACCTATGATCCAAAAACATAGGAAGATGGATGCTAAAGTGAAGATAACGTACTTGTTGACATGCAGTTGGGCTTTTAATGAGAAATTGATCTTGAGAAGCACTTGTCCTCGGGGTGCCTTATCCTTGCTCCAGTGATGAGAAATGTGAGAATGTTCTTCAAATTTTAATCTCAAGAATGTAGCATATTGCCTCTTACCTTTTTTCAAAATGAAGGCCAACCCACATGTGGAAATACTTCAGAACAATACAGTGGAGGGTTGAAAGCACCTACAAACAGGCTCAGACGCCTGGGGTTCGATCTCCAGGCCTGCTCTGCCTACCCCACACCTGGGGTACACTGAGACGGCAACTGAGACTGCACGTGGTGGCATGTGATTGTAATCCCAGCTCTTGGGAGGCTATAAACAGGAGGCTCACTACAAGTCTGATCTAGTAGTGAGACCCTGAACATTATGTAGACCTTTCCCTAAAATATATATAAAAAAGAGAACAATACAATAGAAAGAGGGAGAGGTGGGTGGGAGATTTATTGTTTATGTAACAATTTATTTCTTTGAAAAATACACTAATATTTGATATCATGGCAGTATATCAATATTATTAATCACCTTCACCTTAAATTTGTACATAGTGTTTGAGGTATTTAAACTTTGGAGATTTCTTAGGTAACTGGGCTCCCAGTATCTAAAATTTGGAATTTTCAGATAAAATCAATAGTATTATACACCATCAATGCTCTCTTTTAGCAACAGTAATCATGTTCACTACTTAGAGACACTGGGACATTAAAATTGTAGAATTATTAGGAAGTACATAGACAGTATATAGTAATAATTGGTATTTCCTACAAAGAATATAGCAATAATAATTGTTCTTTCATTGTATAATGTGAGATTTGACAGATCTTGAGGGAAAAAGGCAACTGTGGAACAAGCTACAAACAACTGAAAATAGTCTTAAGTTATCACAACTGTCTTTCTATGTCCATAGGTATAATCATTTCATAACATACTCCTCATTTCTCCATTCATGAAGTTCTCCAGAATGTAGTCCTATTATGTGAGATCTAGGTAGGAAGGAGGAGAATTCAGATCTAGAAAGTTGACAGAATGATTAACTTAAAAGATAGAAAATAACTAACTAAAATATAAAAGTTCTATTCATTCCATAAATAAGTACTGACACAAATTAGAACTCAGTTTCTAATGATATCATCACTGGCACTAAAATCAGCCTCTGGAACAATATAAGCTAATTCAAAATTTCTTTTTCCTTATTTCACCAACAGATCTTTTCCTTCCTTTTGTTTTTGTTGTCCTTTGCATTGCAGCTGACTGACTCTGCTCTGCCAGAGACTGTGTGGCCTGGACCCAAGGGTTCCAGGCAGCCTACTGAATCCCAACCCTTCTAGTCCTCAGTCATGTGTGACTTCTCAAGCATGTGACTTATCTGGATTCCACATTTTGGAAACCCAAGTCTCTTCTCATTTCTCTCTGAGTTCAACACTAAGATACTTAGAATTCTTTGTGCTTTACTGATCTGAATGACCCTTGTTTTTGAAATGTTGTACCAGACCTTGAAACTATAGGCCATTTGCAAATCTAACACAGAAAATCTATTACAGGGCTTTCACTGCTGAAAACCATTGTTGGAACACACAGGCTAGAAAATAATTCAATATAAGGAAGAATTCATAGAGGTGAGATTCTATTTCAACTAGTTTGACATTAAATCAAATACAAAGCATGCTTAGTTTCAGGTATAATCACAGCAATATTTTTATCTGATATTAGATGATAGCAATGTAAAATAGAATTATATTATCAATAGCAGCCTAAGAACGTATATACCATTTATAACTTTGGAACTTGAGGAGTATAAACTTATTTCCAAGTTAACTTTCAATGTACAATCAATTCACACACTAGGAACTAATTCTGTGTCCCTTTGTTTTGCTGTGATCTACAGAAAAAAAGGCACACTGTTTCTTCAGAGTCCAGCCCTGGCTGGATCACAGGAGCTGAAACATGACCTTTCCAAATAGCAGATTTTTCTATGTGCTTTCCCTTATCCTTTCTGCACTCACCACTCTCCAGATTAATTACTGTAATTCATTCTTCTCCATATTTGAATTGGATTCTACTAGTGACTCTTTTTAACTGTAGAAAAGACTTAGTCACCTTACCTTTCTATTTCTCAAAGAACAGCAACCTGGGGCAGGTTGGTTAAAGATTACATGATACTACAGACAAAAAAAGCCATATTGAATGAATGTCCTTCTTTTATCTTCCTTTTAGAATTTTTGTTTTGCTTTCATACCCATTGGGCCTGGCTTTTTTGTAACTTTTTTTTTCTGGTCTTTTTAAGATAGGGTCTCCCTATGCTGTTCAGGCTGGCCTTGAGCTCACTTGCAACCAAGGCTGGTCTTGAACTTTCAACAATCCTACTGCCTCAGCCTTCCAAGTGCTAGGATTATAGGTATAGACCACCACACCCAGCCTCTTTTGTAGCATTTTTCAATGATTGATAATTTTTCATGACTAGTATAAGACAAACAATAGAAGATGAGTCAAGGAGGAGGTAACAAAGACATTAGGAAAAGTGGCTATAAGTTTGCATGAACCCAATATAGCTCATCAAAAGAATAAATTTCAATTTGAGACCAAAGCCCTAAGCCCAAAGTAAAAGAGGCACAGTTCTGAAGCAAAACCTTTTCCATATGTCCCTCAAGAATCTATAACAGATGACCAAGTTGGATTTTGCAGTGTTGGCCAATTATCTCAGTCTCTCTAATTTGAATAAGACAAAAGGATCCTAACATAGTACCACTAACTCCAAATCCTGAATAAACACACAGACCACTGTGATGTCAGTGCCAAGGTCTAGGCATACTGAGAGCGACCATGCCATGACATGTCTTAGAACAATTCTGAGGCTATGCCCTGAACTAAGGGCTAAGTTCTCATGGGCTAAGTTTGCTTTCAAACAAGTAAGAAACTTATATGACATGGCTTTGCATCTATTTCCTATAGTACAAAAAAATAGCTTTCCTCAGCCATAAAGATAAACCTGTGGTCCAGGATAGCCAATCAATAGTGCTGCCTACCTCCAGCCACAGGTACATAGTCACAGGTCAGCTGTCCTGCACACTGGTGCGATGTAAGCCTCAACATGGGTGAGAATTGGTACAGAAACAGGAAATACCTCTGACTGATGTCTTAGAACCCTAGCAGGGATATCCTTAACAACTGAGGTAGAACGTGTTTCTAACAAGGAAGTCAACACTGTATGAAACAGGATTCCAAGGCTGACCCAGGGAAAGAATTTTAGTAATATTGCTGAGCCTCTGAACACACTATCCCTAAAGTTAGCATATTCATAGCACTCCACTTTACATGAAGCCAAACTGTTTCCCTTTGGTTTGAAACTATATTTTGGACTAAGCCATATTTGCTACTTATAACTCTAAGATTCTTGACTAGTGCCCCATGGTATTTTAGAAACAGCATGTTGAAAAAAATCACATACAAACAAAACTCCAGGCTATTTTCATAAAGTATCGATAGCCATTATACAAACTACCTCTTAGTTGTTAATCACCTCTTAAATTCATATACACAGTGAACTCATGCCATATTTATAAAACAGCATGGAGTTCTTACAGGAGGTCCTCTAATTAAATTATTAGGAAGTTTAATTAAAATACTACAAACACATTGATTTGTTAAGTCCATATGCATTCTAGTAGCATTTGTGTTTCAGTCAGACTAATATTCTGGTTGGCACTCCTTTCCTTTTAAGCAAACATTTATAGGATAAATCTGCAATAGAGGTTGTCAGTCACCAGTGGCCTCTACCCACCTGTGAGAAGACACTACAGCTTCCAGAATATTTGATTCTTGGTTCAAGTAATACCTGACCTACACACAGAGATGGGGAGTTTGTTTCACAGAGAAAGAAAATTCTCCTACCAATGTATCTGTCTAGAGCAGCAGTAGGAGATTAAAGCAATTTAGAGGCGGATGGAAAATATACTCTTGTTGTGTAAGTGAAGGATTGGGGGGAGATGTGGAAGATCTCATTAAGGCACCCAGTGAAACTGGATTGCAGGCATGAAAGCACCATGCTACTATTACATTAGTAGAGGACAAAACATCTTATCTAGCGGGGGATCGATATTTAGAATCCCTAGTTGAATTGTTCTGAAAAATGGATTAGGAGTAGTTACTTGAACCACCTTGTGTACCAAGGCATGATCTAATCACTCCAACAAATATTACAACGTATGTCACTATAGATATGACCCAAATGCCCATACTAAGGTAGATTGAGGAAGAAGGAGGTTGCATCTAAAATAGACTGACTATCCAAAATTGAAATTTAAAAAAGACAATAATTGTATTATGTGCATAGTCAGATAACAGTTTTTAAAATGTTTTAGAAGTTTTGCTGCTAGAAGAAAGTAAAACATTGCTAAATGCAATCCTGCTTCTTTGGATCTATGTTTTACTTCATAAACACAGTCTGTTGTACCATGTTCTGTACTCAGGAATTCTTTGAGATGAGAAGCCATCCTTGAAATTGGTTTGCAGCTAAATGGGAACCCTTAAATCAACTTCTTATTTTCTGATAGTGCTAGTTAGTCTAGTATATCAACATATATATTTTAACATAATATAAAATATATAAACATTTGGCTGGGGAGATAGCTCCATGGAATAAGCACTTGCCTGGAAAGCTCAAGGGCCTGAGTTCAATCCCCGGTTCCACCAAAAAAAAAAAAATAGATAGATAGATAGATAGATAGATATAGATATATATATAGAGATAGATAGATAGATATAGATATATTTACAAATATATATCTTAAGATTTTGAGAAGTATTTGATTTAGTTAGGACTAGGATTTCAAACTACAATAATTTCTCAGTTCACAAACTTTTTTTTTTTTACAATTTTGGGGAAGATTTCTGTGTTTGTGTTTGTGTGGGAAAGATAGTCCTGGTTGTACTTGTCACCTAATGTGGAGTTTATGAATGAAAGCAAAAATTTTGTCAAACTCTTTTTTTGAGAACCAAACCATTTTTGGACACATATATTACTGTAACGATTTTAATAGCAGTTTTGATTGATAATTTGCTTTTCCTGAAATTTTAATAGTGGAAGAATGTTATCCATCTCAAGACATTTTTTCCCACACATAGTTACAGATATAGGTGACCACATCAATTTAGAAAGATCTTGCATTGCTTTTCTGCAGAGGAAATAAGACAATAAAAATTACTACAAATACTATTAGCATATACTGTGTGTAGCTCCATTCTGACAGTCTAATAATAGCAGAGTTTCTGAAGCTTAGGTATATTCTCAGAGTGACCCAATTCACTCAATCACTTCTCAGATACAATGAGCGGCTACTGAAGGGTCCCAGACTGGGGAGGATTTGAAGCCTTTGTCCTTATTTCAGAATATCATTGTTCTAATAACAATAGGTGACATCCCACACAATACAGTGCCATTTGTACAACTGCCTGCTGAAACTTCCTGTTTAGAATGAGGCAGAGAGCTTTCTGAAATGCCTGGATACGTTAGGGAGAAAGGAAGCCAAACAATGCTGGGATTTCCAGGATTTTCTCTTGTTGAGAATGAAACCAAATGTGCGGAGGTTGAGGGAAATGATATTTCAAAGGGGACCCAACGTCATTAGAACTGAATACACACATCTGTGAATCAGACAAAACGACTTAGAAATTAGGCATGTTTATAATCTAGGTTGATTTAAATGGTTTTTGTAGTTCACAAAACCTTCTGTTTATTGTTTTGAGATTTAATGCTAGATATTGAAATGGTCCTTTTCCAAAGATCATCACTTATGAAAATAGGAGAAAGGTTTGCTCCATAGTTGGAAACATGTACTTTTACAATTTATTTTTCATGTTTAAAACCCATGCACTAAAACCAAAATCAAGCAAGATATCTTCTTCACAAAGTATTGATGAAGAATAATGCTAATTCTTAGGTTTTCTTAATGGAACCTCAAGCAATATATAACATACACAATTATTCCCCAAACTTCTAATCACCTGGTGAGTATAGAACCAACATAAAGGTTTCGTGGAGGAACCTAACATCTACACATTGGTAAAAAGTGGGCTGGAGCTGGGGAGATAAGTCAACAGCATAAGTGCCTGCTTGGTAAGCACTACATACTGAGTTCTATCACTGGTACAATAAAAGAAGGAGGGTGCTTGAATCACATATCTTTTGTTATTAAACAGTAATGACATTTTAAATGTTATTTAGTTTCACTGAGCCTCTGTTTGATCCTTATTGTACAGCGATAAGAATATTCTTGTGTTCTGGTTGTAAAAGTCAAGATGCAGAACATGTAAAGACAGTAGAAAAGGTGGTCCTCCTTTGAATCTCTTTAGAATCTTGGATTTAACTGGCAAACTCAAAACGTGAGTATTTCCAAAAAAGATTTCCAATAGAGTATTCCAGTGAATTTAAATCATTATGGTTGGACAGGATATCTTGCCTGCATCTTGTAGTATGAATAACTACTATGAAGACAATATGCAATGTATTAATTATTGCAACTGTCCTACTAACCTGTTTTGAAGATGTCTCATTGCTATTTGTTTCTCAATAAATTAATTTAAAAAATAAAAAGAAAATAAATCATTATGGTGGTGATTTGTACCCAAACAGGAATATTTATCTCTGAGGTGAGTCTTGGATTTATATGGGAAACAAATAAACCACAGTTGTGATTTTTTGATACATTATAAGGAAGTAAATTAATTCATTTAGCAACTTTTGTTGAGGAAAAGGTATTTTAGGATGAGAGCCCAAGAACACAATAAAACTGTAAAATACAAGCCCTTGTTTTCCGATAAGGTAAAAGCTTATTTTTATTATGTGATTAGTCTATGATAGACACTGTTATTCACTTTACATACAATATTGCGTTTCATTCTCATAGCAGTCTAAAGAAGGAGAAACCGATCTGATTTTGATATAACAAACGAGAAAACTGAGATTATTAAGAGTATAAATACTTGCCAAAACTACTCAGCTGAGAATTAAAAATCAGTATATACCCAAGGCAAGGTAATTCCAGAACTTGCAGACTTCATGCCACACACTAAGGCCTACCAAAAAGGAATGTGCCTATCAACTGGGATTTCTGAGACTGAGCAACTGAAACATAGTCAAATCTCATAGCTTTTGAAAAGCAGGAGAGGCCTCCTTTGCATCTAGGCTTCATGAAGGTTCAATAATCTACAGTTATCAAAAAGTGCATTTCACCTACCAATCCTTGTTACTCACCTCTGTGATTCTTCCCTAAAAATTGAATGACAATGCCTAACTCCTCAGCACTTGGGAAGATTGAAAAATATGATCTACATTAAGTGCTTAACACAGGACGTCACAAGAAATATTTGATACTGGCTGCTTGATACTTGACTATCTTCTAAATCTCACTAGCTTGCCAGTTTCAGATAAACTCAGCTCACTACTCTGCCTGAATCTGCAGGTTTGACAGTCTCTACCTGAAAAATGAAAAGATCTGTGTTTGTAGTGTTGGATGATTTCTGTAGTGTAAATTCTGATCATAGCCTTTTTCAAGATAGCAATGGCTATTACAAGACCATTCACACCACAAAAGGTCACAATTAAAAATCTTGGCTTTTTCAAAACAGTACATTACTTCTATTTTTAACTAAAGTCTTCTTCACCAGTTCATTCAATGTTTATTTGTTAAGTAAATACCATTCTTGGACTTGGGGCTAGACCAGTAAACAAGATGGGTAGACATATGTATTCGCAAAGTTTACCTTTCAAAGCAAGATGATAAAACACAAATAAGTAAATCATAGATGATGGAAAACCTCAAATTATAATTAAAAGTAAGAAAATAAAAGAAGCAGTAGAATGTAACTTGAGGAGGAGGGAAAATTCACATGAAATAAACTCACATTGCTCCTTGGGTGGTAGAGGAAAGAGACATTTGAACAGATCAAGTTATATTGAGTCCTGGAAAGACAAACCAATGCCTAAGAGGCTGTCTCAATAAAGCATCAACCCCCTTATAGCCTCCTGTGGTTGTTCCATTGCTGCTGCCTATGGAAATGAAAGTAAATGAAGCCCCTGCTATCTCCTCTAGTACCTTCTATCCTTCTTCATTGGCCTGAGCAGGATCAACCTTGAAAAGACTTGAAAAAAAGTAAGAAGGAAAGGATCTCCTTTCTTTTGCTTTTGTAAGGCTCAAAATAATATTTTTCAGCAGGAAAGTTGACTGAAAGGTAACAGAAGAAGCTCCCTCCAGCTGAGAGAATATTGAGGATAAAACCTAGCTGTGGCCATTTCATCTATCTAAGTCATGGGAAAGTCTCAATCAAGGAAAGTCTATTGAGAAAGGGCCTGTGCTCACAGCCAGATCTTGCCCATTCTCCATAGCACATATGTGCATAAAACAACTGAAGCACTACACTCTTTCTCCACATCATCATCTTCAGCCAGTTAATCAAGAAGAATTACAATCTTTAGGAAAAAGCCTAAAAAGATAATAAATGTCTATACATAGATTTGCTCTCTCACTCAAGAAAAGAAGGTCCACATCTTCATGCAATGACTTGTTATAGTTTATCTCTTCCCATTCCAAATTGTTCCCATGCTTGGGTGAGAAACGAGAGACCAATAACCCATAATATCATCTATAAAATGTTTCTTTCTTCTCCTTGCTCCCATTTCTGCCCTACAACTGCACCAATATTAAACAAAAGGGAAGGCAATTCTGTGTTGTATAATTTGAAGCAGTGGGGAACAAATGAGGAATGAATGTTCCCCAAAAGACAAAATATTAGACCTTCTAGTTCAACAGTTCATTGAGAACATCAGCATATAAATTAAGCCATAACTGCAATTCAAAATTAAATAAAACAAAAGAGTGCCTGACTTTAGAACTAAGTCAGTGGAAGGAGGTGTTGAGATGGCAGTCCTTTCAATAGCCTTTTGAGCCACTCAGTGCTAACTTCAGATGTAACAACCTTTCTGAGATTCAGAGACACACATGCCTTCTTATCACATAGAGGCATCTCTCCCTCCACAGATAAATGACCCGCTCAGTATCACCCATGCAAGATTTCATCAGCATGCAGAGGGCATGTGATATAAAACATATTCACAAGGGAAGAATTATCTTTTACTGGCAATCTGTAAGCACCACTGAAAAATATTCCTCTGTGATCAAATTATAAATGCTTTCACATCAAACAAAACATCTCTTGTCTAAAAGCCTGAATGAATATTGGAAGTCATTTTTTTCTTACTTGGCATGTTGATACAACTATGCATTATTTTCCAAATAATTCCATGTCTACATATGCCAGGTGACAATATATGTGGAATGATGGCATTTATTATGGGATATTAGAGACATCTAATGCATAACAAAGAATGAATGTTGAAGTATGATTTTAATTCTACATTTTTATATGCAGTTGACAAAAAGCAGACAGGAAAAATACTGCCAATATTAGAAGCACTTCCAAATTCAATTCTCTCATAACAATTCTCCCATTATGCATGAATCAAAGATGGAAGAAGTCACTAGTGTATTATTAAGGGGAAACATAATTGTAAAACTATTTCAGTTAATTTTGTTGAAATAATTTTATGCTTGAGAAAAATTAATACTTCCCTATGGAGATACACTGGACAAAAAATTTTAGGTCAAGCTGATCTGCCAAGAAGAAATGAAGTACCAATTTTAACAAAAAGATAGACTATCTTATGTGGACATAGTGTATATTTAGCATTTATCTAAGAAAGTAAATGATTTGAAAAATTATTCAAATGAATCTGCTCAACATCCTTCATGATTTAGAAATGAAAAAATTACTCTTTAAGTATAAGGAATATGGTCCAAAATTATCTAGATAATTACCTCAGCTGCAAATGCAGCTTGGTTGATTAATCCTCTTCCTCCACAAGTTTAATTGAAGTATTTATCAAATACCTGTGTGTACCAGCCTTTCAATAATCCCTTTGGTAATGAGCCATGCTGCTTCTAAAACCTCAGATGTCTGAAGAATTATGCTGAACCTTTTGTACCAAGACCCAGACTGTTATTCAAGTCTTACACCTGCTTCCATGTAGACCCCAACAAAGCCCACCTGTTCTCACCTCATCCCCTTATTCAGTTCATTATGTCTGGTACTGCCATTTCTGTTTCCTATCAAGCTGCACATGCTGAAATCCCTCATGGTCCAGATGGATACCACTTCTCGTATGAATTCTTCCCTAAAGTGGTTTGATTATGGTTAACTTTGTGAGTAGCTTAAAAAGGTGATGTATATTTGTATGGGAAAATATGGAAAAAGTTCAAGATAAACAAAATGTAAATAAAATATCAGCAAATGAAAGTGCAGGTTATTCTCTGAACAGCACTTTCCAGATCCACTCTCTGAATGAATAGGCTCTGAAAAGTGCCAACTGCTTGGATTCAGCCATAAAAATCACAGAGAAGTTTGCAAGAGAGGAGAGACATCAGATATTTCCCTCCTGCTATTTCCTGGCTTTGATACATCTCCACAGCAATGGTTGGATTTTTCCTGAACTGCATACTATGCTAGTAGAACTTCATGGCTTTGATTTCTTTCACTTTGGCTGTTTCATGAAAGCAAATTAATTGTCCTGGGTGGTGATAGTTCCAGCCATTGCCACCCTCCAGGAACTTCAAACTGTCTCAAAGATCTACATTCCCAAGTCACTGGAGCCAGTTTTAGTCTTTGATGTATTTTAAAATAGTTTAGGTTCATCCCCCTACACTGTAGGACAGGTAATCAGTGTGAGAAGCACTTGGAACCCTCAGGAACTAGATTGACCAGAGGAATCCAGTTATATGGCCCATCCCCCTACAGGATGTGTAGCAGCTGGAACCTGGAAACTGGCCTGGCCAGAGTAACACAGGGTAAATCCAGCCTAGAAATGAGAATCATTTAACATATAAACTACAAATTTATGATTTGTTCTCATAAAACTATAGACTTTGCTCTTATACTCTAAACTACAATATTAACAATAAAGTTTGTCAATTTCTAAGTTTCGTTTGGTTTAATCATTATTGCAATTGTACTACTATAGCTAGGATGTCATGTCTGTTTTAATCCCTTGTTCTTCCTTGGGTGACAGTATTGGGAGGTACAGGGTAAGAACCTAAGCATGGCTCTATACTGAAACGTAGAAGACAGTGCCAAACAGAAACCAAAATTCTGCTCTCAATTAATGGGGAAGGAAGGACCTTAAGACTGACACAATCAGGAATCTCCAATACAGAGAAGATATCTCTGAAGAACAGACTTTTCCTAGAGTGTCTGTCATTGTGATGACATAAATACCTACTATTAAAATTTAACAAGCCTTGTCACAGAAATCAAGATAGAGTTCTTTGTGTTTTTTAATGTATTTAGTACTGGGTCTACAGGCTTTCACTACACAGATTGGACTCATAATGTTCCTCTTGCTTTCAGCCTCCCAAGCACTGGGATTACAGGCGTGGGCCACTACACCCAGTCTCATTCGCCATCTTGGTGCACCCTGGAAGTGAGGCTGGTACTGCACACCAGGGATCAAACCCCAGTCCTTCTGCTCTTCCTAAGTAGGCACTTTCATCCCCTGAGCTATCTGGCCAGCTCAAGAGTTTTTTCTTAAATAAAAAATGATAAGACAAAGAAGCAATATGCAATCTCAGACCTCCATGCCACCCAGAACAAGTCCAAGAGACATCATCATAGACAAAATTCAAAGTCACATAAGTAAAATCTCTGAAATTATATCAACTGAAGTAAAAAAAAAAAACTTTAGGTGGGTGTAGAGGAAATTACATTGGAAATAATCTCTAAGGATAAAAAAGAAATGAAAATGAAATGAAAGACTTGCTGAGCATATCTAAAGAAGGCATAGATTTAAAAGAATGGAGCATAGAAAAATGATGGAAACCTTAAACGAATAATATAGGAAAGAATTAGAACACAAGAAAGAGAATCAAATCAATATCCAGGAAATTAAAAATTCCATTAAAACTGGCAAAACCTTTTAAAAGAAACTAAAGACACACTTTAGGACCTTGAAGACATCATTGCAGCTAGCAACCATGAAAGGAAGTATCTCTTAAAAATAACAAGGAACCAGGAAAAAATAATTCAACAGCTGCAAGGCGACCTAAATATGAACAACATAAGAGTGACAGGCATCAGAAAAAAAGCAAGGAGTCAATGCAAATGACATAAAAGAAGGTTATTTGGAGAATTAATAAAAATTTTCCCAAGCGTGGGAAAAGAATCTGAAACATAGATAATTGAGGCATATATAACTCCAACTAGCTATAAGAAAATTACATCTACACCCAGATATATAATAATTAGTATCCCAGAAATTCAGCACAAAAATAGCATGTTAAAAGCTATAAGAGAAAAGCAGCAGATCACCTATAAAAGAAAGCCAATCAGAATCACAGCAGATGAATCAACACAAACCATCAAGTGAAGAAGAGCTTAGAGTCAAGTATTTGAAGTCCTGAAAGAAAAAAACCTTTGAACCCAGATTGATGTACCATGCAAAACTATCTTTCAAATGGAAAAGATGCATTCATGATAAAGATTAACTGAAGAAATTCATGACCACCAAACCAACCCTACAAAGACTACTCAAAGATTTTAGAAACAGATAAAAATGAACACAAGTACAAGAGCAACAACAAAAATAAATCACCAAACAAGGCAATCAATTAAACAGAGGAAAAGCAGAGAATAAACAGCAATATAACAAAGATAAATCAATACATATCAGCCATAACCACCAAGTTAAATGACCTCATTTTACAATTAAAGGAAAAGACTGGCAGACTGGCTCAAGAAATAAAATCAAACAACATAATGTATAAAAGAAACACATTTAGGGCTGGCCAAATAGTTCAGCAGACTAAAATGCCTGAAAACAGAGGCAGGGGCTGGGAGTTCGATCCCCAGTCCTGCCCTGCCTGATCTGCTCCCAGAACACACTGGGACAGCAATTGAGACTGGGCATTATGATGCACACCTGTAATCCCATCTCCTGGGAGGCTGTGAACAGGCAGATCACTATGAATCTGATCTAGTAGTGAGACCCTTAACACCCTGTAGACCCTTCCCTTAAAAAAGGAGAAAAAAAAGAGAAAGAAAAAAAAGCATTTAACTCAAAGCAAATTCATATACTAAAGGTAAAAGGACATAAAACAATACTCCATGCAACAGGAACCTAGAAAAAAAGCAGGGTTAGTTATTCTGTTTGAAGACAATGTGAATTAAGTCAAAATTGATCAAACAAGATAAAGAAAGTCACTACAAGGGCCAGCCAAATAGCTCAGAGGATTAAAGCACTTACCAGCTCCACCCCCGGGATGCACTGAGATGGCAATTGATGCTGGCTGTGGTGGTGCTCCCCTGTAATCCCAGCTCTTGGGAGGCTGTGAACAGGTGGATCACTATGAGTCTGATCTAGTAGTGAGATCTCACACCCTGTAGACCCTTCCCTAAAATACAAAACAAGGAAAAAGAAAAGAAAGTCACTACATTTTTGTTAAGACTTCAAGAGGAAGAGATAATAATCATAAACATGCATACACCAGGTACAGGATCACTCACCTATATAAGAAAAACTTTAATGAACATGAAAAATCAAATAAACAGCAGCAGAATTTTAACAAGGCACCCTAAAACGCCATTGTCACAAAGAGATACATAAATTAGACAAAGTATTAGCAAAGAAGAACCAGAACTGAACCAAATTTGTGAATAAAGGGACTTAGTAGACATTTATAGAGTGTCACACAAAAACATCTGAATACACATTTTTTTTTTTTTGGTGGAACCAGGCATTGAATTCAGGCCCTTGTACTTGCCAGACAAGCACTTACTCTACTAAGCTATCTCCCCGGCCCCTTGAATATAAATACACATTCTTTTCAGCTGCATATAAGATAGTCTCTAAAGTAGATCACATACTAGTCCATAGAACATGCTCAAGTAAGCATGTTCCTTAAGTAAGGGAGCTGAAATTATCCTAGGCATATTATGTGACCATAGCACAATGAAATTGTAAATTAATGACAAAAGAAACTTCAAAAGCACCATAAATTCTTGGAAATTAAATAATACCTTCCCATATAACCTATGGGTCTCAGATGAAATTAAGGAAATAATTAAATAATATCTATAATCCAATAAAAATTCAAACACAACTTACTAGAATTTGTGGGATGTAATGAAAGCAGAGTTCACAGGGAAATTTATAACAGTAAATTCTCACATTAGGAAAACAATGTGCCTAAATAAGTAGCCTAATGCTGTACCTTAAGCTTCAAGATAAAGAAGAGCAAGCCAAGCTCAAAGACCAAAGAAGGCAGGAAATTATAAACATCAGAGCAGAGATAAATGAAATTGAGACAAAGAAAATCATACAAAGACTTAATGTATCAAAGAGTTAGTTCTTTGAAAGATTAAATAAAATTGATAAACCCCTAGCCAATCTTATCAAGAAAAGGAAACCAAAGGTCTCCAAATTCATGCAATAAGAAATGAAAAGGGTGAAATCACTACAGATACAGTGGAAATTCAAATCATCAGTACCTACTTTGAAAAGTTTACTCTTGTAGAATGGAAAACAAAATAAATCAACAGGTTTCTACATATATGTTGTTTATAAAACTGAATCGAGAAGTTATATTCTGAATAACACTATGTCAGTGAATGAAATTTGAAAATGTTATTTTAAAAAAACTATCAACAAAGAAAAGCCCAGGTCTGATGGATTCACAGCTGAATTCTACAAGAAAAAAAATGTAGAGAAGATTTAATGCCACTACTCCTCAAACTGTTCAATGAAATTGAAAGGTAAGAAATTCTCTCTAATTCATTTCTGAAGGAAAGTATTACCCTGATACAAAAACCAGAGAAAGACCCAAACAAAAATGAGAACTATAGGCCAATCTCCCTAATGAACATAGATGTAAAAAATTTCAATAAAATACCAACAAACAGAATGCACAAATTATCAGGAACACTATAGACAACGATCAGGTAGGATTCATCCCAGGGACATAGGGATGGAACAACATTTGCAAGTCTATATATGTAATACACCACATCAACAGAGCCAAAGACAAAAATTACATGATCTATTCAATAGATGCAGAAAAATCTTTTGACAAGATCCAACACTCATTCATGATAAAACTCTACAGAAAATTGGAATAGATGATCCTTACCTCCACCTGATAAAAGCAATCTATGACAAACCAGCAGCCAGCATTATACTAAATAGACAAAAGCTCAAATCTTTTACTCTAAAATCAGTTACAAGATAAGGATGTTCATTATCTGCATTTCAACTCAATATAGTTCTGGAAACATTAGCCAGTGCAACTAAACAAGAGAAAGAAATGAGCCTAATAAAAATTGTAAAGGAAGAAGTGAAATTATCATTATTTGAAGATGACATGATAATCTACATGAAAACCCTCCCCCACAAAAACTCCAGCACAAACCTGCTAAAATTAATAAACAAATTCAGTAGATTAACAGGATACAGGGTCAATACCCCAAAATCAATAACATTCTTGCACACAAACAACAAACTCACTGACAGAGAAATTAGGGAAACTACACCATTCACAATAAATTCAAAAAAATGATATACATAGAAATCGAACCAACAAAGGAAATAAAAGATCTCTAGGATGAAAATTACAATATACTAAAAAAGAGATTAAAGAGGATTTCAGAAAATGAAAAGATATCCCATGCTATGGATAGGAACAACCAACATTCTGATAAAAGCAATCTATGACAAACCAAAGGCAATATTATACTAATGTCCATAATGTCCATAGATACAAAATTGTTATATAAATTTAATGCAATTCTAATTAAAATGCCATTAAATATTTATGTACTATAGAATAGCAGCAATATATATATATATATATATATATATATATATATATAATTTCTTATAGATACATGCATTTTATATTTGTTAATAGGTCTATTTAATATATTATGCATATTAATGTTTAGCACACTTTGTCTTCAAATTAAAACAACACTGAGATACCATCTCACCCCAGAAAGAATGGCTGTCATCAAGAAATCAACTAATAACAAATGTTGGTGGGGCTAGAGGAAAAAAGAACACTTCTCCACTGTTGGTAAGAGTGATATTTACCAGGAGCTGGGAAAAAGGGCACCAGAAAATTTAGGAAAGTTTCCAACTTGATTTGAATATTTATTCTATATATATATTTTTGAAAATAATATGCACATAAAATTGTTGAATTTTATTTTGTATGAAGTGTGCCCTTATAAAACTAAATTATTAATCACCTATTGCTATATTTCAAGTACTCCAAAACATACTTTTTAGTGGCTAAAAAGTGCACATATTTCCTGTCTCAGTTTCTTAGGAATTGAAATGTAGGCACAACTTGGTTGGATCCTCTACTGTCAAGTGTCTAACAGACAGCAGGTCCATGATGGGCCATCTTTCATCATCATGAAACCTAGCCCAAGAATAGGACCTTCCAAGATGGCATTGTCTGGATGTGGTTCCTTCCAGCCATAGGTTAGAGGTTGTGCTCTGTTCCTGCATCTCTCCACTGTGTTAACTTTTTCAAATGTTGACACAAGAACACAAGAGCATATGTTAGATAAGCAGAAGTGGCAAGATTTATAACTTAATGATAGAAAAAAAGATCCCTTACCTTGCTGGGTTTTCCCATGAGAACCAAGTCACTCACCCCATATTACCCTCCACAGGACAGTGTTACCAAGGATATAAATACTGGGGCAAGAATGGTAGCTTTCTCCAGCTATTTAGAAATATCCTTATAACAGATATTTTTCTAAAACAACCACAAAAGATAACTTTCTCAAATGAGATGTCTATCATTTTTATAAAATATTGTATGACAGGTTTTTCATAATGAATTTCCTTTGCATTGTCTTTATAATTATAGTCATACATTTATTGTTTGTAAAAAATTTGTAAATATTTAAATGAAAAAAGATAAAGGACCTATTAGACTCAGAGAGCAAATAGGTCAACTGTCTGTCCAAATATGCTTAAAGTTAACTCTGCCTATATTTCTAAAATGTGTCCCTTTACTGAGGACTTTTCATGTATGTCATCCAGTGTGGATTTTCTTTTCTTCAAAGACTCTGACTGATTACAATAACGCATAAAATGTGAACACTGTGATTTTGTTAACCTCATATTTTGGAATAAAGGAAAAGAACTAAGACTTACAAGATTTCACAGTGCAACAGCCATAAAAGAATTCTCCGGAAATGATAAATGTAAGAGGGACGGCACATCTCTACACACCTGCTGTGTTTGGACATAGATGCTCCAAAGCAAACTTCTTAGAAAAAGAGCAAGTATTTTTCCTGTAATGTTACTTGTCTTGTTCATTTACTTATTTTTAAATAGAATTAAAATTTGTGTGCAGAGTACAAACTGTCTCCCGGGAAATGGATACCTTCATAGTTAGACAGCATGTGGTTTGCTTCCGCATCATCACTTCAGCAACCTCAGGAATGTTTTATTACACACACACACACACACACACACACACACACACACACACACAGCCAAGATCTCTGAGGCCTCTTCCAGTACCTAAATTTCTATGTACTGTATGCAGAGACAGATTCTTCCATTTTTTTCCCTGACTCATTTTGAACATCATAGATCATGATGTGCAAATTCCTTATAAGGTTGTTTGTTCACAATAACAAAGTTTTTCAGACAGAGAGGACAACCTGAGTCTGCAAAAATGTTACTTTCAACTGTGGTTTATATGAGTCATTGTGGACCTCCCATTGGGTAAATCCTGTTAAATCTGTGAGAATTGAGGAATACAGTCACTTCCCTTTCCCACTGCATCTCAGATAGCATCAAACACTATTTATCCTTCTTTCCTCATATATACACACCAATGACAATCGCAGTTTATGAGTCCGGAGTCATTCCTTACTTCTGGTGAACTATCTGATACTCTGGTCCATGACTTGGTGTAGCTCACTCCAGGGTGTCCCTTGCTTGGTTCTTATTGAGGATACATCTTTTCTGGCATAGCATATTCTTGAATCAGAATCCATTTTTGTTTGTGCCTTCCAGCTCAAAAATCCAATGTCTTTTCCATCTAATCTAAGTTGCCACTATGTGCTATGTCAATAACATTAGCAGTTTAAGGTAAAATAGCTGGAACCTTTCTTCTTCTTGACAACTTCATGATCAAAGGGCCATTCTTACTACTTTAGCAAACTTAGCATATGAATTTCTTTCTTCCTTTCTAAATTAATAGCTTTCAACTTTCCCCTAAGGGAAACACTTCATGGTTTCTCTTTGGTATATCCAAAAAGAGATTTCCTGCATCACAATTCTTGAGCTTTGGGGTCACTGTTAAGTAAAATAAATTTTATTTATTTTACACAAACACTGTGAGAGTCAATCTATGAGTCAATCTAATAACAAAGACTGCTACTAAAAGACTATATGTGTGAATGTTTGAGACAAGGTGATGATTTATGCCCTGGGAAGAATGATGTGTTATTTCTTGTGCTACTCAAAATAATACTCAATTTTGAGTATATAAATTATCTTTGGAATTTCTTATTTAATAATTTTGGACCATGGTTCACCTCAGAAAGCACAACTATAGACAGGAGGTGTGATACTCTGGGCAATATCACTCTTCAAATATGAGGAAGACACTCAAATTAATACTACATTTTATAAAATGTGTAAGGGACAAATTAGATTGACAGTAAGACTACTGTGTTCCTAGGACATCATGGAAAGATGCCTTTGTAACTGTGATTTGCAATGACTTTAGACTTGTGCTCCCACTCACTACAGTCACTAATAAACTATATGACTTGACAAATTCATATTCTCTATAGGCGTAAGTTTATTTCTCTAAGTTCCCTGCAGTATTTACTTTACAGAGCTTTGAGAAACACTACACTAAAAAGAAACCACTGTTGCTCATTTCTGCTTTCCTTTCTCTTTTTCCCCACTCTTGTCTAAATGAATTTGTTCAATGAAGAATAGTAGAAAGGAAATTACTCTATTGTGGACATTGTAGTCAAAGCTGGAAAGCTCTAAGGCTGTAAGGCTTTTGGAACAGTTTCTATTTTCAAGGTGTGTGATTGCCTAATCGCTTCAGTCCCCACAGGTGCTATAAAAGAAGATTACCACGATTACCACTTCGCTAATTTTACAGATAAAGAATCTGAAGAGAGACAAAGACTGAAAATTTGGAAGCACAGCTGTCAGTACAAAATTGAATCTATTTTTATCTAAAAATAACTGTACATTGAGTGTTTAAGCTTATAAAAAGAAAAGAAAGGAAAAGGAAAAAAGGGACAGTTGCAAAGTTAAGTATGGCTGACAAAGCTTAAATTTTTTTAAAAAATTATATTTCCTTTTCTAAACATTCTCTAGGTAATGATTTACTTCAGAGAATCTCTTATCTACATTAGAGTGGATAATATATGTTTCTTGACTTAATGGTGTGGCCCATCACAAGAGAGACAAATGGTAACACCTTCAATTTGTTTTGTCCTTGACCTGTAGAACATTTGCTCTTTAACCACTTGAAAACTGGAGTTTCCTTATTCCACTATATCAGGGTCAATTCCTTCTGATGCTTTAAATTCCCCAAGCTTTTCAATTTTATTACATCTCCAAACCAGGAATTTTTCTACTCTATTCTACTTTCTTCCTCTTCCAAGATCACCAAACCATTATAAAATATGAAAGCTTTCAGTTTTTATATACAATATTTGCTAATAATTATTCTGGTAATACTAATCCATCATTTATAATATATTCCTTAGAGTATGTCAGCTTCTTAGTTTATTGAGACCACAGTCAGATCATGGGGCACTCCCACAGAGTCAAAAGGCTTTCTCAGTTTCCTTATTTTCTCTCTTCTCCTCTAACAGTTTCTTGATTTCTCATTGTAATCATAATTAAATCCAAAGTCCTCATAGGACAGAACACACACACACGCATGCATGTGTGTGCACCCACAATCTCCCTCTGCCACTGTAAACTCTCAGGTCCTAGATTATTATCATACCTGTCTATCTTCCCTTCCTCAGTCATGACCCCTAAGCTTCAGTAGCACTAAAATGATTCAATCATTTAAAAGAATCCTTATAATTTAAGGTACTCAATCTTTTAGGCTTGTATCAAATACTACTTCAGGAGGTCTTTTATGATCTACTTGCCTTTCCCTGTCTTCCATACACTATGGAAATTGCTTCAGTGTTATAAATCATGTAACAGTTTACCTGCTTCTATACTTGTTTCCTATATCTCTCTCCAAACTAATTTGCTAAGGTTGCCTAATTTATTTCCATGGTGCTCAAGATGATGTTTTGGAAGGGGAAAGAAATTAGTAAACATTTCTTAATCCTGCTGTAATCTGATGACTCATAGGGCATGGCTGTCTACCTCAGACTTTTGGTCTGAATTCAAGCCCATTCTTGTATGCATGCCATATTTTCTACCTGACACTCAACATGCCTCACTTGTTTGTAACCAAATGTCTACAGGTTATCTTTGTTTGGATCTCTATTAGAAAGCTAAAGTATCAATTGCTATAATGAAACTCTTGCTGTGGTCTCAGAATGCTACTTCTTCAGTTTTTCTCATCCTGTCAAGTGCCAGTGGCTCAGGTGGGTAAATATAGCTCACCTCTGACTGGTCTTCTTTTCTCACATCCACAGTCCTTGTCATATCCTATCAATATTGTCTTCAAATATATCTGCACCAAATCTCCTTCCTTCTCATTTCCCTTCCTGTGGCCATCAAAGGATACATCACTTACCCAGCCCACTGAGACAATGATTCAAATGGACTTTTGATACCTCTTAACCCTGCGGACCAGTTACTGTGTCTTAAAATATGAACAGGCCAGATCACTGCCCTCTTGCCTGTACTGATACAGTGTGCTCACCCCTTGTGCATCTCTGTCCTGCTTTGTTTTTCATTATCACCTCCCACTCAGAACCTGCACAACACCCTGAGCTGAGTGTAGCTGCTCACTTTGATTTTTAGCTTTGCATAAATTTGCTTTGCTACCAATGTAGCTTTTCCCTTTTCTCTGTAAACCTGATTTCCTCTATCTGCCTACCATAGTCCCATCCCACTTCTCTAGAATCCTGCCTGATATTGCTGTATCATAAAGTTCTCAAAAAGCCTAGCTTCTCGATTAAAATCCCTTTACTTCCACTTATGGTTCATGAGCAATTTGTTTTCCAGCTAATTTTGAACTGTCAATAAAAGCTTGAGTCAGGTGGTAGAATTCATTCATCCATTGCTAAGAAATCCAGGAAAAAAATACTTTGAAGTGCTACTATTTTTTTTTTTAGTGGAATCAGGGATTGAACTCAGACTCTTGCACTTGCCAGGGAAGCACTTATTCTACCAAGTCATCTCCCCAGCCCTATTAATTATTTTAAATAACAGAAAGTCACTGTGCCTTTGAAACATTTAAAATTTAACTAGTGACTAGGGAACTATCATTACAGAAGTTCTGGGAGGCAGCATGATACTCCATCATTAAAGTTTATCTTACTACTTCTGCTTTGCTATGAAACAAAGAAGGCAAAGAGGAAACAGGGAAATGAGCAGAGAAGGGATTTTCCATGAAGATAATTTTTTCAGAAGGTCCAGTGAAGCCTTTGCCTTCCTTGCCGAAGACTCCCATAGCCTACCATAGAGCCCACATTACCTGGATGTATAGCAAACTCACTGGTTATACCCA
Organism: Octodon degus; assembly: GCF_000260255.1. NCBI lineage: Eukaryota > Metazoa > Chordata > Mammalia > Rodentia > Octodontidae > Octodon > Octodon degus. Next base: position 2,285,671 of record NW_004524721.1, read on the forward strand.
AGGCTTATAGAATATACTCGTGCTTATGACACTTTCCAATATAGAGTACTAAACCAAGAAAAAAGCTGGATTATTCTGAGGATATCTTTGGATACCTTTGTTTACTCTCAAATTGAAGCTAACAAAATAGTAACATAATGAAATAAGAACAAAAATAAGATCCCTACAGTTTTGTCAATTAATTCCAAATAAATTTATATTCTATAAGACCAGTCATTCAAGATTGAGACAACAAGGGTGTGACAAACATTCAGAACAGCTTCTCATAAAATACTCTAATTTTTTGCTCTATCTAACAACTTTAAAAATAATCTAAATTATATACCAATTATATCTAAATTGTGTTAAAAAATAAGCTAATTGAAAAGAAAACTAATTAAAATGGACTCCATTTTTATTCTGACATATAACAACAAATTAACTGCTGAACCATTAGGTCGACATCTAAGTGCCACTTGGTAACCTTATACCTGAATCCTGTGCTCCCTCCTACACTAATATACAAGTACAGTGATAGACTGACAAATCTAATATTACACACATGAGTTTACAATTCCATTTTAGCAATCTTGATTGAGTTTAGTGCACACATTTGAAATGTTGACCAGATTAATACATCAAGGAAAAGCTTCACATTTTGTCATATAATTTTTCATTAGTCAAACTATTTTAAATGTCTAGTGATATTTGTATTATTGTCAATGAGTGTCTTAGGAAGAGGATGCTTTACTATTTATTTCTTTGATTTTCAACAGAGCAACAGCACATTGTTCAGAATATAATGAGTATTTGAAATATATATATATATATATATATATATATATATATCATAGTATATAACTTGATCATTAATTGCAAATCCTACATTTCACATGGACTTCAAACATATTTACTGAATTGGTCAAGTTTTTCTAGAGTTCATTATTTCAAAGAAAACCATAGTACCTGCCATAGTCATAATAGTAATGCCTTATATTCATATAGGAATAGAATTTATGATGTTTCTCCACATTATTTTCCCATAAATCATTTTCATATAAGTGTTTTGATTCCTTTTTATGTATAAAGTACCCTGGCTCTACAAAAGTCATTATAAACTGCACAGTTATATAGCCCATATAGGGACAGGGGTAATGTTTAAATCATGATTTAAATCTTTAAATCATGGTTTCTAATTGTGTGTTTTTTTTATGCTACATTTTAAGTGCTTTCAATTCTTTATAACATAACTCCAATTCCATTATACAATTATTTCATCTAATTTTTTACACATTTCCTCCTACTCTCCTCCGAAGTTTCTTCACTAAAAGAATATTCCAGAGTACAACCACCTTCTCACTGATGCTTTATAAGACAAACCTGGAAAGACAGGAGCAAGAACACTATTTGAACAAAAGATACACAGCTCTGTGCTGGCATTGCTTCATTTCAAGTTATATAAACCTAATTTACACTCTGAGCCACAGCTTATTTCTGTGTTATATAAAAGAATAATAAAGAACTAACTTCATAATATTAAAAACTGATGAAATAAAAGTTTTGCATAACAGTAAATTAAAATTAATAGGTTTGCATGTTTAGCAAATAGAAGCTAACTCAACATTGAGTTGGCTCTTATGGAGCCAAGACAAAATGTCCTGCTAAAGAAAACTTTCAACATGCTAGTCGATACACATACAAAGTGTGGTATTAATACTTCCAGCTTTCGTGGAAGCTACACTGTCCTTAATAAGTCAAGCATATATGATTTCCCAGAGTGTTGCTCATCTTCTACTACAAGCAAGAGATAATAAGGAAGCACACAGAGGGGTGAGCAGGGCCAGATAGACAGTAATTAAGTACAGACTCAGAAGGGTCTCAAGATAAAAAAATTCTAGACAGGTGAAGGTCCTGAAACAAAATATTTGGTGAGGAAAGTGCAGTTAGAAGATGAAATGCAGAGATCATGAAGAAGTTATCAGGTAGATACATGCTGCAGTTAAGCACAACAAACTCCTAGTGAAATGGAGTGCCCCCCAAAAATTTTGAAGTACATCCTGACTTGATTTCCATCACATTAAGATCTGATGGTTAATCCATTGAGAACACACAGAAAAGGAAATGTAGGCAGCCTCATGCACCCAGGGGTCCCTATCTTTTGGTGCCATGCCTTGAGTGTGTCCTGGATTTATGGACTTGTTCTTAATGGATAGAATACCATGAAGTTTTGGAAGGCCATTTCTGAACTTTAGTTATGCAAAAAGAGTGAGAGTGATCACTCATTTTCTTGCTCACTTGCTGTGCAGGAAGACGGCATGGAATTGAGGATGGACTCTAACCAATAGCTAGGAAGAAACAGATGTCCTCAGTTAACCAGCTAGCGAGGACCAGGGTTCATTTAGCAACCTTGAGCATGTACTTGGAAACAAACCCTTAGTGGAAGCTTCAGAGGGGACTGACCCCATGATCTCATGAAGGATCCTGAGCTTCAGGCACTCAGCTAATACAAACTTAGATTCCTGGCACAATGCATTGTAAAATAAAAAATGTTGTTACTTTAAGCCACTGAGTTTTGGGTAATTTGTGATACAGCAATCAACAGTGACCAGAGACTGAAGGACATAAGGGTTATAGGCAGGAAAAGATAGGCATGTTTCTGATCACTGTTGTGGCAGGAAAATTGATGGATCAAGGTTATGAACTGGGTTCGCTTTTAAGGGGACTTTCTATGAAAGATGCCTTTCTGGAGGAAGAGAAACAAAAGTAGCTGTAAATACAACAGTAGTTCAGAGAAAATATTTGTGTGAAAATTAAAAATACAGAGTTATAAATATCATGTCACATTTAGGGAAGTTAAGAACAAGGATTCAAGGGTCAGGGAGACGGCTCAGTAGAATAAGTGCTTCCCTGGCAAGTGCAAGGGCCTGAGTTCAATCCCTAGTTCCACCAAATAATAAATAAATAAACAAGGATTCAGGGGGCACTGGGAAGATAGCTCAGTAACTTAAGTGCCTGCCTGGCAAGTACAAGGTCCTGACTTCAATTCCTGACACACACACACACACACACACACACACACACACACACACAAAAGTAGGATCTTTTGGGGCTGGGGAGATGGTTCAGTAGAAAAAGCACTTGCCTGGCAAGCACAAGGTCTTGAGTTCAATACTGCAAAATAAAATAAAATTAAAAAAAAGAGCAAGGGAATCAAGTAAAGAAAAAAATCCAGAAGATGGAAAAGTTATCAATGACAGGGTCAAAACAGGTCACCAAAAAACTAAGCATAATGAAGGGGAAAAAGTTTATGAGCAAGTGTCTAATTCAAGTTATCATAAGTAAAAATGATCAATATTATTCGTACAATGTACTTAAAAATGACTATAAGCATTGGAGCAATTAATTTCACTCCTTAAATAGCATTAGTCATATGGAGACATATTTATTAGTTCCCTAACAAACTGCAAACTGAGCTTCCCTTATCATAACCACCACAATTTTAGCAATCTGTAATCACACCTTACCATGACACAGTTGCCTGATAATTAATTTTAAATCTGGTCAGTCCTATCAAAATTTAAATTCCTCATTAATGCAAACTACTCTTTATAAAAATATTCTAGGTTACTTCATTCCAGGATTCATATCTGCTAAATTAGAGACAAAGTATCAGTGATTTTAATCTGTTATTAGAGGTACCATAATATATGCATTATTTTAACACATGACAATTTCCATATGCTTCCATTGTTCCATTCTTAAATGAATACTACTGTCTTCTAAAAGAACATCCATTAATTTGAATAAAATTGGATGTCTCCCATAGAAAAGAGTTGAAAATTTTTTACACAGGCTTAAATGAAAATCAACAGCTAATTAACTAGAGACTGCATAGTGCTGTAAAATCATGCAAGCAGCACACTAAAAATACACACTAGGATTTTAAAATACAGTACATAAGTAAAATAATTACATGAAGGGTAATTTTATGAAAAACAAAGAAAAATCAAAGTATATGATAAATGTCAACAAGATGAGATATTTGCACATCAAAAATTTCAGTAAAATAATAAAATATTGGATTAACTGTTGCATATGCAATTCTAGCACTTTTCTAAATATTTTACATTTTTTTCCTATATAAAAATGATTTTCAAGAGATAATAAAGAGATGACATACTTTATTTTTTTCTGAAGAGAAATATTTATTTTTTAATAATTTTATTGAGAAACAAATAGCAATGAGACAATTTCAAAACCGAATGCAAGACAGTTTCAATAATTAATACATTGCATATTGTTGGAGATGACTTACTTCAAATATGGAAAAAACCTCCAGACCAAAACTCAGGCATGCCACGTGAGTGAGACCCTCTACCGCGCCATTGGGACCCCTCCAAGTCTCCAGAGCCCCCGACCCCAACGCCACCCAGTGAGTGAGAAATTCTGCAATGCTCTCTGGACCCTCCAGATCCAGCCCAGGCCAGGACGGGGAAGTGTGTGTGAGTGCTTCTAGCTTCTCTGCGCCCATGGGGCCTCTACAGACCAAAGCTCAGGCACACCACGTGAGTGAGACACTCTGCCCTGCCCTCAGGACCCCTCCAAACCTCCGGAGCCCCTGCCCCCAAGCCCAACAAGAGCATAAAAACTTCTGTGACTATCCTAGGACCCACAGATCCAGCCAAAGCTCAGACCCGGCTAGTGTGTGGGAGAGCGTGTATGCTCCCCTGTTCCCTCTGTGTCAGGGGCACAACAGAGGGGCTCCAGAGGTTCACTGTTGTGCCAAAGGGACACAACAAGTTCACTTCCAAGGGCTGCAGCAAGAAGGAGCTGAGCACAACAGCTAGACCCAGGCCAGGCATAACTGGATAAACTCAAAATTAATAGATCTGCACCTGAATTTCAGTAGGTGCTAGGGTTATAACTGCACCAAAGTTCTACACGAAAGGTCAGACATCAGTGCTATATGAAATGACAAAGACAAGGAGGAAAATGTAATCTCAGGCTTTGAGCCCACCTAGAACAAGCGCAGTGGACACTAGCTCAGCTGAAATGAATGAATTCACAGCATCGGAAGTAAAGAAACAACAACAGAAAGGTATAGAAGAACTCAGAGAAGAATTAATTGATGAAATAAAAAAAGAAATATCTGAATTCATAGTATCTGAAGAATCAAATTCAGAAACATATGGGGGAAACCCAGTGCCCACCCAGAACAAGTGTAGAGAACAATGGCTCAGCTGAAATGTATGAATTGCCCACTAAACAGGGCAAACAATTAAACACAGGACAAAAAGGAGTAAACAACAGCAGGCAAATAACGTGTCAGTCATAAGTCAACACATCTCAATTGTAACCAACAATGTAAATGGACTCAATTCACCAATTAAGAGAAATAGACTGGCACAGTGGATTAGGAAACAAAACCCAAAAATATGCTGTATACAAGAAATACACTTAACACATAAAGAAATTCATAGGCTGAAAATCAAAGAATGGAAAACAATAATACATGCCCCAGCACCTCAGAAAAAAACAGGTGTAACAATGCTGTTTTCAGACAGTCTCAACTTCAAGCCAAGAATGATAAGTGAAATGAAGAAGGCCATTATATACTGGTTAGGGGAAACATTCCAGAGGAAGAGGTAACACTCATAAATATGTATGCACCAAATGGGAACACCCAACTATATAAGACAAATCTTAATGGACATGAAAAATCTAATATCCAATACCAAAATCTTAATAGGAGACCTTGACACAACCTCATCCCAAAAAGATATGTCAACCAGACAAAAAATTAGCAAAGAAGTAGCAGAACTGAACCAGAGCTTGGAACAAATGGACTTGGTGGACATATACAGAGTGTTCCACCCAAACACAGCTGAATACACATTTTTCTCAGCTGCATATGGGTCATTTTCTAAAATAGACCACATACTAGTTCATGGGGCATGCTTAAGAATATGCAAGGAAACAGAAATTGTCCCATACATATTATCTGACCACAGTGCAATGAAACTGGAAATAAACGAAAAGAAAAACCAGAATAACCCCCTAAATACTTGGAAATTAAATAACACCCTACTCAGCAATCAATGGATCACAGATGAAATTAAATAAGAAATACAACAATATCTACATATCAAAGAAAATTCAACCACAACTTATCAGAATGTATGCAATGTGATGAAAGGAGTTCTCAGAAGGAAATTCATACCTGTGAACACACACATTAGGAAAACAAAACGGGAACAAATGAACACCTTAATGCTACACCTCTAACATCTAGAAAAGGAAGAGGAAACCAAACCCAGAGCCCAAAGATGGGAAGAAATCATAAAGATTAGAGCAGAAATTAATTCAATTGAGATGAAGAAAACAATTCAAAGAATTAGGGAATCAAAAAGCTGGTTCTTTGGAAGAGTAAATGAAATCAATAAGCCCCTAGCTAACCTCATCAAAAAGAAGAAAGAAAAAATTCAAATACAATCAATAAGGAATGAAAAGGGTGTAATCACCACAGACCCAGTGGAAATTCAGAAGATTATCAATAGCTGCTTTGAGAATCTTTATGCTCACAGAATAGAAGACACAGACAAAACAGTCAATTCCTAGAAAGATAAAAATTACCAAAACTGAGTCAAGAAGATATAACAACTCTCAATAACCCAATAACAGCCAATGAAATTCAAAACGTAATAAAAGCCTGTCGACAGAGAAAAGTCCAGGTCCCGATGGATTCACAGCTGAATTCTACAAGAAATTTATAGACGATATAATCCCTACACTCCTCAAACTATTCAATGAAATTGAAAAGGAAACAGTTTTCCCAAAATCATTCCTGGAGGAAAGTATTCTATTGATACCAAAACCAGGGAATGAAAAAACTAAAAAAAGAGAACTACAGGCCAATCTCCATCATAAACATAGATGCAAAAGTCCTCAATAAAATACGAGTAAATAGAATACAGCAAATCATCAAGAAGATCATACACCATGACCAGGTAGGATTCATCCCAGGGATGTAACAATGTTTCAATATTTGAAAGTCTATAAATGTAATACACTATATCAATAGAGCAAAATCTAAAAACCACATGATCATCTCAATTGATGAAGAAAGGGCTTTTTACAAAGTCCAACCCTCATTCATGTTCAAAGTCCTACAGAAAATTGGAATAGAAGTCCTCTACTTCAATTTGATAACAGCTATCTATGATAACCCAACAGCTAATATAATTCTAAATGGGAAAAACTGAAATCTTTTACTCTCAGATCTAGTACAAGACAAGGATGTCCTTTATCACCACTACTATTCAATATACCTTTGAGATCTATTAGACAAGAGGGAGAAATAAAAGGAAAAAGAATAAGTAAAGAAGAAGTTAAATTATCATTATTTGAAGATGACATGATAATTTACTAAGAAGACCCAAAAAACTCCACAAAGAAGCTACTAGAATTCACATACAAACTCAGTAGCATAGCAGGATACAAAGTCAGTACTCAAAAGTCAATAGCATTCCGGTACACAAATAACAAACACACTGAGAGGGAAATTAGAGAAACAATACCTTTCACAATAACACTGTGGAAAATGAAATACCTTGGAATTCACTTACCTAAAGAAGTCAAAGATCTTTTCATGGAAATTATAGTATTCTGAAAAAAGAGATCGTAGAGGATTTCAGAAGATGGAAAGATATTCCATGCTCCTGGATAGGAAGAGCTAACATCATGGAGATGGCCATACTCCCAAAATTGTTATACAGATTTAATGCAATCCCTATCAAACTACAACCAACATGCCTCCCAGACCTAGAGAAATCATTCCTAAAATTTATTTGGCACCAGAAAAGACCTGGAGTAGCAAAGGCAATCCTGGCCAACAAAAACAAGGAATATGCATTACGATTACTGACTTGAAATTATACTACAAAGCTACTGCGATAAAATCAGCATGATACTGGCAACAAAATAGACCTGAGGATCAGTGGAATACATTAGAAGATGCAGAGGTCTCTACAAACACACTCAGTCACCTGGTCATCGAAAGGGGCCAAACATGCTTACTGGAAGAAAGATAGCCTCTTTAACAAATGGTGCTGGAAAAACTGGCTCTCTACATGCTGAAAACTAAAACTCAACCCAGGTCTATCACCATGCACTAAGCTAAAGTCAAAATGGATTAAAGATGTAAACATTAAAACAGAAACACTAAATCTCCTGGAAGAGAACGTAGGAGGAACTCTTGAAGACATAGGGATAGGTAAAGAGTTCATAAACAAAAATCAAATCACATGGGTAACACTTGAAAGAATTAACAACTGGGACAAACTCTTATGGAGAAGTTTTTGCACATCAAAAGAAATTACCAACAAAGTGGAAAGACAACTCTCAAATTTGGAAAAAAATCTTAACCAATAAGGACTCAGACAAAGTTCTGCTCTCTAGAATTTATAAAGAACTAAAAAACATTAGGGCCCCTAAATTTAAAGACCCAATCCAGAAATGGGCATCCTAGGTGAAGACACACTTCTCAGAAACAAAATTAAAGAAGTGAATAAATATATGAAAAAATTCTCCACATCACTAGCCTTCCATGAATTGCAAATTGAAAAAACCCTGAGATACCTTCTCACCCTAGAAAGAATGGCTATCATAAAGAAATCAACCAACAACAAATGTGGGAGAGGCTGTGGGTAAAAGGGAAACCTGCTCCATTGCTTGGGGGAATGTAGACTGGTGCAACCATGATGGAAATCAGTGCAGAGACTCCTTAAGACACTAGAACTGAAAATCCCATTTGAGCCAGCTATCCCCCTACTGGGACTCTTCCTGGAGGAACTGAAAACATCATATCATAATGATATATGTGTACCTATGTTTATAGCAGCACAATTTGTAATAGCCAAATCTTGGAAACAAACAAGATGTCCATCACATGAGGAATGGTTGAAAAAGATGTGTCATTTTTATACAGTGGAGTATTACTCAGCTATAAAAAATAATAAATGTGAAGCATTTATATTTAAGTGGATGCTACTTGAAGGTATACCCATAAGTGAAATAAACCAGACCTACACGAAAATATCATATAGTCTCCCTAGTATAAGAACCCAAAAGAAGAAATACAAATAGAAAGATATAACACAATTAAAAGGAAAATGAGGACTTGAGGATTGGACAACAAGGAGAGGGCAAGGAGAAAATCTGGGAAACAGGACAGGGACTAAGCCATGGATTTATACCCACAAGTTGGGAAAGTCAATGATCCTGAGAAACATCAGCAGGTTTTTGAAACTAGCAGTTAATTGGTAGAATTCTCACTCTGACTAAATATACATGCTGATACCTGTGAACCAAGCAACTGCACTGAAGATAGAAATGTGTAATAGAAGTGTCATGCTTGGAAAACCTGTCATTCTGATCTTCTAAATACATACTTCTTGTCATGACATATCAATTATTACCATACTGTCTCACAAGTAGAAGTTGTTTGTTTTTTTTTAAATGGGTAGTAAATGAAAAAAAGACACAAGAAAAAGAAAAAAATGTCACAGGACTGTCCTGCTACAATGTTGAATATGATTAGATTTCTAAATTTCAGTGTAAAAATATGTAGTTGTTCATTCATATTATTTAAATATTTTTCATTTTTAAAATTTTTATCTCTATATTCTGTAGGGACTTAATGTTTAACACATCAATACTTCATGGAAAATACCTGCTCCATGTTATGCCTGAAATGTTTGATATTCAGACAGATAATGAAGTTAAACCCAACTTCATAAAATGCAGGATAATAATAAGCTTCTCATCAGAGGATTAACAACCTAAGTTTGAAGATCAAATTTACAGAAATAGAAGTGCTGCAAGGAAAGCCAAAATTTTGACCATAGCCTTTCAAGGTCATTGAAGACTCAGAACATAGGAAAACATATACTGTAACATCATGTAACTCAGTTGTGTCGCAAAATTTCTGATCAAGGAGACTATGGGTCCACAGAGCAAAGTGATCAATGATGTAGAGTGCACCTAAGGAGAGTCACCTGGAGAGAAAACATTCTGTCAGGCTTTCACAGAGTGCAAATTGGTCAAGCAATGGTTGTGACTCATCCACATGGCTGAAACTGACAAAGGATCTACAAACTGCGGTCCAGGGTTACAGGATAAATCCTGAGGGGACTTGGCTGAGCTTATTGTATACAAGAGTTATATTTTTTGTTATACATGTCGTGCTTTATCTTGATCTTAACCATCCAGCAGAAAAGTATAAAAACGAGCTATGTAAAGTAAGGCCATGTTAATATTCTGAGCTGCGAAAGCCTCAAGTAAACAACTTCAGTGGATAATCCACTACTATTGTGGACTTCTAGACTGTGTTGCATTGTTTTGCTGAATTCATGCACCTATAGTATTTAGATGCCAATGGAATACACATCTCTGACAGGACTAAACAAAAAAGGTGATACAAAGAAAGGACCATTTTATATCTGTATGTGCAGAATAGTTAGGATAGATATACAGCAACTTTCGCTTAATTCAATGAGAAGAAAAATTTTTACCAATAGTGTTTGGACAGGATATTCTGTCTGCATCTTACACTACGGATAACCACTAAAAAGATAACAATGTGCAATGTATTGAAAGTTTCCTATTAATCAATCTTGAAACTGTCTCATTGATATTTGTTTCTCAATAAAATAAAAAAAAATGCAAGAAACTAATAATTTGGTAGGAAGCCCCCCAAATTACCTATTATTACCCATGAGAAGTTGTGGGACCAACAAAGCTTCATTAAAGCTGTATACTATCTAAACTGCATTTAAAAAATGAAACTAATTTTGATGATGTATTCTAGAGTGAAGACTGTCATCATACTTTTTTTTGTAGAGCAGTTGATCATAAATTATAGCAATACTTCTTTTAGAAATGTATCATTTGAGTCCTAGCCCAGTCCGGTGAGTGTGTGGAGAGCTTCCTGCTACCCTGCGCCGGCGGGACCAGTCACAGCCCAGACACAGCGTGGGACGGACCCTCTCCCACCCCCTTGGGCCGCCCACCACCACTCCACAGTACCTCCACCACCCGGCCCGCTGAGTAGGAATTTCTGCCGAGTTCTGGGAACCCCCAGACCCAGTCCTAGCCCAGGTCCAGTGAGTGTGTGGAGAGCTTCCTGCTACCCTGAGCCAGCGGGACCAGTCCCAGCCCAAGCGCAGCATGGGCCGGACCCTCTCCTACCCCCTTGGGCCACCCCCCACAACTCCGCAGTACCTCCCCCAACCTGCCAGCCAAGTAGGAATTTTTGCCAAGTTCCGGAACAACCAGATGCAGTACTAGACCAGGTCCCGTGAGTGTGTGGGAGAGCTTCCTCTTCCCCCTAATTCACCTTGGTCCCTCCAGGCACAGCTCAGGCCTGGCATACATGCCTGGGGTGTAATCCTGCAGCTGCAATCCCTGCAGAGAGTGTAAAGGATAGATCCAACCAGTTAGTCCAGGAGCAGAACATCTCGCCACAGGGGCACAACAGGTTCACCCTCAAAGGGCAGTAGCGGAAAGGAGCTGAGCACAGCAGCCAGACCCAAGCCAGACACAGCTTGGTAAGTCCAAACATTGTAGAGCTGCACCTGAACTTCAGTATGTGCGAAGGTTATAACTACAGCAAAGATCTAAAGGTCAGAAGACAGTGTACACAAAATGACGAGAAGGAACAAAATGCAACCTTAGAACCCAAGCCCACCCATAACAAGTGCAGAGGTCACTAACACAGAAAAAATTGGAAATCACACAGCTGAAAGCAATGAATCAACGGCTTCTGAAATAAAGAAACAGCTGCAGAAAGATGTAGAAAACCTCAGATTGGAAATGAAAAAAGAAATCCCTGAATTAATAACATCAGCACTAAAGAAGCAAATGCAGAAACATATGGAAGAAACCCAGTGCCCACCCAGAACAAGTGCGGAGGATACTAGCTCAGCTCAAATGAATGAATTAATAGCGTCGATAGTAAAGAAGCAACAGCAGAAAGATGTACAGGAAATCAGAG
>NW_004524721.1:2303552-2366993 GCF_000260255.1 Octodon degus
GATTTGTTCTAATGGTGTTTGTAAATAGGATCTCAAGTCCGCATCTTGTACAGCAATTAACCACTAAGAATATATGCAGTGTATTATTTGTTGATACTCTACTTCCGATTTGATTTGAAACTGTCTCATTGCTGTCTGTTTATCAATAAAATTTTGTAAAAAAAAAAAAAAAAGAAAGAAAGAAATGTATCTTTTGGGGCCAGGGAGATAGCTCAGTGGAATAAGTACTTGCTGGCAAGCAAAAGGACCTGAGTTCAATCCTTGGTTCTGTAAAGGATAAAAAAGAAAAAAAAAAGAAATGTCTTTTTTACTTTTAATAAATTACTGCTTTCAGTGTCATCTGAAACTTTTTGTGTACAACTTCTCCATGTAAGCATAATTTCTTTTGATGTAATTATTTGGAATTGTTTGTGTTTCATATTCTATTGATTTTTGTCTGACTTTTCTTCCATTGTTTTGTAAAATAAATTTAAAGATGATCAGGAAAGTTGCCATTTACATTCACAAAACCAGAAGTCTGGAATTTTTACATTATTGAAATATTCAAAATTTGCTTTTGAACACGCTACTAACATTGCATGATATCAATTTAACTTCCCCTTCAATAGACCTCAAAAATCCCTGAGGCTTTCATTACCAGCTGAAGCAGAACAGTTGCAAGTTGGGGATACTGAAGTAAAACAACATACTTTTAGCCCTTGTACATGTATGCTTTTTGAAAAATGCACACAGCCTACAATCACAACACATTTTGTGAGAGACACCAGGTTTCTTCCCTTTATATCTAACTCAGTCACTTACAATTCATTCACTGATTTATCAGGGGTTGTTTGGTTGGTTGTTTGGTTGATTTTGTTTGGTTGAGTTTGATTTCTTTGTAGCTTCTGGGATTTTGTTGATTGATTGGTTGGTGAGTGGGTAGGTGGGTTGGCTGATGGGTTGGTTGGTGGATTGGTTGGTTGGTGGGTAGATTCTTTCTGTCTTCTGTTTTCTATTTGATGTTAGATACTAGCAGATGGAAAAAGAAGATATGTTCTCCCACTGAAAACTCATACTTTAGGCAGGGTAACAAGTCAACAGGAGACAGCAACACTTTGGGATGAGTGCTATTCAGGAAATGGCATAGTGCTTGACAAAGAGATGGACATGGTCACTCTTGGGAGGTTCCTATCTTTGACACAGTCAAAGGGTAAATTGTTTGAGCCACAGGCCAGAAGACAAGTAAGGCAAGTGAAATCAAAGAAAGGTATATAAGGATGTGAAAGAGAAATAAAAGCTGAGAAACACAGGGAACAGAATTTCTAATAGTATATACAAACTAATAGATTCAGTCATCTCAATTTCATTACCTAGGAAACAAAGAAGCTAAGATTAAAAACAAAACAGACTGCATAAAAAGCCAATTTAGTGCTCTTCAAAATACTAGCAGTAAAAATAATAGTAAAACAAAATAAAAGATAGCTATTGATAAGTGAAGATCAGTGTAAACAGTGAGCTGGAACAGCACATGACTTGTACAGGACGTTAAGATTTCTTTTCACTTAATTTTTCTCCAAAAATAGTTTACTTGAATCCTTTAATTTCACTCTTTTATGTAGAAATTTTAAAGTACTGTTTTATTACCTGACAATTCTTACTTTTTACAGGGGCATATTTTCTGAATACGTGCATCAACTTCATGGACCTTGCCCTTAACTATTACCCCAATACTCAGGGACTGAAAGTAATCATTTGATTTTTGTGCACATAATTAGTGGGCAGGAATTTTATCTATTTATTTATTTAAAGAAAATAAATGAAAAAATAGAAATGATACAGAATTTCACTCAAAACTATACAAATTCAGCAATGTTTCTTACATTGCTTATTGTTGTCTTCTCTTCAAATTAATTCTTCAGATTAACAGATATAAACAAGGATAATTGGCCAAAAACTTAAAAGGAAGAAAAAAGTAAATTTAAGCATTAACTGCTCCTTTCTTTGAAAATATTTTATTTTATTTTATGGTAAAGTATAAAAGCAAAAACAAAGACAGAAACAGTAACATAAAATAATATATATAGTACAGATTTTCAAAATAAGAATATCAAATTGAAAATAGCTGTAATATTACATATTTTTAATCATCAGATATGTTGTTCACATTAACAGAAATAAGTATGCAAAATTGGACAAAAAAATTAAACATTAACAATTGTTTTCTTTTTCTTTCTTTCTGTTTTCTTTTTCTTTTCTTTTTTTCTTTCTTTTTTTTTTGTATTTTAAAACAGAGTATGCAGGGTCTACAGGGTCTCACTGTGTAGATTGGACTCGTAGTGATCCTCCTGTTTACAGCCTCCCAAGTGCTGGGATTACAGGAGTGCACCAATACACCCAGTCTCAATCTCTGTCTCAGCGTGCCCTGGAGGTGGAGCCAGCACGGCAGGCCTGGGAATTGAACTCCTGGCTCCTGCATCTGCTTAACGAGGTGCTTTAATCAACAATTGTTTTCAATAAACCTTAATTATTTTTCTTGTCATTGTTACTTTTTTATTTAATTTAAAGAGAATGCAATTATGAATGATAAGACATTAGATATAGTACACGTTTAGAAGAACAAGATGAGAGAAATTTAACCATTTTTTCACAACTCATACATTGTCTGTGATTTCTCCTGTTATGCAGAAAATTCTCAATAAGATAAGATCCCAACTGTTGATTTTTTAAAGTATTTTCTGTGCAGTTTGGTTTTTGTTCATGAACTCTCTGCCTACACCTATGTCTTCAAGATTTCCACCTACTTTCACTTCCAGTCGATTTAGTGTTTCTGTTTAGATCTTCAACCCTTTTTGACTTTAATGCATGGTGATAGACTCAGATCTAGTCTTAGTTTTCAGCATGTGGAGAGCCAGTTTTCCAGCATGATTTGTTAAAGAAGCTAGCTTTCTTCCAGTGGATATGTTTGGGCTCTTTGTCAAAGATAAGGTGTCTGA
Source organism: Octodon degus (assembly GCF_000260255.1). Lineage (NCBI taxonomy): Eukaryota > Metazoa > Chordata > Mammalia > Rodentia > Octodontidae > Octodon > Octodon degus. The sequence goes on from NW_004524721.1 coordinate 2,306,525, forward strand.
GTGTCTTTGTAGTTGAATCTGCACCTTATAATCTATTGCACTGATCCTCAGGTCTGCTTCATTTTTGGCAGTACCATGCTGATTTTATCACTGGCTTTGTAGTATAATTTCAAATCAAGGATTGTAATGCCTCCTGTCTTGTCTTTGTTGACCAGGATTGCCTTTGCTATTCTAGGTCTTTTGTGATTCCAAATAAATTTTAGGAATGTTTCCTTTAGATGAATGAGGTATGTTGATGGTATTTTGATAAGGATTGCATTAAATCTGTATAACAATTTTGGGAGTATGGCAGTTTTCACAATATTGGTACTTCCTATCCAAGAGCAAGAAATATCTTTATAATTTCTAAGATATCCCTCAATCTCTTTTTTCAGAGTATAAGAGAATTGTAATTTCATTGTATAAATTTTTAGTTTCCTTTGTTAGCTTAATTCCTAAACATTTCTTTTTTAGATGTAGTTATGAAGGGTAATGTTTCTCTATCTTCTCTCTCAATGAGTTTGTTCTCTGTGTAGAGTAATGTTATTGATTTTTTGATGTTGACTATGCATTCTGCCATGCTGCTGAATTCTTTTATTAATTCTAGATGCTTCCTGGTGGACTGTTTTGGGCTCTTCCTTGTAGAATACCATGTCGTCTGAAAATAATAATAATTTAACTTCTTCATTACCTATTTTTGTTTTATTTTTTTCTTCTCTAATGGCTCTAGCTAAGCTTTCTAGAACTGTACTGAATATGAGTGGTGATAATGAATATCTTTGTGTTTTACCTCAATTTAGAGTAAAAGCTTTCAGCTTTTCTCCATTTAGAATTATGTTGGCTGTTAGTTTGTCATAGATGGCTTTTATCAGAGTAAGGTGCAGGCCATCTATCCCAATTTTCTGTAGGGCTAAGATTATGAATGAGTATTGAACTTTTTCAAAAGTCTTTTCTTCATCTACTGAGATAATTATGTGGATTTGGTTTTTATTCTATTGATATGGTGTGTTACATTTATAAATCTGCATATGTTGGACCATCTTTGCATCCTTAGGATGAATCCTACCTGGTTGTGGTGTACAATCTTCATGATGATTTGCTGCATTCTATTTGCTTGTATTTTTGCATTTTGTATTTTATTGAGAGATTAGCCTGCAATTCATTTTTGGTTGTGTCTTTGTCCAGTTTTGGCATAAGTATAATAATTTCCTCCATACATGATTTTAGTAGCATTGTTTCCTTTTCAGTTTCATTGAAGAGTTTGAGAGAACTGAGATTAAATCTTCTTTAAATGTCTTGTAGAAGTCAGCAATGAATCCATCAGCTTTCTTTGTTGGTAACTTTTTTATGATGATCACAATTTCATTGGCTGACATAGGGTTATTCAGAGTTTTAATATCTTCTTGAACTTCACTATCTGTCTGAATATCAAACATCTTAGACATAAATGCAATATGTATTTTCCATCATGTCTACCTCTTGTACTATGAAAAACCACTACAAAGAAAGCAATATGCAATGTATTAATTATTGAAACTGTCCTACTAATTGGTTTTCAAACTGTCTCATTGCTATTTGTTTCTCAATAAAATTAATATAAAAATATCTTCTTGATTCAATTTTGGTAAATTATACACATCTAGGAATCTGTCCATTTCTTCTGTGTATCCACTTTTGTGAAAATAAAGAATTTCTAAATAGCAATTGATGATCTCCTTAATTTCCACAGGTTTGCAGAACTTTCACCCTTTTTGGTTCTTATTGCTTGAATTTGAGATTTTTTCTTTCTTCTTTTTGATGAGCTTGATTAGGGATTTGTCAATTGATAGATAGCTTTTCAGGGTACATCAATCTGGGTTTAAAATTGTTTTCTTCCAGGACCTGAAATTTTTCACTCCAAGCTTTTTCTGACTTGATGATTTCTGTTCGTAGATATGCCATGATCATAATGAGCTTTCCGTTAAATGTGATCTGGGTTTTTTGGGGTTTATTTTGTCTCTTTAACAGATTTTAATATGATGTTCTTGTGCTGAATTTATACGATCTTGATTATTAAGTGTCTTCATGTAGATTTGTTTTGGTTATGGCTAATTGGATACCTCCTTTACTGTGCTTGGGAAATTCTTTTCCCATGCTTGGGAAATTTTCTGCTACTCCTTCTGCAAATGCTCCTTTTATGTCATTTGTGCTGATTCCTGCTCTTTCATTGACACCTAAGGGTCTTACATTGTTCTTCTTGGCATCACTTTGCAGCTGCTGAATTATTATTTCCTCGTTTCTTGTTATTTTTAAGAGATCTGTCCTTTTGTGATCATTAGCTGCAAGGCAATTTTCATGGCCTGAAAGTCTATCTTCAGTTTATTCATGTGATTTTGCCAGCTGTCAATGAAATTCTTAATTGCCTATGTATGTGTTTTACTCTGTTTCATGCATTTGCATTCTAATTCTTTCCTGTAGTGTTCATTTAATATTTCCACTTTTCTATGCTCCTTTATGTTTTTGTCTACTAGATCTTCTTTAGATGTGCTTAGAAATTACTTCATTATTTTTCTTTTTACCTGAGAGATTTTTTGTGATCTAATTCCTTCTATACCTAATGAAGTTGTTTGTGTACTTCTGTTGCAATCCTTTCAGAAATTGCAGGTATGTGACTTCTAAGTTATCCTACATTGGTTGATGTTTCCTGTACTTGTGCTGGGCAGGCTGGAGATCTGAGATTATCTTTTGTACCTTTGTTTTGACATTTTTGAAGTTCTCAAAATTCACCAATGCTCATTGCCCTTCCTGTGAAGGTATTGGGTGGTGTACAACTCACTGAGCCTCCTGAAGCTAGCTAGGCCTTAATCTAAATCCAGAGAAGGTGTGGGGTAAAGTTCATGTGTCAGCAGACCTCTTACAGTGTTGACTCCACCTGGCTTCTACAACAGTGAGACTCCACACGGGGCTCACCAAGGCTCCCAAAACTTTCAGTGGTTCAGCTTGGCTCCTGTGATGGTTGTGGTCAAGAATTTTAAAGGAATATGAGTGGCTTTGCTTTGTCTTCCTTGCTTGGTGTGTGTGTGTGTGTGTGTGTGTGTGTGTGTGTGTGTGTGTGTGTGTAAGGTGAGACAGGGGTTAGGAAATGCTGGAAGAGCAATTGGCACTGCCAGGTCCCCTTTTCTCTCTCTTCCTACATGTCAATTTCAAGTGCTAGCTTGGTCTTCCTCCTGACGTGGTGTCAGCAAAATGGGACCATTAAACACTTTCTTGGGCTTCCTGATTATGTATTGAAGAAATTGCCTTGTCATTTTTGTCTGGCCTAATTCAAGTAACATTGCTTTCACCATTTCCTCTTCGTTACACATGAGATGCCAAGTCTCTCAGCTCCAGTGAAAGAAAATACAAATCCCATCTCGCGGGGGGTCATCCGTCAGGCCACACCCAAAGAAATACATGATAGGCAGAAGAGGCTGCTGTGGCGATCTCTGGAAAATAAATTCTGCCTTGTTTAATCTCCTACTAATTTCCCAAAATAATATTATCTTTCCATTGCTAATGCCATCATTATATTGGAGAAAAGCCTTCTATTCAAAACTAACTAAACAGTTTGCACACACACACACACACACACACACACACACCATGTAGACAAGAAATAGTATAAGAATCACAAACACAAAGTCTGAAACTGGCCTAACTGGGTTTAACCCAAGCTCAAACACTGACTAGTCATATAAACATGGACAAAATGTTTGATTTATGCAGCATCAGTTTCCTCACAAGGAAAATATACTTGTCTTAATAACCGCTAAGTGAAAATAAAGTGAATCTGCTCATGTAAAGGCTCTCACCCAGGTGTGGTGGTGCAAGCCTGCAATCTCAGCATTCATGAGGCCAAGGTGGGAGGATAGCTGTCAGCATGAGGCCGGCCTGGCCTACACGGTGAGTTCACCACCCGCCTGAACTATGAGCAAGATACTGTTTCAAAAATAAATAAATAAATAAATAAATAAATAAATAAGATTTTTTTTCTTTAAACCATTCATGGTATATACTCATTGTGTTAGCTACTAAGGCATTTGGGTTCACATAGAATGAATAAAGAAGACCAGGAACTGGCTTGTTGGGGAAGGATAGTGAAGACAGAAAAACATCTGCTTGGATGAAGCCAGAGAACTGTTGAGATGCACCAGGTGGCCTTGGCTAAAGGAGGCCTTTGAGAACTCCTTGTTTTTGCTTTTTAAAGATATTCTTGGGCTGGGAAGATAGCAACTATTGATCACATGAATGGATCTTTTGAGAAGTGCTGTCCTCAATGTGTAATGAGAATTCATGTGCTTTTCTATGAATGACTGCAGGAAGACACAGGAGAGGCAGATACAAAGTTTCCTGTCCCAGAAACCAGTCTTGGTCCTCTTTGAACACATCCTGTGCTGATTTCCTTAATCTCACATAGTACCCAGGGTTCTGAAGACCAAACTCAGAGCAAGAGCAAGAAGAGGGTATGCTAGGAAGAAGAGGTAAGATGAGTGATGGGGTAAAGGATGAAGACAGAAAGGAATCAACAGTCCCATTGAAGGGATACGCACTTAGGAAATCAAGTGATAGTTGAAAACCAAGCTCTTACTCTCTTCAAGCAGCTTGGTTTTCCTCTCTTTCTTTTTACTATTTTCTTTCTGTTGTTCTTTCTTCTTTCCTTCCTTCCTCCCTCCTTTCTTGCCTTTCTTCCTTCTTTCTTTTTTTCCTTCCTCCTTTCCATTTCTTTCTGTCTTTAGAATGCCAGGCAACAACCATAAATTAAGTAATTTTTATCTCTTCTTTTAGAATTCTTTCTTTCAACCCATAATGTTAAATGTAGTAGATACTGAGCAGAAAGCAATGCAGTTTTGCCCTAGTTTACTCTGCTTATAACATCCTGGTCAGTGAGTCTCCTAGCAGTTAGCCTTGGTATGAGTACTAGCAGATACAGATAACAGATGTCTTTTTTCTGTGTTCTCAAACCTTATTATTATAGTTTCTGACTAAATTTTATGTCTTAGGTCCTGATATGTTCCAACATAAAGCCAATGGATGGCAGCCAGAACGTGAAAGCTTGGCCCATGCCAATATGAGAGCCACACCAACAGAATAAATTGATTCCTGAGATAGCAACACTTTTGATTACTGGGATGTATAAGCAGATTGAATGAATCTAAATGTCTTCAAGACAAGAAAAGCTTCCTGCAAAGGAATTTTTACTGTTTGAAAAACTGAGATAGAAATTAAAAAGAAAGTTCACCTAAATGACTTGCTGTCTTCTAAGAGAATAAGTTAGTATGAATTCAGTTTTCAGAAAGAAATATTCAGTCATTGATTAAGCTATTTCTTTCTTATTCTGCTCTATTCAAATAAATTGTATCATTAGTCAGAGTTAGAAAATATCACACAAACCACTGTTTTTTTCTTTTTTTATGAAAGAATTGCAAAATATACATTTTAATACGGGAACCTTATTAGTATATTTATATATTTTATATTCAAGAGAAATCCTTTACCACAGTTTAAATTTATCCACCAAAAGTTCATGTGTTAGAAACCCATCTCCCTGAGTTTATACATTAGTGGCATTTGGAGTTGGACATTTGGTATGGAATAATGATGAAATAAGGCCATCATGATGGGACCACCATGAGGCCAGTGGCAACTCCATTAAAGGAAAAATGCACTCCCAGGCTAGCACACATACTCCATCTTGCCATGTAATGCTCTCCACCATATTATAATGCAGATTCCAAGCAGAGGCTGCCCAGCCCTTGGACTTTCTGTACTTAAATTATGAGTTCAATAAACCTATATGCTTCATAAATAAGTCAGTCTCTGATAGTCCATTAAACCAACAGAAAATGGACTCAGACACCCTTTTAAATGCATGACAGAATTTCCATTCATCTTCTACAATGTGTCATAAGCAGTAGCATTCCTATCACCAGAGAAACCTTTTCACTGTGGAAGTAGAAATCCTGGGAGAAAGCAAGAATTCAAAAGAAATATACCTTTCATAAATCACTTTAGCAAAACTAATGGTACCTGTTTACATACCCAATAGTATTTCTAAAATGTCATAAAGGAGTGAAAATACCTTAGTAATTTGTAATTGAGAAATAATATAATACATCCAAGAGACTAAGTAGCAAACTGTCCACATACAAGCAGCTGAAGTCACCCTGGATTTGGGAGGAAATAGATGTTGCTAAGTGAATGTAAGGCACCAACTCTGGTTCAATGGAGTGAGGGTAGATGATTCTAGAGAGCTAGTCATAAACGCCCTACACACAGGAAGGGAGGCTGTATGGCCCTTCTTAAAAGAACCCCTGGTACATTACCCAAATAACAGGCAGGTAAAAGAAAATTAGCAAGCTGCTTTCCTTTAGCAACCTTAAGTCTTTGTACAGGTATAAAAAGACAGGCAAACAAGCAGATGTCAGATAAGTACACACATAGATTCAGGTCCCCAACAACTATCTCAAATGTTATTCTTTTCAGCTGTTTACAGAAGTATCATAACCTGAGAATTAATTTATTTCCACTACCATTTTTTCTTTTTACTTATATGTTACTTTAAAGGGAATAAAATTTTTAAAAACGATTCTTTAAAAGTAAAAATAATATTTATGATACAGAATCTCCAAACAAGATTGTATGAAATTAACAATAGTTGTTACATAGCACACTGTTATCTTCACATAGTTGTTCATATTACCAGATATAAGCATGCAGAATGGATCAGAGCAAACATAGAGCTAGGTTCTCAGAAAACACTATTTAAAGAACACTTTTTGTTAACCATATAAAACCTGAAAACTAAAAAAGGCATAGTTCTATTTTACATTATGAGCATGGATTTTCAATTCAAAATAAATATGGAAACATGTTGGGCACACAATCATATAAATGTGTTTTAAGTTATATTAAATTTAAAGTAATCCTTTTAAAAAAATCATTGCAGAAAGTCTTCAAACACAGAAGAAAAAAAAAACTTACTGCCATAATGTTTCCCCTTTGCTTTATCTTTGTATACACATAGTATTTGTCTTTAAAGAACTGAACTATTCTTGAAGGCTCATTAGTTGTCTCTGGTCATTTAAACTAACAATGATACAAAAAGATCTTTAACTATGAAAATCAGATTTACTGAGGAGCCACAGAGGGTCACATTTGAAGCCAGAGGATCTGCAGTGAAATCTGAGCTCCATGATTTTCATAGTGTGACCTTGAGCAAACTGCCAACCTTCTCCAAACTCTAGTTTTCCATCTACAAACTACAGGTGATAAAACTGTTTCTGCATTGTCTTGACATTAAAGAGAGTACATACATGTCACCTGCCTGTCATTGTTTGAGGTTTTTGCAAGGGTAACAATATAATACAAGGCACATTTTATAATAGTATTTTGTAATGAATGAACCAAAGAATTATATACAACAAGTGCAGAAAACCTATCTACACACTAAACACTAATAAATCCAGCTCAGGGCCTAGAGCTCATAACAATACCTCCAACAAGACCAACTGGAGGCCTAGAACCTACAACAAAGTCTCATGAAGGCCCACTTCATGGATCTGTGCTAGAAAGGCCCAAAGGTCAGTGGTGAAAGGTAGGAAGTCTATTCCAGTGGGCTGAAGGATCTGTGTTAGCAAGATGAGGGATCTGAACTGGAGCTGAGAAGCAATGCTCAAGATAAGACCTAGAACACCCAAAAAGTACCACAGGAATCCTCAGCAACAGTGAGGTCCCAAGCTCCTCTAGCAGTGAGGAAAGCCGAGTTCCCACCAGGAAACCCAATGTGACAAGCTTCTTCATGAGGCTGAGCTGTATACCATCTTCTCTGGAGCCAGGAACTGATGCTCAAGATGAGGACCCAAGATTCTCCAAAGTTCATCAGGAAAGCCAGTGTGACAAGGTACTCCAGCAAAACAGCTTAAGAGAACTAGTATCTTCCAAAAGCTCCAATAGCTTCTCCAAACAACATCTGTAACAGCGTTCTGGCAGCTTTTCCCATTCTGCCTTTATGTTGCTGGCAACAACCCTCAGATGGGCCTTCCTCACTCAGCACGAGGATAGTTTAATTAAGGTTGGTGTAATAAATTGACCACCTGTTAGAAATCCACTAAATTCCCTAAAGTAGATAGGATAATGCTCATAGACAAGGTCCTCTGTTGTTAGAAGTGATATCAATGGCACCAGATTGATACTTCTAGAAGACACTGTAAACATTCAAATAATTGTGACACAGGCTGAAGAAAAGCAGCGCCACTTAGCTGAACTATGATTACATAAACATCCCAGACTACAATTTTATGAATGAAATTTTAAGTAGAGGTTGAAAATTCACATATTGACATGGATCAAGAAGTTTATATAATAAAAATATGTAGGTCAGGAGTGAGAAAATGCACCCATGAGGGCGGTGAGGTAGCTCAGCAGACAAAGCACCTGCTTTGGCAAGTGCAAGGACAGGGATTTTGATCTCCAGTCCTGCATGCCACACCGGCCCCTCTCTCAGGGCATGTTGAGCTGGCAAATGAGTCCAGGCATGGTGGCGCATACCTGCAATCCCACTGCTTGGAAGATTGATAACAGGAGGATCCCCACAAGTCTAATCTGCATAGTGAGACCCTGCACCAAATACACACATAAAAAAAAAGAAAGAAAGAAAATGTGCACATTCATAGCACAGAAATGCGGAAAGGTGCTTGGATCCAGGAAAGAACTTTAAGGAGCATTGCAGATGGTGAACAAGCAGCAGTGCAATAGACACTTAACTTTGGCCTATTATGTTGCAGAAATTTGAATCTAATATTGATGGTTCCTATTTTTAAAAGAAAGTAGAAATTACATATACACTTAAGACTGTCTATTTTGACACAATGACTTACATTTACCATGAAGCACAATGTGAATAAGTTTTGGTGGCCACAAGACACTAGTGAAATTGGGTCTATCTATAAATTTGCACCTTTATAGAACAAGGGGATAAGAGGCTGAGAGTGAGAGGATTACAAGTTAAACTTTTAGGTTAACGTTGCCAAAATTCACACAGAGGTGGTAATTAGATGACATGGAATGTAGATATTCTAATGTTATCAAAGAATGTATATTTGTTTCTCAATAAAATTGTGGGAAAAAAAAAACAAATAGCCACAAGAAAAAAAAAAGCTGAAGTAAAGGCTTGACCAGCTATGAGAAATGACCTATGAAATTATCTGACCTTGTGTAAAACTTTCTTGTGTGTCACCTCTCTTGCTAACATTATTCAGCCAACATTAACTGGAAAGTGGCTCTGTGTCCAGTGTCCATGAGAACAAATGTAATATGTAATGAGTATCATGGATGAGCACTGAGAACCACAAGTAGAGATGACAGTTCATTCTCACCAGATCAGCTGAGACCAAGACACTGTAAAAGGCCACCCTGAACCAAGATCCCTTAGGAGGATGTGAAGTCTAAAGAGTCAAACTCAACCCTTCCATTTTTATAGTGACAATTTTATGATATTTTAAATAATAGATAAAAAGAGTAGTGTGCACAAATGAAATACCACTATTAAGAAAAAGCAAACATGTTGAAAAAAAAAGATTGTCATTGATCTTGGAAAAAAATTATACTGCTACTTAATTTTAATCCCTTAAACCAGGAACTGAGAAATAACCTAAGAAATCAGAGATGAATAAAGTTTCTAAGATAAGTATACATTAACCCATTTAATACTTATATAATTGACTGAGCCATGTGGGTCATTAAGGTAGAACTTGGCAAACAGCTATTTCAACATTTTTGTTAACATAGATAATATTGGTATTTTCTTTATAAAGAATAAATGCATATACAAGTATTTTAAAGTACCATGACGCCTCAGTTCATGAATTTAGTTTGTTCCATGATTCTGGAAAAGATGGCCACCTTTTGTTCATCCGGGAAGTATGGTTGCACTCACATTCATCAGGTCATGCAGATTTTCCAAATAAAAACTAAATTTTCCCACATGCTTCTGTTTGCAGACCAAATTCTTCTAAAACAGCAGCATTCTTGAACCAAGGTGCCACTGTAACTGGCTCAGTCAAGAACACTGATAAGAAAGTGCAGGGGGTTTTTCTTGCATGGTTCTAACAAGATAGACAATGGGTACAGAAGTTAGAACAAAAGTGAGATGTTTATGCCCGAGATCAAAATTAACTTAGCATTTTAAAAGGGAGATATAGTTACAATTAGAAAAAGAAGCAAAGATTTAATTTTAGAAAGGAAATACAAATGTGTACAGTTGTTTTTCCTCTTCCCACATTTTCCTAAAGATGGCTTAAAACTAAAAAGAATTACCCCAAAGTTCAGATGTGTTGAAAACTGATTGGAACATGAGAAGGCTCTTTGCATCAGTAGACTCAGCCATCTCTAGGTCCATAGGTAACAGAACTGTTGTGAGTCAGGGCCTGTCAAAAGAGGTGGGCACTAGAGGCATGTCAGAGAGGCATGCTCTTGTCCCTAGCACATTGCCTCTCTCTCTGCTGCCTGGAGTTCATGCCCTTCTGCCAACATCTTCCCTCCACCATGCTACTTCTACCCCAGAGCACACCATGGACTGGAAACAATGCAACAGTGATCCACAATAAACCTCTATTACTATAAAATGTAGGTATCACACAGTTTGTCCCAGTTATGGGAAAGTGATGAAAATACACAACCTAACACATTCGGTATCTTGTCAGGTAACCGTGCCATGGAAAGCAGCTCCCATTCTTTGCTCCACTTCACTTATTTGAGTCACCTGTATTTATGAAGAACTCATTGCATTGGGCACAAAGCATTCAAGTAGGCCCTGAACAACTTTGTCCAAAAGGAGCTGTGCCCTGACCTGGCCACCTACTGCCCCGAATATCTGTCCATTTTGTCAGTTTTTTGAGGGTTGACCTTGAACTTAAGAACAACATAATTATGGCTGCATCATTGGTGAATAAATAGTACTTGTGTGCAAAATGCATATGTGATGAATAAATGATTTAATAACACTAAGGACCAAGATGAAGATAGTCTGGGTAGTTATGTCTCCAACCTTAAATCTAGAGTTTCATCCTTCACAACCCCAGAACTCCACTGATGCTACATAATTTTAGATGTTGGGTGCATGAGGCTCAATTTTGAAAGAAAGTTCTCCTTCCAGAGTGGAATGGGTCTGTGCCCTTTGGCACTTTCCCTTCTTTTTTTTTTTTTGGTGGAACCAGGGATTGAACTCAGGCCCTTGTGCTTGCCAGGCAAGTGTTTATTCTACTAAACTATATCCTTAGCCCCTCTTTGGCACTTTCTTCACCTGCTTCAAATGCATAGAAGTCTAAGAAAATGTCTAGACATTTGAGACTATGAAAATGAAAATAAAATGTGGAGCACATCAAGCCCTTGGAGGACATGACAATAACTTGCTTACAAAGGCTCCTCACAAAGTAGTGAGGACTGTTTCACAGTTTGTCTGGCTTTACCAGAAAGAGAAAACCAAGAAAGAGAAAACTCCCACAAAGAGGTCAGGTCCTGGTATCATGACTAGAGCTTATGGGTGTCCAGCAGGGTGTCAATCCTTCCTCTCCAAGGAGGACCTATTCTCATTCAGTGTCTATTCCTATTCTGGTTGTTAAAGTCTGTCACTACAATGAGTTGCCCTTCCAACAGGCTGCTAAAAGGCTATGAGGGTTAATGAGAAGAATGGAGTTCCCTGTGACATCAGTAATAACTAACCTATTTATCTCTGCTTAGAACTGCTAATCTGAAAGTACAGATTTAAAAGAAAGAACATCAGAAATCATTACCTTCTTGGGTACACAATTAGTAATAGGAAAAAACCCAGGAAGCGACAGAGACAGGGGAAATCCTGAGTACCTTGAACAAATGTGGCTGGCCAGGTCTACAGCGAAGTCCAAGGATAGTGAGACAATGGCTCCTCCAAGACTTGATCACTGTCTCTGCTTTTTTTTTTTTAAGGTAAAGTGTTTTTATTATAAATTGCAGGATCTAAAAATTAATTTGTCTCACAGACTAAGGTAAATCTGAGGTGACTTCTTATCCAGCTGTGGGCACAAAAGGACAGAGTGCCAGTCCTCATGGAGCGATGGCAAGGGTTTGGAGGAGACATCCATGCTGCCCTTCACTAGCACACAGTGGCCAGGCCCCAGCTGTTGGCCCCAGCGTCTGTGCCACACCACATTCAAGGGAAGACACCTCCATTCCTATGAAGTGAGGGCCAAACTGGCACCTCCCAGGAGCCTCACATTTGAAGTTCAAGCTTTCTCACTACAAAGTATTTAAAGTGTTCTCACTTTAAATTTCAATGTTGTTTGGGACTAATTTATAAAATATTTATCATTTTATTTCAATGAAAGCACAATTAATAAGTTGTGACCCAATTCAATCTGTAAGTCCAAGGACAACAATCCTCACCATGTAGTAAGAGACCCACAGAACTGGGCAGCTAGTCCTAGGACAGGCCCAATATGGAAAGAATGTGCCAAGCTGGATTGGACAGCAGCACATGAGCCCTGGTGCTGCTGGGTAGATCCCTAGAGGCAAGGGAATAACCATCACCAAGAGGGCTTGAGGAGGCCCAGAGGCCCTATAGGTCACCCTCTTCCCTCTAAGGAAGACAGACATCTCTGCAGCCAGGAATGTGCAGCCTAGGGAACCCTAGGTTTCATTTTCTTGTCATCATCTGTGTAATTTTTTTTCAGGCTTGCTAAAGGCAGCATCTTCACAAAGTGGAGCTATAGGAAGACTTGAGCTCCTGGGCTGTGGAGGAGATGTTCACAGAGGCGAGCCCTCTCCCACAGCCCAGAGAGGACTCAGGGCAGAAGAATAGTTGACTGGAACCTGAGGTGGTGCGACATGGGACAGCGTACCACCTATGGGATGGGTGGGGGAGCAGCAGCAGAACAGGGGCCATTCACCAGGGCAGAGGAAATTTGCTAGCTAAGCCTGGGGATGTCTAGCACATTTTTTTAAAAGTAACTCTCCCTCTAAAATGATGAACCCCCACAGGGGATGATTTTGCCCACAGGGACATTTGGCAACGTCTGGGACACTTTCGGCTTCCTCTCTAGGAGATGGGTGATCCAACACCTAGCTGGCAGAGGCCAGGGTGGTTGCTGACATCCTCCAGGGCACTGGATGTCCTCTCTAAGGGGATCATCAAAATACTAAGACACCCTGCTCTAGAGGAAGTACTGTAGTAAGCATTCGGATGCAGCGCAAGCCAAGGCCCTAGGAAGTGACCATTAGACCACAGCAACCACGACGGCACTCCCTCCACCTGTAGCCCTCAGCCAGGCCACTGCCTTGTTGGGCAGACATCCTAATTCTCTGTGTTCCATAAATGTCCAACCAGCTGCTGGAAATTCCAGCTAATACAACTAAAACCTTAGACCTTTTCATCTTCAATCTCTTCTGAAAAAGGCCATTATTTTCTTCTCAGGGCCAGTATGACCCCAAATGCTACTGCCAGGAGCACCACGGTGGCAGCCCCTCCACACAGCATATAGACTTGCCCTTGGGCATGGGGAAGGCCTCTCCTTCCTCCCAGGGGCCTCCTTTGCTCTCGGTGGTACAGAGGGCACCCTCTCATGCACTCCTTGAGGCTCCACAGCTGCTGCCCAACCTCTTCTTCTCCAAGCTCCACAAACAGATGTGGCATGGCTGGTTTCCTCATGGAGATCATGTCTGTGCCAGGTTCCCTTGTCTGTGACAAAGTGGCAGTGACATGTGGAAGCAAGGGACTGGGGTTTCCAAGCAACACTGCTCACAGCTCCCTGGCTGTCAGGGCTGCAGCCCCAGCCACCTCCTCCACACCCTCAGGAATCTCTTCTTTCTCCACATGCACAATATCAGAGTTGGAAGAGTTGTTCTCACTCTTCTCTCCAGATCCATTGCTATCAAAGCTTTTGACTTCTTCAGGATCCATTGCAATCTGCTGCCAGGACTTGGCCCAGAGACACTGGGAGGCTCTCTGTATGCCAGCTCTGGCTCGCTGACAGGTAAACAGTCAGGCTCTCTGACTGCCAAGAGTTGTAGACTCTGGGGGTCTGACCTGTCCAGAGTTGTCACTGGGCAGAATGTAAATGCCACTGCTATCTTCTGCAATGATTCCAGGGTACTCCTCCTCCTCTGACTCCAGACTGAAGACAGTGCCCCGGCCACCTTCCTGAATGATGTACTCTGCTGCATGGTCCTCCAGATATGTCACACCAAACTGCAGCAGTGCACTCAAAGGTTCTTCACCACATCTTGTCAAATCCATTAGCATTTGTTGTAGCAAAACCAGAGGCACCAAAATCTTACTCCAACACTGGCATGAGCTGCAGTCTCCAGTACACATTCTTGATATGCTTGATAGGTCACTGGCTGGCTGAGGAGTACATGCAATGCTTTATGCAGAGGCTTTTTCAGGTCTTGGGACACTCTTTCTCCAAAATGGGCCAAGCAATCGTCCACTGAGCTTTCTGGGTTAACAAGGCTGAACACAGGAGAAGTGTGATGACCAAAGCCTGTGCTGGTGAAGGCTTCAGAAATTGTTTTGTCCAGGGATTTTAGCTCTTCTTCAATTTCATATTTAACTTCTAATAAAACTTCTGGGTCCAGAGATTGTGGTGCTATATCCAGTTGAACACCTTGGCATAAGGAAAGCTGTTGCTCCTGCAGTTCCAAGTAACTGAGAACCGCATACTTTGTTTCATAGTAAAATCCTAGAGGCACTGTAGTAGAAGATGCCATTGATTTGCCTGGCAGAGTTTCCCAGAGATCTTCTTACAGATGTGTCAGACCCCAAAGAGATGAAACAAGCGGTGGCGGCAGCAGTTGCTTCTGACAGGGTACCCCAGCGGCAGTGGCTGCTTTGACCCATGGAACTAATCTACCACCACTGCCATGCTGGAGGGTGAAGTCACCCCTACGTGCTTCAGTCACCACTGGTTTTGGGACTGGCCCAGGATTGTCTGTACTTTTAATCAGGGATCCTCAGTGTTCTCACATCTCCCTTCAGTTTAAAACCTTTTCTTTCTTTCTTTTTTCTTTTTTTTTTTTCTCCTAATGCCTTCAGGGAAGGTTTGGCTGGTTTGAGTTGTGGGGATCAAACCACAGCAACCTGAACCTGACTGCTTTGTTGAAGCATCCACTTAAAGAACTGAGCTACACTGAAGATGGTAATCTGTAATTGTAGTTTCATGCCTGGAGTGCCTGTCATTCTGGTCTTCTGAATACGAACTGCTTCTCATGATATGCCAGTTGCTGCTGTGCTGTCTCTCAGGTAAATGATTGTTCAAAAAGAAGGGGGTGGTGAATGAAGGCAGGAGACAGGAAAAGGAATATTGTGGGACTGTCCTGCTTCAAGGTTGTATATGGTTAGATTTCTGGACTTATGTGTAAACATAAGAAGTATATAATTCTTTATGCCTACTTTTTAAAATATATTCTAATTTTTAAATGTTTTTTCATCATATTGTATAGGGACTTAAAGTTCAACGTATCAATGCTTGGTGAAAAATACGTTTCATGTTATGCCTCAGATGTTTGATATTCAGACAGATAGTGAGGTTAAGCTTAACAGCCTAGGTTGTATGGTAATAACAATTAGCTTGTCTTCTGGATGGTTGACAACCTAAGTGTGCAGACCAAAATTAGAGAAAAAGGAGGGCTGCAAGGAAAGCCAACATTTTGGCCCTAGCCTTCCAAGGTCAGTTAAGACTCAGGACATATGAGAACTTTTATTGTAATGTCATGTAACTCGGTAGTGTCCCAAATTTTCTGATCAAGGAGAGTATGGGGCCAAAGAGGAAAGTGATTGATGATGTAGAGTGTGCCTAAGGAGAGTCACATGGAGAGAAAACATTCTCTCAGGCTTTCACAGAGAGCACATTGGCCAAGCAATGGCCGTGACTCATCTACATGGCTGACACTGACAAAAGTTCTACAATCTGAGGTACAGGATCTCAGGATAAATCCTGAGGGGATTTCACTGACCTTATCAGACTCAAAAGCTACAACCCTTGTTGCATAGGTCCTGCTTCATTTACGTCTTAAAAATCCAGCAGAAAAGTATAAAAACGAAATATAAGAAGTAAAGCCATGGTGTTATGTTGAGCTGTAGGGGACTTAGGTCAACAATTTCTGACATTGCCAGTCAAGAGGAAGACCCAATACTATTATGGACTACTGAACTCTTTTAGAATATTTTGCTGAGTTTACACACCTATAATATTTAAATGATGGAACTTAACAAAAAAAAGGGGATACAGATGAATGTCCATTTTGTATCTGTGTATTCAAAGTGGTTAGGATAGATATATAGTTACATTCTCTTAATGAATAGAGGGATTTGTTCTAATGATGTTTGTAAATAGGATATCAAGTCCGCATCTTGTACAGCAATTAACCACTAGGAACAATGTATGCAATGTGTTAATTATTAAAACTGTCTTACCGATTTGGTTTGAAACTGTCTCATTGCTATTTGTTTCTTAATAAAATTATTGAAAGAAAAAGAACCAAGCTAAGGAGCAGGCCTTATTCCCGATTTCTCAAAAAAATAAGTAAATAAATAATAAATAAAACCCCTTTGTAGTTTGCCTAAATAGAACATATCTAATCCATGAGTTAACAGAAATGCCACCTCATTCAGAACTTCAGGTCAAAATCCTTTCTGTAAGTTTCTGAAGCTTTCAGTTACAAAAGTGACCCCTCTTTCTCCTATGGCTGGCCAGCTCGAAAAAGCTGTAAGAAGGCATCTCAGATCTTCAATGGAATTTTTGAACAATGGGAAGCAATATAAATTTTGAAGAAATGCCAGTGTCAATATATATGGAAAAATATAAACAAAAATTAATCAGTAAGTATTTCAGGAAAATGAAGTCTAAGACACCCTTTGCTTTAAACAATTAATATTTAAGAGACCATGCAAATGATTGAGCTTCCCTCTGCAGCAGGATCTGCTAAAATACTTTAGGAGGAATGGAGAAGTGGCTCTTTGTAGTGAATGGAGAGGTGGCTCTTTGCACTCCTGTGCAAACAGGGAACACAGTGACAACAGTCCTTGCCTGTCCTTTGGGGCAAACTGAGTTACTGTCTCTTCCTTGCTCCTCTGATTTCTGTGCCATTAAAGCCACATGCAATTAAAACAGAGGTCAGATACTCTCCTTTACAAAGATGCACATAATGCTAAGCAAGAAATACTGAAAATCAACCATTAGAAAAAAGCTCTGTCATTTATCAGCCTGGGGAAAATCCCATGAGTCCAACTGCTGACTTCATTGTCACCCAGAAAGGAAGCTGCCCCAAAGGGAGCCCAGAAATTATTTCTTAAACATCCTCTTATAGGTGATGTGGCATGGAGCAGCCCATCTGGTTCCTCTCAAAACTATTGAGTGGCTTCAAGTCACTGGGAAGAAAGGACAGTAAATTATAAAAAGAAATCTAGGCTGTCCCCATATGTACAGTCGTTTTGCTCACTCATGCAGGGTCTAGGTTAAAGCAAATGCAGAGGGGAACAGTTTTGGGGAAGAGTTAATCTGAGTTTCATTAGACCTTATGAAAGCAATTCTTTATGCCTATAGGCCATCAACCCATTTGGTCCACTTCACTTTACAGGAACAGAACAGCCTCACTGAAGAACCCATCAGAGCCTGCTGCAGAACTGGGTGCCTTCTTCAATAGAATCACAAGAGTCAGTGTCTCTCTGGGTCTACATGAGGTGTGCAGATGGGATAGCTTTATCCTTGAAAAGTGAAATGTCTTACATAATTTAGAAAGGTTGTAAGCAAATATTATTTCAGTGAAGATAACATAGTAAGAATAGAATATATTAACTACAAAGGGAGATAAATAGCAAGAAATCTTTCTTTTTAAATGTGATACCAATTATATTTAGTTGCCTATATGAAATTATCAACACTTAGAATTATTTTTCTAAGTCTAATAGTCTCAAGATACTTGACACCAAAACCTGTTATACATATAAAAGATTATACATAGTGTGATGTGAGGATTATGAAACATATTGACTTCCTTTTTTGTGTATTCTACTAACTTAACCTTGTCAGACTGTACTTATGCTTTTCTCAATACAATTCTTCCACATGTTCCCTAAACATCTTCCTCTGTTTTTTTAACACAGAAATTATGCTTTCCCCTCCCTCCTTTCTTATGATTTCTGCATCTTTTATTTCACTTTTTTCTTTTTCTTTCTTTCCCCCGGAATGAATTTTCTCTTAGGAGTGGGACACATTACTGACCCTGCTCTTACTCTCAGCACTCGGTTAACTCTTTCCTTACCTAAAGCAGTTTGTTTTGTGCTATTCCTTGTGAATAATGGGCATTTTGCTTTTGCCATTTCACACTTAGGTGTTCCCTTTGCACAAGCACTATACAATGTGTGGTTTCTGCCCAATGCAGCAACCACAACAACTTCAGCAATGTCCTCATCGCCTCCTTCCCTAGCACTTGCTCTGCACACTGGGTTCCCAGAACAAAGATGGAGCTCACTCTTAGCTTCCTTCTGCAGCTCTGGCTGCTTCCCCTCTACTCTTTCCTCAGCCTCAGTAATGTGGAAATCCCCACATTACAATAGTTTCTGTTTTTTAATTTGACTGTCCTTAATATTAAAGCCATATTTCAAAATTTCAAAAATTTCTGTTAAGAAATAGCATGGAGGTTTTTGTGAGATAGACATTAAATTTTTTTGTGAATGAAAAATCAGTGCTACTCCCCTCTTCAATCTTTCTCTACCCATAAAGCAAAATTATATGCATTAATCAAAACAATATTAATATTCTCTCAGGCTTTCACAGAGAACACACTGGCCAAGCAATGGCCATGACTCATCCACATGGCTGACACTGACAAAGGATCTACAATCTGAGGTACAGGATCTCAGGATAAATCCTGAGGGGATTTCACTGACCTTATCAGATCCAAAAGCTACAACCCTTGTTGCATAGGTCTTGCTTCATCTTGGTCTTAACCATCCAGCAGAAAAGTATAAAAATGAAGTATAAGAAGTAAAGCCATGTTGTTATGTTGAGCTGTAGGGGACTTAGGTCAACAATTTCTGACATTGCTAGTCAAGAGAAAGACCCAATACTATTATGGACTGCTGGACTCTTTTAGAATATTTTGCTGAGTTAACACACCTATAATATTCAAATGATGGAACTAAACAAAAAAAGGAGATACAGATGAATGTCCATTTTGTATCTGTGTATTCAAAATGGTTAGGATAGATATATAGTTACATTCTCTTAATAAATAGAGGGATTTGTTGTAATAGTGTTTGTAAATAGGATATCATGTCTGCATCTTGTACAGCACATAACCACTAGGAAGAGAGTATGCAATGTGCTAATTATTGGAACTGTCCTGCCAATTTGATTTGAAACTGTCTCATTGCTATTTGTGTTTCAATAAAATTATGGAAAAAAAGAACTAAATTATTTAAAGCACCAAAATAATAATAATAATATTAATAATTTCCAATTAACACAGAATATTCTATATTTTATATAACAGAAGATACAGCATGTCATTTTGTCAATGCATAGTTACAGATTTTGAAGTTAGAAAAATGTCTACCTTTTTATTTTATGAAAGAAAAACATCACTACATTTGGGGATTTTGCATCTCACTAGAATGTTTGTTATTAGACTAGTTATTGAGAGGTTAGCAAAGCGCGCAAGCCACCTTTTACCTCTAGCTATTGTCATGCGGAAGCTGGAGTCCTGTGTGCTGCACAGAAGCTTTGTGCCGTAGGGGGCACTCGACAGGCATTGCTGACTGTAGGGGAAGAAGACACCACAATTAATGTCCATAACACACACAGACACACAAACATACTCAACTTCATTTATGGAAGATGTACTTCCTAAACTGGATATATTTGGAGACAGCACTCTTATAGAAATAGTTAAGGCTATCATCAGTCCTGAGAGCAGGGCCCTAACCCAGTATGACTAGTGTCAATGAGAAGAGACAGGTGAAGGGTGCTCTCTCTCCACCATGGGAAGACACAGGGAGAAGGCAGACATCTGTAAGGAAGGAAGAGAGCACTCATCAGAGGTTCAGCAGACAGCACCTTGTTCTTAGACTTCCAACCTCCAGCATCAAGAGAAGTAAATGTCTGTTGTCTAGCTGTCCAACGAGTAAAGTTTTGTTATGGTAATCAAGCTCCGTAACACAATGGCTGAATAGTTACTATCATAATTTTTAGTTAAATTGTTAAATACAAAATTTAAGAATTATTTCCTATCCAGCCCATACAGACATTATCATAAACATTTCTGATCTTCACAGCCTTTATAGAACTCATGATAACATAATCTGACTACTAAACTCTTTATAGAATCTGCAATTTCAACATGATTTAGAATATTTAGGCTCCCTGAAGATTTGCAAAAATCAGTAAATCAAATCAAAATAAGTCTTACTTTGGAAATCTTGGAACTTATAAAATTATGCATAATAATCTTAATGGCAATTATAGGAAATATTCACTTTCTATTGATTATTATGAAGTGAAACTTTCTAATCACTTTGCATACATTATATTATTATGTTTGTTCTCATAATACTCTTTTTGGGAGGGCAGAACCAGGGATTGAACTCAGGCTCTTGCACTTGCCAGGGAAGTGCTTTATTCCACTGAGCCATCTCCCCGGCCAATACTTTTTTGAAACAGGTATTATAATACCTCCTATAAAGATGAATAAACAACCCAAGACAAGTTAGGGAACTTTGTCAGTCTCATCTAGTTAAAAAAGAATTGAACATAGATTGGATTCTAAACAACTGTACAATCCTTTCACTGTCTTATTCCCATCCTCAGATGTATGTCCATGTAGTCATTCCAGGTTGTTGTGATGTTATTTCATATGCACAGCATACCTGGTATGTATCATGTTGTATCTTTACACACAGAAAATATTGTGTACTTCTCTTTGTGTAAATAAACTATGGGAAAACATCCACAAAATACCAGAGAATTTCTTTTTTACATCCCTCTTTACACTTCACAGAACAAATATGAAAGAATGGCCTAGTCATCTCAATAAGAAAAAGCTATATATCATGATGGATGCTTGTCTCAGGTGATCTAGACCTAACTTTTCACTAAACCAACTGTCTTAGTTACTTTGTGGCTAGACACAATGCCCAACACTCACAAATTAAAGAAGTTTACTTGGGCTCACAGTTCCTAGAAGTTTCATTCCATAGTCAGCTGGCTGCAAGGTGGGGCAGCATACAAGAGGGGCATCACAGAGGCAAACTGCTCTTGGCAGTGCAGGTAAGAAACAGTGAGAGGGATCATTGAAGCAGGAGGAAATAGAGCCTTCTGGGCCACACCCCAGCAGCTCACCTCATCCTACCAGACTCCACCACCCAACATTACACTTGGCAATAAACTCATCAGTGGACTAAATCTTAGTGGATTAGTTAATTAAACCTCAGTGGACTAATTCCCCCATGATCAAATCACCTCCCCAAAACCCCACCTATGAGGTCATGAGGCTTGGGGAGGGGCATCTACCATATCAAACATATCAACCATAACTCAAACTATTTGCATAATTTTATTTTGTCTTTATTCTATGAAACATTTTGTTCCTCTCAGTGCTATTGTATGACCAATGATAACTACTGGATAATGTTAAGTTTTAATCCACATGATTCAGGGTAATATAGCATGCATTTCTAAGAAAAATATATACAATTATTTATATGTATCTGTTATAGGCACAAATTGTACTTCCCCACTTATATGACCTGTTCTTTTAGTTGTAAGGCAATTTCTACATAAGTCATAATCCTTTCTATGATACTCAATGTATAAAATATTAAGAATTAGAATCAGCTTGAATTAGACATTGAGTTTACAATGTCTATAGACTACATGCTCTCTTTCTATCTCTGTATCAGTGTGCCACATTTTCACACAGCTTCCTAAAAAACAATCTTCTATGCAAATTTACCCTGCTCAATATATTTACAGAGCAATTAATGTTAGCACAGTCTAAATTGTTATAAATATCTGCATGTTCATGTCAGGAATAATATGCCTGATATTTATGCTCCAGGTATGTGTTCTAAGTGCTTTATAGTCACTAGCTCATGTGTTATTGCCCATGTGAGGATGGTACCGCTTTCACCCTCACTTCGATATGTGAATGTGAGTTCTCATTGACAATGAAAGGTGTTCTCCAGAACAATCAGGCCACTGTCAAAACTGGCCACCTCCTGTTCTAAGGGGAATTGGTTTAGTCACAACTTCCTTATTATTTTAAAAATAACAAATAGATTTAAGAGTTACAATGAGGTCAATGCCAGCTGAGTAAAGGCATTCAGGATAAGAGTAAAAATGAAAACAATTCTTTATTTCCATATAATTATTAAAAACCACAATCACTTCATTCTTAGAATAGTACACAATTCTCTTGATAATGAGATCATAAAGGTGGAAAATCCAGAGGACAAAATCCCCTAGAAAGCCCAAAATATTTTTTGAATTTTTAATATGCCTTTCTTTCAAAGTATGATATCAGAAAAGTCAGTTCCCAGTTAAAGGCCTCCATGCAAGAAACACTGCTATTATAATAATTAACAAAGCCTACAGGGTTTTAAAGTACAAGATAATTTAACTACAAATTTTACATGTCAATATAACCAAAGGTAATGAGACCACATTACTAGAAAGTACAGAAGTGTTAATTACATTGTAAATTTTGATGATTACATTGTATGGTAAGCTTCTCAACTCATTCACAGATCAATCATCGACTTTCTAATTTGAGCATTAACCTGTACTGATAATCAATTTTAATTTTGTTATAAATTTTTCCTTATATAACTGAAATATATTGATCCTAAGCTCATAAAATCTCAAATCAGCTGAACAAAATTTGATAACACCTATGAGAAAAGAGTAGTTCTACATCTTCACTGATCTGTCATACATTCAAAAGAAGAGCTGTGTACACATTTGGTCACTAAGAAAGGACACAAGCAATTAAAGCCATTCCAATTCCTTCACTGGCAAAGAAAACCTCATTCAATAAGATTGCATGGTTTGGATGCTATACTAGGACAGATCCTCAAATATGCTTAAGCTAAAATAGTCTCGGGACCCCCGTTATGGCACTTGTCCCTCAGCAGTCTTAATAAATATGAGACTCTCTTTAGTTTGTGGAGTTTCCACCCTTCCCATTTTAGATGAGATTCCTGGGTCAGCCACGTTGGGGGTGTCAAAGAGATCATCAGCCACACTGAAACTCAGTTCACATCCAGACCTGGTGAGCCAAAATGTGCCTTGCAGCAAGTTCTCTGGTTTATTACTACACACATAGAGGTTGAAAAACCTTGGCTTACGTTTTCCTGCCTGCACTGAGATAAGGGAAGAGCCTCCTTCTCTCAGGCACTTGCCATATTATAATTAAGCTTGCTATGCAGTGTGCCTACTCTTGAAAACTCTGAAGGCTTATTTCTTCAGAACTGAAAACTTTAGAGCTGTCTTTAACAGAGCTAGGAGACAGATGGTAGGAAGGTAGAAAGCCAAAGAAGCTCGATACCCAGGTGCAGTATGTACTTCCATAGATGGACCCCTTCTAGCTTTACTGAAGAATCAAAGATAAAACTAGTGAAAAGTAGAGCAATGATGACTAGTTGGCTAATGTTGCTATACTGCTTATTAATTAATTAATAATTAATATCCATAATCTTCCAACGGTGCTATACAGTGAGTAGTATTTTGCTTCCTTTATAGATGAAGATACAGAGATTAAGTGAGTAGAGTTAGGGATACTAATTCATACAATTAGTAAATGACTGAGCTGAGATCCATGTTTGATTTGTCTACCACAACCAGGCTCTGCTACATGCTGATTTTTAATTTGGACTTCAATTTTAGTTCATTCTTCACTCTCTCCCTAAAGCAATGTAACTTTTTAAACCATACACATTACTATATCTGCATATCAATCCCTTCCAGTGCTAAAATTAGGAGGGGAAACCCATATGCTCTTAAAAGAAGGCACACTCAAAAGGAAACTGAAAAATACCAGGGACTGAAATGGGTTGTTAAATAGATCAGAATGTAAACTATAAAGAATCCGGCCATGCTCAGATGAGCAAATCTTCTCTAAAGACCGACAGAAAAATGGAAATACCACAGAATGAATAAGGCTCTTCTCAATTTTCTAAAATAAATGCAATATTCACATTTCCTCTATGTGGTGCATTACTGACCTTCTTCCTCTGTGTGAGCAAACATTCACAAATATAATCAATTCAGCTGAACAAAACTATTATACCAAAAGGGTATAGCGAGCTAGGTGTAAGACTCAGGCCCATTTCTGAAACAGTCGAAAAATCTTTTGTTTATTAAAGAAGAAACTAAACATAGTGCCAAGCAAATTTAGAAACAAAACCCAAAAACCTACTAGTTGCTTCACCTTTTATTTCAATCTGGGGAAAAAATAAAACTAGTCAAGATTCCTTGAAGTCTATTTTACAACTCTTCCCATGAGACTGCAAAATAAAAGATAAAACTGGTAGAAATTACCTAAAATGTGAAGATGGCAAAGAGAGCTATCACTATGATTAAGTTATAAATGACTTTGGAGGTTTGGGCAGGCTAAATCTTCCAGAGAGCTGAAAAAGTCATTTAAATCTGAAGATAGTAACTCTCTCCCAGTGTATTGCTCATGTATTGGAACACCCTCTTATTAAATTATAGTGTTTTATAACTGGTGAATAAAATTGGTATCATGTTTACTATACAAAACTCCCTGCCATTTCTCAAATGGATATATATATATATATATATATATATTTTAATATAATATTGAAATTTAATATCTAAAGCACTAAGCAGTAAAACCAACCTGCCTAGTTTCAGAATCTGTTTAAATTGTTTTTTGAATTTTGTATCTAATAACATGCTACAATAACAACGAAACAAGATTAACACTATGATAGCATTTGTTTAGGAAACCAAGACTGTTGCTATGGTAACAGACACTGCATATCTATGGAAACAGTGACAGTGTTGTAAATAATGATACTGAAAAGCAGAACCTGATAAACTTAGCATATGAATTCTACGAAAAAGAATAGAGTATATGGTAAAAAAGAAGTGTATGGAAAGTGGAGGGAGAAAAAAATTATATTTTTTGTAAAAAGAGCGTTGTCACATATTTTTCTCATGCTAGAAGTTTTAAGCATGTTTGCCAAACTTTGGCCTTTTATTGTCTTCTCTTAGTTACTCTCTTCTCACTAATTATTAAAATAATAACCTATTTATACTTTGTAGAAAAGTTCACTAAACACATTTTGACTCAACTTTAGCTTGATAGCATTTTAAAATCCAAAGTACTTTTCCTGAAAACAGTAAAATAAAAAAAAATTACAGAAACCTTGTCTAACCTAATGACATTTTCAAGTTCTAAAGAATTTTACATTGTGTTATTAAAATAAAATTGGTATTTTTGCTGTAAACTCTGAAGCCTGTTTCACTGAAAGTGTTTTAATGCTGTAAACATGAAGACATTATAATCCACATGATTTTGTAACGATATGGCACTTTATTTTGCTGGCTACACCATGTGCTGCTAGAAAAGAATGACTGTGTCTTGCCTTGTATGGTCTGATTCAGAGATGACTACCACAAACAGAGGAAACAGTCACATACTGTGACACCACTAAGGAAAATCATGAAAGGAATAAATACACAATACATAAAAACCAATCATGCCCTATCATGCCAAGGCCCTGGTATTACGTGGGTTGCACAGTAATGAATACATGGAAACTGATCTCGCCTCATTTCATATACCAAGCAGTTACGATCATTTGAACACTGTGAAGTCAGAGCAGTAACTCAGAGGAAGTGAAGGCAGCTGGATTTGGGCCGCATAAGCCAGCTAAGAGTTCAGGACTTCCACCTGGCAAGCACCCAGAGTCCCAAGCTTTTCTCTGTCAGGCTCCTCTGTTTCCCACCACTATTAAGTTTGGCATAGAAGTGGACACAGTAATTCTTTTGGAGATGAAAGCCTTGTTTACTCCTTTATTGTTATTCCCTCAATTATTATAACATCTTGGCAAGAAATGTTTCATACTAAAAGACTACGATGTTCTCTAGCATTTTGTAGAACTGTAAGATCATGCTTTTGCTTTTGGTTTTGTTTTACCTTGGCATCTTCTTGTTTTTGAAGATCCTCTTAAAAGGCAAATAAACAGTTTAAATAAGTTCGCCACGATTCCTGAGTTTTCATGCTAGTTTTGGCCAGGTGAGAACCAGGAAAGGCTCTGGGGAATTGCTTATCTGCCCCCCTCAGAGCAGCCCTGCTCCTGATATAAACAAATCCCTCTTCAAACATTTGCTTTGAACTGTGGGCTCTACTGCTTTCAAAAAACAAAAGCAACTTTCTAACCTACTGCATAGAAAATTCCCTCCAACTTTCATTTCTGTGATTCTCTAATTATTCTTCAGTATGTACTGAATTATAAAATGCCTGCTAAGACTTTTTGACCTTTGTTTAACCAGAGGTGTGAGTCAGTGATAAGTGACCATGTATTTAAAATCACAAGGCATTTCTTGAATGTGTGACAAATGCCAGGAGCTCTTTTTGCAGAGACAAATGGGGAATGAGGCCCATAGAAGTGCAAGAACATCCTGAGTTGAGGCTGACCACCTGGGTGAGGGCCCTGTGCAGTCTTAAAGACATTCTCACATGACCTCGAGCTTGCTCTGATGTTCCGCTGTAATCATTTAGAAATTCTTAGTCATGTTCATCACTGAACTTGTGTTTTTAAGGCAAGTCTGTAGGGTAATAAAACACAAACACAAGAGTGGACCCAGGGAAGCAGATGCAGGGGGTGACCCAGGGTCCTGAGACGCTGTCTCATGCGGCTCTAGCTACACAACAAAGTGCCAGACTAGGTGGCTGAAACAACAGGATTTATTTTTCTTCCTGTCTTAACACACATTCTACAGGGCAGGTGGAAAGAGAATTAGCTCACTCCTTGGGTCTCTCATAAGGACACTAATCTTTTTCAATCTGAGCTCCAACTTTAACCTCCTTGATCTTAATTATTTCCTTACTCCAAATACAACACAGTGAGAATAAAGGCCTATAATACATGAATTTTGAGAGGAAATCACTCAATCCACTGAAATATTAACCTAGCTTTGTTTCTTATGACTAAAATAGAAACAAGAGATTGTTAGGTAAACACCTTAAGAAAACTTAGATTCGTTAAGTATTAAATTTTCCAAAGGTCTTCCATGGCATGGAAAGGTCCTTCCTATTCATATAATGGAAAAAAATTATCGTATATATGCATAGTTTATTGAAAACCATGTAAAGAGTCACTTGCTAAAAGAAAAAGACAAAGATTATATGTAACAATATTTAAACATATAGGTAGTTGTAGACAGGTTTTACAAGGGAGTAGATTTAATACAGAACACACAATTTATAGGGTTATTTTATAATATTCACCAAGAGTCAAATACAGTAGAGTGATAGAGATCTAGCCACACTCTAAAGATTCAAAAATCCGGCTGAGGGTCTGGAGCCCTCAGCAATGTCTTGCACAAGTCCAGCTGAAGACCTAGAGCCAAGGCAATGTCATATATGATCCAGCCGGAGGCCTACCGTCCATGGTGTTATGCTTGCTACATTGCATCAACTTGAGAAGTCTAAAAGCTTAACTAAGAAACTCAGCAGTTCTACATCCTGGGATTTAAAGGACATGCCCTTACTGCTCTAGGATTTTGTTCATTATAGCAATTTAAGAAGTTTAGAAGTTCAGCTAAGTGACTCAGCTGGAGCCAGGGTCCTCATTCAGCAAACATCTTGCGCCTGTGCTAAAGGAGGGCAGGGAGATGGTGTGAGTGCTCCACCCACCCAAGAGCAGGTATCCTGCACACAATATGAGGTAGAAAAAGACACGTACCTTCTCTCTTTTGGATCTTGTTATTCTAGCTGTCAAGTGCCTCCTTAAAGTGTTGCCCCTGGGCCATGCCAGCCTGCCTTGGAGCCAGGGAGATGGTAATTATGGACTGAAATCTCTACAAACTGAGAGCTAAATAAACCTTTCCTTCCTTAATTTTGGCCGTCAGGTATTGGTTCTCAGCAAGGATAAAAAAGTAACCAATACACATGGCAACCTTGACTACCAGTGCAGCTGAGGCTTAGAGGCCACAGCAATGTTTCATGAAAGTCTGTACCGAGGATCTGCACTGGGAAGGCCCAAAGGTCAGTGGTAGAAGACAGAATGTCTGGACCAGTGGGATAAAGGATCTGTGCTGGATTGAGATTGAGGGATCTGTACTGAAGCCAGGAAGTGATGCTCCCCAAGAGAATACTGCAACCATTCTCAGTGATAGTGAGGATCCAAGTTCCTCCAATGATGAGAACAGCTGAGCTGATATCAGGAAAACCAGCAGGACGAGCTTCACCAAGAGAATCAATAAAACAGAGCACCTTCCCCTCCAGTTCTATTTTTATGCTATTGGCACCCACAATCCTCAAGTGGTCCTTACACATCCAGTACCACAACTATTGTGTTTCCTAATAATCTTTCATGAATATTTACTATATTTTGAAATTAAGTTTTAATTATCATATTAAACATATTAACATAATAAGGATAAAATAAATATGAAAACTAATGATATTTAATGCCACTTTCCACACTATTAAATTGACTAGTTAATACTTTCCCTGTGTTCATAAATTTAAATTGTACCAAATTACTAAAATTTAAATTTGAAAATTCTGTTAACATTATTTTACGAACATCAGATTTCAAATGCAGTTTGAATATACTAATAGTCGTGAGTGGCAAAAAAATTATCCACTACAAGTGAATGAGAAAGTTGTTTGAAAGCATTCTCTAGTGAAATCATACTTTTCCAAAGGAAATTTTATATGATGTTCCAATATACAATCCAGGTTGAAGTGAAAGTCTATTGTGGAGGCTGAGTCAGAAATCTCTGCTAAATCCCGGTTCCCTGGGCAACAGTTCAATAGCTATAGGTTGGTATATCATGCAGAGCAAAGGGGAAGCCTGGGGCCAGTCCACTCGCTAGTTAGCTATGATTAATTTTCAGAAAGTTGTTGCATTGGTATTAGTGGATCAGAGCTCTCTAGTGTCTCCTCCAGTGCTATGATATTGTCATCTGTGCTTACCTTGGATAAACGATGCAAGTGCATATTTCAAATTGTGGAAGCTGAATCTGAAATATTACACTGGACATTATTTTAAATCTCCCACTTTAATTTATAAATATCTTCCAAGGATGATCCCTCTTGCAGAATACATCTTTTACTTCTGTACTCCCTAGCTCAATGCTCTTCTTCATTGTTTGATTTTTAGCTTTTTCCATTAAAGAAGCCATTGTGCCACTGCTGTGATGTTTAATTTTATGTGTCAACTTGGCTGGGCCATGGAGCTAGATAAGTGAACAAACATCACTCTAGATATTTCTGTGAGGTTGTTTGGGATGAGGTTAAAATATTATCTTCCACAATTTTGTTAGGTCTCAGTAAAAGTCCTTAACATAATGAAGAAAAAGACTGACCCTCCCTGACCAAATTTTCCCATTTCTGCAACAATTCTTGGGACTTGAAGAGCAACTATTTCCTAAGTTTCTGGGTCCTCTATCAGATTTTAGAGTTACTGAGCCTTCAAAATCTCATGAGCTAATTTCTTAAAATTATCTATTTATCTACCTATCTATCATCTACTGAGCTACATATCTAATTTTCTCATTGTTTCTATTATTCTGGACTACCCAAATATCAATTATCATATCACAAAATTATCAATTTTATCATGATGTTAAATAATACATTACATTAAAAGGAATTCCTCATGAGTGTCATATTCCTGCACATCTTATGGGTAGGATCAGTAAGACTATTCTAGGCCATCTTTTCAGAAATGTTTAAGTAATGAACAGTTCTCAAAGACAGAGATAAGGTGTCACTCGAGCAGGCAGGCTTACTGCTACTATGAAAGACTGTATACTGTGTTCCAAATTCAGGATCACCATCTGAAATGCAGTCCATAGCATGTACAAATGTCACCTGACCCTCTCTGAGTCAGCCTCATGAGACTAGGGAAGAAGAGAACTGAAATTGCTGACCTGACCACTTCCACCACTTGAGTCAGAGTTCTTGTCTTTGACCTAGAGTATTCGCATCTTCTGTCAGCACCCATGAAGTGATGGCAAGCTAACTTGGAAATTTATAAACAGGGTAAAATACTAGATTCTTCCAGTTCTTTAGAATTTATGTAAAAGATATGTAAGGTTTATAACTCTGACTGCTTGATTTTTTTTTTTTTTTTTTTTTTTTTTTTTTTTTTTTTTTTTTTTTGGTGGAACCGAGGATTGAACTCAGGCCCTTGTGCTTGCCAGGGAAGCACTTATTCTACTGATCCATCTCCCCAGCCCCAAGGTTTATAACTATGAGATCTTATTCTTCTTTCTTAATGTGAGCTGTGCTTTTACTTCTATAAAACAATGCAGCACAAGGAAAAGGATGTAATCTCTGAAGTTAGGTCTAAATGGCTTTTATGTGTATTCCTCTCACTCTTGATCACCTTTTCTCATGGAAACTGGTTACCATGATATGAAGATGCTAAAGCATCAGTGAACCAGGGAGAGGATCCTCCAACCCCAACCAGATGAATGGAGCCTCAGCAGATACTATGACTGTAGCCTAAGAGAGAGTTAGTCAGAATCACACAGAAGACGTACCCAAAACCATAAGCCACAAATCTGGGAGATAATACATCTGCATTGCTTTAAACTACTGTTTTAAAAGTAAATTGTACACAGCAAGAGATAACTAATGCAGACTTTAAACATCATACCAAAACATCTGTTCTCAAGCAAATTAAATAAAAATAAAATTATAATACCCCACACAATACAAATTTTTAAAAAATTGAAGTTAGTTTAAAGCTTGTTGTTGGCACTATTATGGAATCACAATACTCATTCTGTGGCCTTTCTACTAGAACCACAGCGGAGAACAAAAGACACAGAAGCCATTCTGTGGAGGTTTCCAAATAAAAAGCCATCTGTCGTCATTCTCCGCACAGTATGACAAAACCAGGAGAGGAGGAACAGGCGCTTCCCTCTGGGCTTCTGCACAGGCAATTACACAGTGATAGGTTTAAAAACCAAAGAAAATGTAAAAACTCTGAAAGTTCAGCAATGGCGTTAGAAAGGCCTCCTCTGCTTTCTGCTGAGGTGTGACACTGGCCAAGTCATTAAAGATCTTTGACTTCTCAGTGATTTGCCAAAAAAGAATGAAAATGGTAATACCTAGTCATTTTGGCAATTTTCACTATTAAATAAAAACATAATAGAATTTTCCATGTAGTAAACATTGTGTAAAGGAATTCTAGACATGACACTTTGACTGTAGCACTTTTAACATATTTAAACCATCCAGAAACATGCTTGGCCTTTGGTAGGTAAAAAACAGATCTTTTTTTCTGGCTTTTCACAATACAGGAGATTTACACTTGATCACGTGTCCATGACTTCAGTTTACATGTCCTAAAATAAAATCCATTATTTCACTTCTCTGTGATGATGGCAAACATATTCTTAAAACTGCTCTCTAGAAGAAAATAATTTATCCTTTGTGATTACAAAGCAATAAACATTAAAATGAATCATACTGATGAATATTTAAAAGCTACTGTTATCCAGAATGACTCTGGTCTTATAATGGAAGAAGCATCCTCACAGTCAGAGTCATGGGAGGGCAAGGGCACCCTCATTCCTTCCCCAAGCATTCTAATAAAATAGTTCAGATCTCATATCTGGGACCTCAAATATGAGGGGCACATATGCTAAGATTTATACAAAATTATCAATTGGAAAAGAGAAGAATATAAACCTCTACCTCTATAGATATTTATTTGTACCTGATTCATTTTCAAATTGATATATTTTATATAATTTGTAAGTCTGAAATATAATGGAAAATCTGCATATTTATCATACGAATGTCTTTGGAGGTTTGTGGTCAAGATATTTTACTAATGGAATTTGTTTCCCCAAAACATTTGGAAACCTTTGCCATAGATCATCACTAAATTTAGACTTACATTCTATCTGTAAAGTGCACTCAGTAGGCAATCTCCTGCATGTTTTATTGGGACTGTACCACAAATTAAATGGAAATCAATTTTCCAGATGTGAGGAATTTTCACCAGTGGACATGTTTGGCATATCACAGATGGAGTGTGTGGTGGTTCTTGGTGAACTCAAGGACTGTTAAGTAAAGTCATACTAAGATGCTCTTTAGAGGCAGATGTTTGATGAGATACTTTCTCCCTTCAGGCTAACTCCCAAGTTATGTGTAGAATAGGAGCGCTGCAGATGGACAAAGAGAAAAGTGCAGCACTGGAAGGCTTAATTCAGAAAGACTGGTCAGGTAGTGAAAAATTAATCTGACTGGAGAATGTCCTCATTGCTTGCAGGGATCTGTAGGAATTTGGAGTCTTCTCGCTGCTTAAATGATTGTGTTTGACTGGAGATGTTGTCTACAGTGCCACACAGTTTGATGTACCTAATTTGAAAATCCCATAACTAAAATATGCTGCCAACACTGAAAGCATTTGAACACCTGCCTGATATCACAGGTAGAAAATTCTATACGTGACTTCATCGGATAGGTCATGGTCAAGTTATGGGATTGCTAAAAATATTATATAGAATTTCTTTCACATTATACAAAAAAACATAAATGAATTTCATCCTCTAGATGTGTGCCACAGGGCTGGAGAGATGGTTCAGTAGAATAAGTGCTTTGCTGGCAAGCACAAGGGGCTGAGTTCACCCTCTGGTTTCACAAAAATAAATAAATAAATAAATAAACAAACAAATAAAATAAATTTAGACTTACAACTGACACTTAGCATTTATAGAACTGGAACTAATTGGGTCACCCAGCTTACAACAAGCATGTTTCATAAACATACAAGATAAAGTGACTGAATTTACTGGCTATTTCAGAATTGTAGATGAAGCTACTATCCTTTCTTCCTTGCAGATAAGGTATGTCTATGTAATAATGCCAAGTATGAAGTTGCATGAAGCAATAACTTAAGGGAAAATTGTTCCTGACCCAGAGACTAATGGAACATAATTGCACTGTGGTTTAGAATGTTTTCTGTCTTTGCTACTCATTAAGAAGAGATCTTTGGGTTCTCTGACAGCCTTTGTTCAGGAGTTGAGCTGTTCACACTATATCTGGTTTTAAAGCAGCTATCCATTTCTAGAACAAATGGCAAGCAACAGTGAGTTTGCTATGAGAAATCATATTCCTTTATGTGCATAAAGATGCATTTTCTACTGAATTACAGACAAACGATAAATTCAATGTACATTAATCAACATGATGAAAAAACACTCTGTGGGTAAAGAACTTAGAATACAAGATCATTCACTGCTGGTCTTCTGAACAGTATAGTGTGTCTCATACAGATGTCAAATGTACATTTTATTAACTAAAGATCTCTACTCACACTATGCAGATTGATATTTTATCAGAATCTTCCCAGTTACTCTGATGAGCACTTTTAAATGCAGCATCAAATTTTTCCATCTATATTTTGATTACTGCAATATTACATTAGAAATACTTTCTTGTAATTTTTAATTCAATAAGAGGTAATACTAAATCATATTCTTATAAGTACACACGGCTTAGATAAAGGTCTTTAAGTCTTACTGGTGCAGAGATGAGTGGCATATTAGTGCAAGCATGGCTGTCCTACACGTACTTCAGAGAATGTACTTGCTGGTATCGTTCCTTCACAGGAGACCAAGGCATTGAAGGAAAGGTGAATTATTCCCTGTATCCTTCACAATTCATGAATGTCCAGGAAGAAACTATGCAAAGCACTAGCGAATTCTTTTTAGTGACACATTGCAAATTTTGGAGTTTCAGAATGAGTCAGATTTCCACTGCGGTTTTACACTCTTACTTTGTCTTACTATATTTGATATTTCAACTTACATCTTGAGAATTTCCTCTGAGGAAAATAAGACTATAATGATACTGTACACTGAGCAGTACGATTAGAGGTGAATGAGCTGTTGAAAGAGTGTGATTGCTGAAATGTGTCATAGCAAACTTGCACATGTAACTCAAAGAAAGCTAGTGAAAGAGGAAGCTTTCAAAGAGGTAAAAATTGTATCTTTAAAACCTAATTCAACTAATTTTAACATATAATTTTTCACATTACTTATGATTGATTATTGAAAAGGTTATCTGACTTGAATTTTTACAAATGACATGAATATTTTATCATCCTGAATAAAATCCAGTTTTCTTTAATGATTTCAAATGTTTTTATCAGGCAATGAGCATGTTCCCATGAGTATTGCATGTAAGTGAATTTTTCACTTTTATAATTATTATAGATTTATAGAAAATGATCAAATCAAACTTTGCATTTGCTTTTTTATTGTTTAAGATATAAATATACCTCTTCCATTATTTAAGCATTATGAGTCTTTCCTCCTCCACAGTAGGATGCATTTTACCTACCAATGTGTGTTTTCTCTGCCTAAAAATGCAACTTTCTGTTCTGGGCATAAAGAGCCCAGTGTCTCTGCTTCCAGTGAGCACATGATGTGCTTTGCCCACTTAGCAGTGGGGTCCTGACTACAGCTGCAAGTTTCAAAAATCATGGAGTTCTCTGTCTTTCTCTAATGCATGGCCTTCATGTGATTTTTCTGCACCTCAGCTCATGAGTCTTTTCTAATAGGATATGTTGGTTGAATTATCCTTACATTCTTAAGCTGATAATCTGTCTCCTATTATTGCTATGGGACTTGTGGAGATCATTTACTAAATACAAGTTCTTCTTGGGATTGGATAATATCTCATGTGCTTTTGATTTATTGCATGCTATTCATTTTCTATGGTTACCACAAAAAGTACTATGAACTAGTAGGAAAGACAATAGAAAAGCATCATTTCTAGTCCTAGGGGGTAGAAGTCAGAGAGCAAGGTGTCCATGGAGTTGGTTCCTTCTGAGACTAGGGGAAACATAATCGGTTCCAGACCTCCTTCCCAGCTTTGATGTTTTGTTGGCAATCCCTGACATCCTTTGGCTTGCAGATGTATCATCCAGTCTCTGCCTTTGTGATTCCATAATCTTCTCCCTGGTTGGGTGTTTGTGTCTTATTCTCCTCATTTTACACTGCTACCCATCATGCTCCATTAGGACTCACTTAATGATCTCATTTTATCTTAATTGCCACTATAGAGCTCCAAGTTACAGTCTGAGGTCTGGAGATGAGGACTTCAAAATATAGATTTAAGACAACTCAACCTGTAATGCCTAGTGATGTCTGGGCACTAGAAGATGTCCCCAAGTCCTGTAAATTATTGACATCATGCTCATGAAGCCCTCTCTGACCAATATGCTAACATTTGAGATGGTAGAATGGGATGAGAAATATTTTTTAACAAGTCTCAAACTTTTTGAAGAATCCCAGTTGTTTTTGTTTGCATGATTTTGGCTCTTTTATGTTATTTTATTATGTATTTTATGTATATTCTTGAGACACAGTCTCACTATATAGTTCAGGCTGACCCTGATCTCACTATGGAACCCAGTGATCCTCCTGTGTCAGCCTCCTGAGTGCTAGATTACAGGTATGCACCACCGTGCCAGGCTTTGGCTCACCAGTTCTTAACTCTTTTCTTTCCTCATTATACCACCTATAAATTGACAATGGCGGAAATCAACCCTTACTTTCTCATTCTTATGGCTTTGTTTGAATCAACAAGGTATAAGAAGGGTTTTTTCTCTCTCTCTCTCTCTCTCTCTCTCTCTCTCTCTCTCTCTCTCTCTCTCTGAAGTCTTGGTTGCACTTTTTAACTGGGCAATCTAACAAACTGTACTGACTCAACTTCAAGCCAAGAGAATTTCCTTCTATTACTTCTTCCTTGAAGTCATCATATTAGGTAGAATAAAATCAAGTCTTTTCTTTCCCTTTTAATTCCAATTTCTTTTATCTAAGAGTTAATGAGTTCACCTGGGTTTAAGGAGATTTGTAATGGATCTTTAAATCCTTACTATTATTATTTTATTATAACATTGGGTTATTAATACCAAACTAAAAATGTCACTCAGTATGCAAAATGAAGTGATAAGTACCATTTAGCTTTTAAGAAGTACATTATATGAAGAGCCCATTATGAAAATAATTTCGGGTTATAGCCAGCTCTCAAAAGACTGGGGAAATAAGGTTTTAAAATCAAGGTATTTCAGGCCATTATAACAAATAAATTTGTAAAACATACTAAATCCCAACAGAATAAGTGCTCTTTAGAGAATAGTGACAAATTATACTGCTACTATTATTTCAAAAAATAAAAACTAAAGATTCTTGTCACTTGTGGATAAAACTGCTGACATCCAATGATGTTAATAACAAGGAGCTACATTTAGTAGACCCTGCCAGGCTGCAAGGCTGTTGGGGTCCCCAAGCAGGAGGTGGTGGAAGGCCTCTGCCTGACATTGCTGCGAGTGGGGGAAGGGCAGACTCACATCCTGGGCTGTCCCCGCAGTGCTAGAATTCCAGGCAACTGCCCAGCCACTGCTCAGCCAGCAAGCTCTGATCACCAGCTGTGAATGTGAAGGTGAGGGGGAAGGGAGAGGAAGACATCAGGGACCCTGTACTAGAGAACACAGGAGGATGAAAACGAGAAAGGCACCCCTGGTCCCTCCTCAGGATAGTGGGGGTGAGGCTGGGGGTCCCATGTACGCATGCTCAAGGCTGGTTCGGGACACACACTGTCCTGATGCTCAGACTGAATATAGATAAGGGAGGAAATCGTGAACTCACTGTTACATCTGCAGTACTTTGTACTGAGGATTAAACTCAGGACCCTGTGCTTGCTAGGCAAGCGCTTATTCTACTGAGCTAGTTCCCTGGCCCTGTTACTGGGACACAGATGAATGAAGTAAGGCTTGAACAAAGTGCTCCAAACTGGGCAGGGAATTCACCCTGCTTCCATTAAAGTCAGTATCCACTCACAGATGTGGGTATAAGCTAGCTGACATGAATGCATGCACAACAAAATCGCAAGACTGTTATAAATAATAATAAGGATATTAGACATTTTGCATTCACTGTTGTGCTTTCTTTGTTATATGAAGAACATCCTCTTGTGTGTCTATGTGCATGCATTTTTGTGTGTGTAAGATCTATCTGTATATACATTCAGAAAAGTATACTTGTTTTTACTTTAATTTGCTAAGTGAGATAATAATTTAAATTTTAAAAGATATATTAACAAGAATTTAGTAAAACTTCCCCTTTTGCTGAAACAGGGCCTCATAATTTAGTTTAGGTTGGGTAGGACTCACTACATAGCCCCAAGACTACTCTCAAACTCATGGAAATCCTCCTGCCTCAGCCTTCCAAGTGCTGGAATTACAACTGTGCATCACAATTCCTGGCAGAAATTCCTCCTCTTAAAAATGATTTCGAAGTAAATTTATCACACAAGATGCTCATGCTTATGACTTAGAATCACACTTCAATTTTTTAAACCAGACTCAATATTCCTCAAATTAATTACCAGATACCACCCACAGTACTTCACAGAGTGAACCTCAAATAATGATAACTTGTAGATTCTGAAACTGGGAAGACTGAAAGGTATTGGACTCATGGTGAACCTCCTGTTTTCAGCCTCCCCAGAGCTGGGATTACAAATGTGTGCCACCACACCAGGACTCTGTTGCTGGCTCTGGGGGCAGGGCCAGCACTACACATGGGACTGGGGATCAAACCCTGGTACCTACACCTGCCAAAGGAGGTGCTTTGTCCACTGAGGTATCTCGCTGGCCCTTCCAAACTGTTTTAGACAATGAGTGCATTACTCTAAAAGTGTTTAAAGATTCAGGTAGAAGTCGTGAGAGTTGCAATACACCAAAGTAGTAAATTTCTTGCCTACTTGCATGCCATGCACAAAGCCTGGGTCCAATTGCTAAGACCATAGGGAGGTGAGGGTGGGGGATGTCATGAGATCTGTGAATTTAGCCTTTGGAAAAAAAAATATGCATTGATGCAATCCGCTAAATTTGGTATTATCCACCAAATTACAAATTTTTGAATGACTGTTTTGACTCCTCAAATAAAAATAAAATATACTCTAGCTGTTACATGATCAGGAGAAACAAAGCTGTGGCAACATATTTCAAGAGGGATTTGTTTGTTTTTCAGTATTGGGGCTCAAACTCTGGACCTTGTGCTTGGTGAGCAGATGCTTATTTCACTGAGCTATCTCCCCAGTTCTCAAAGAGTACTTGTGTGGAAAATTGTTCAGTGCTTTTTTGTACTGTGACTCAAACTCAGGAACTCGTGCTTGCCAGGCAGGCACTGTGCCACTGAGCTATCTCCCCAGCCAAACTATAGAAAATCGTAGCAAATATCCACTTCAGTTGAAGGATAAAATTTTGCTCTTATCTGTGTATAATATGACAATGTAGTATTCATTTACCATATGTTTAGTCTGCCTTTTCTCAACACTATGCTCAATGAAACCCCGATAAGAGGAAAAGTAGTATTCCCAAAGATTACTCAGAAATGTATTTTGACCTAAGAGTGAGGGAACATAAAGCACATGCACACAAATCTCCACTTTGGCCATCATGCCCATGCTTCCTTGCCACCCACCCCACAGTTGCGCAGGAGTCAGCCCCGTCTTCACATCAGCTCTTGCCCCACTATAGCGTTTGTGTTCAAGCCACCCTTACACAGTAGCCAAAAGACACCTGGCAAAGTTCATATGATCAACATCATCTTTTCTCACCACATGACAACCTTATCTTCTCTTATCACAAGGAGAATAAGTATAGTAAGATATTTTAAGAGAAATACCTCAGTGATATATCTTTTATTTCACAATATTATTATCATTGCTCTAATTTATTAGTTATTATTGTGTCTAATCTTGGACTGTGTCTAACTTACAAATTAAGCTTTATTATTGGCATATATATTATACACAAAAAATGTTTACAGTAATTTCTGTTAGATAAAAACATTATGGTGTGTCATCCACCTTATTCTTTGGATCTGGTATTATGTGATTTCTGGCTTTTTTACAAAGCCAAAATGACAATGAAAGATAAGCACTTTGAATCAGTTCAGAACATCAAGGCAGCCACAATAGTGTAAGTAGAAACACTCACAAGAGATAGCTTCCAAAAGTGCTGAGAAAGTGCAAGAAAGCTACAATTCACAAGTTTAAAACAAAGGGAAATATTTCAAGGGGGATTAATGGCTATGTATTTTTTACTATAATAATATTTTTGATTAAATATTTACTATATTTTCCAATGACATCTCACAGTGAACATGTCCAAGATATGGGTATGTTTATATCTTGCTGCAATTGGGATCTAGAACACTGGCTTGGGCCTCAGGTTGGCACTACTGAAAAGTGGTGGAACCTTTATGAGGTGGGGCCTAGTGGGAAGAAGTTAGGTCACTGCGGCTGTGTCCTAGAGGGGGATGTTGAGACATTTTTCCCTCCCAGCATTTCCATTGCTTGCCATCCACCATGAGTTAAATAGCTTTCCTTCATGGTACACTCCCTACTCCCAGGATGTATTGCCCCACTACAAGCTCAAAAACTATGGAGTCAGGGGACAACCCACTCAGGCTCCCCTCCTGTCCCTCTCTCAGACAGGAGCTTTCTTTCCCTCAATAAATATATTCTGCTCATAAAAAAGGGGGCCTGGTGAGATAGCTCAGTGGTCTAAAGCATATGCTTAGGCAAGCTTAGGCAAGCGCAGAGGACCACAGTTCAATCTCCAGCACTTCATGGCATGCCAGCCCTGCCCTCAAGGCGGGATGAGCAATCCAAAAAAAAAAAAAACCTATGGAGTCAACTTGCAATGGACTGCAGTCAATAAAGTTATATGCGAAAGCAAGCCCTTCCCCTTGTAAGTTTATTATCATAGGCATTTTACTACAGTAATGAAAAGCTGGCAGGTGCACCTGTCATGCAACCTTTCATCAGAAACAAATAAAGGTAATTTGAGAGCCATAGAAGGGTGACTTTTAGACCTTGCACAGCAGTCAGCAGCCCCAGATCTCTACATTAACATACATTGCTATGGTTCACACTATCCTGTTCTTTCCACAAGATACTGTCAGGTAAAGACTCTCTGTAGTTGTTTCTCTCTTCTCCTTCTCTTACTCCATCTTCTCTCCTGACCCAGGGTGACACCTGTATGGCCAACACCTTCTCTCCCAGGCTCCTTGCAACTCTTTCTATTTTCCCTTACAGATGACACCTTCAATAAGTGTCTTCTAGTGGGTTTCTTTAAGAATCCAGACTAGGGTTGGCAAGATAACTCAGCAGATTAAGTGCCTGCTTAGGCAAGCACCAGGACCAAGGTTCAATCCCTATGCTCCACATGGTCTGTTGGCCCTCCCCCCAGGGAACACTGAGCAGGCCACTGAAACTGGGAGAGTTGGCCCACACCTGTAATCCCAGTGCTGGGGAGGCTGAAAATAAGAGGATCACTAAGAGTTCAAGCTGTGTAATGAGACCCTGTACTAAATACATTTTTTAAAAAAAGAAAAAGAGAATCCAAACTAACGCAGATATGCTCTACCGCACTGAAGAAGTTAAGAATGAGGATAACCTAAATCTGGGAAATAGAGAACACACACAAAGGCAAAGTAAAAGGATTCCCGGGAGGATGATTGAAGAAATTTTAACAAAGAGCCTACAAAGAATAGTGTGGAATGAAACAGAGACAGGGTCCTGTCTGGGAGAGATCTATTCAAGAAGATGAGCAGCAACAGTATCTTTAATGTGACTGACCCTTTCAAGAGACTATATCAACCAACAGAAAGAAAACAACCTAGAAGCAATCACCTACTTATTAACTGTAGAGAAAACAAAGGGCAGGAAAGAAAAACCTAGAATGTTCTTTCTGAATGGCAGGGAAGAGTGAATAATGAGATTATTTATCTTCCATATGAAAATTTAAGATATGATTCCTAGAATTGAAACATCAAAACCAAGTAGCAGTACCAGTTAAAAGATTTGAAACTACTAAGAATATACGAAGGAAATATTAGGAAAAGTCTAAAAAAACATTGCTTTTACATTGTAAGGCAGGTAAAACAAATTCTTTCCACAAATATAGGCATGTAGTACTTTTATGCAATACAATTAATGTTAAGACTCCCTTCCCCAAATATAATGAGTTTTACATAATGTTGGACCTGCTCCCTCACTAGCTAGATCATGGTTCCTAATTCTCTGACTTCAAAGTCCTCATTTAGCAAAGGCTGACAATGTTGCCTAGTTCGTAGAATTGCTGTAAAGGGTTGGTAAGAGAAAACATTGCACAGCACACAATATGCATTCAAAGAGGTTATTTAGCACTCTGTGGACATTTTGCCCTATCTTGCTTCTACTGGTGCCTGAATTCCTATTTTGAAAGAACTCTCAATGTTGAATTCACAAACTTCACAAAGAACTCCCAAACTCCTCAAGGTTGAGGAGCTGTTGAGTCTGACAGGTGAGAACACACCCTTTGAACTTGACCACTTGGATTTCAAATCCCTAACCCAGGACTCACTCAGGTGTGTGATTCTGGATATTGGCTTTTCTTCTTTCTACATTATATTATCTATGAAGTATGCAGTGTGATACAATTTACTCTCTGTAGTTGTTGGAAGAAAAACAGAATTATAAAATGTACAATACAAGGATCTGAGCCTAGCAGATAGTAAATGCCATATGTACGCTAGCTATTTTTATTGTTTTGATTTAAGACAGTAGAATATATCTTTAATTATCAAAAGAACTTCTGTTAATACATTTGCTTAAGATGTTTCAGAATGTAGCTTGAGTTAAGCTTATAAAAATGGTAACAATGAACTCTCCCCTAAACTTCAGAATGAGCATTTCCAGAAAACAAATACATTTAATTTGTCTCTCAGTTTGCATGTGAGTAACTGTTGTTTCCCAAGTCAGGCAGGCCAGGGTCAGCTCTACCACTGACCTTGCGCCAATCAGCAAGTTTACTGATTTCTCTCACATACTGTTTCCTCATTTGTAAACTAAGCATAAAATAAAATTTACCTTACTGCTACAGTAAGGATGGAATCTGACACTCTGTGTGAAGTATTTATACCCAACACAAAATACATTCTTAATAAAAGCCAAATATTGATAGTATTAGTATCATTAACATTATTGAAATAATTCCCTCTGAGATCTTCATCAAGAGATACATTTTCTGAGTAACTTTTTTCAAAAAGTTATATTTCTGATTTGTTCATACATATTTGTTATGCATCATAAAATTAGGTTTCTTATTACTTATTAGTAGCTTTTAATAGTACATGCACTGATTGTTTATCTCAAGTATATTAGCCAGTATATCATTTCCTTAAAGAAATCCCTACAATACATTAAATGTACTATTGCTGCTAAGAAAATACCTTCTTTTTTTCCATTTGATGAGATGTTTTTCATAGATACTATACGATCATGAAAAAGCAGGGCTGGGGAGATAGCTTGGCAGTCAAAATACCTGTCTGGCAAGCGCAAGGACCCAGATTTGATCCTTTTACCATGTGCTGTGCTACCTCCAGAACCCTGAGTCCTCCTGGCAGTCACCAAAAAACATACATGGTAGCACATGCCTGCACTCCCTGCACTGGGGTGGCTGAGACAGGAGAAGCACTACAAGTCTGAGCTGTGTAGCAAGACCCCGTACCAAATAAATAAGTAAAGAAAAGATTTTTTAAAAAATTAAAATAATGAAAGACACAATAATGGAAATAACTGGTATGTTGAAGTGATTGCTCTGTGTTTTTCAAGAATGTAATTCTCTGACAAAGCATTGCGGAGGCTGCGCTGGAAGGCCAATGCTTAAGTCAGGTGACCCTGGCTGCCTCCAGGCCAATGGATTCACCTCGTAGTATCTATGATTTGTCACTGGTTATTGGCTTTTCAGCTCAGACCTTTTGTAGGCTTAGCCTGGGTTCATACATGCAGCTGTGTTAGGTGTGCAGGTTGGTGGGGTGGGGGCTTCATTCCACACAGATGCAGCTGCATGGCAAATGAAGGCGCTTTCTTCCCTTTCTTCAGGTCTGCTTGCCTTCATCATGAGTTCTGATGTCTTGTTCATCA
Source organism: Octodon degus (assembly GCF_000260255.1). Lineage (NCBI taxonomy): Eukaryota > Metazoa > Chordata > Mammalia > Rodentia > Octodontidae > Octodon > Octodon degus. The sequence goes on from NW_004524721.1 coordinate 2,349,758, forward strand.
GATTCCAAGTGTAAGGGAGCCCAAGTGTACCAGGGCTTTTCCTGCAGTGTTCTAGCTGATATAGCAAAATAATTTTGATTAGACAATTTGTAAGCAATTCAAATTTATTATTTGCATTCTGGAACCTGAATAAATCAAGAAGCTCAGAGATCTGGTGTCTGGTGTCCTGTTCCTCATCAATAGAACCAGCTCAGTCCTCACAGCTCCTGTCGGCCTTTTCATTCCAGCATTAACCCGATTTTCTGCCTAATCACCTTCTAGATCATACGGTCACCTTAGAAGCTTGGTTTCAACATATGAATTTTGGAGGGAAATAAACATCCAAATCATATCATGAAGTAATATATCAAAGTGTCTTCTTATTGCTACAATGAGGAAACCATATTATGTATCATTCATGGGTCATACAATTGGGATGATAGCAGCAGAATTTGAACCCTATTTAGTCAATTCCATTTCATTTCTAGCTCCAATAAACTAGTAAAAATCAAATTAGACTTTTATCTTGGAAATTTATCTAATTAAATCAACAAGGTAAATGAGATAAGCTTAACTGTTTTTGATGCCTCTCACATCATTTTCACAAAAGCAGCATGACACATAGTATAGATTTGCCAGAAGCCATTGTGCACTTACTGCCCTTCGTTCCACTCCTTGTGGAGACAGCGAAGTTCCACTCAGCCTCCTTTGGAGCAAGAGGTAGATGTGTCCCGGTGTCTGCAGAAGTGGGCAGTTTTCCTGGGAGGAACACATTAACTGAATTTTTTTAAGTTTGTTAGAAAATAGGTCCATTGATCTTTTCCCTTTTTTTTTTTTTTTTCCAGTTTGAACAGTTTTTCTATAGCACAGTTGACATGCAAAGAAGCATGCATCGTGACTGCAATTTGGATGTGGGGCATATGGATCTACCTATGAAACTGACTCCACTGTCAGGGTAGTAAACATACCCTTCACTCTCTAAAGTTTGCTCCTGCTACTTTGTGTTTTATTTCATAAGAAGGACACTTAACAAAGTGTGTGTATTCATATATTGTTCACTTTGGGCACCATGCTGTAACACCAGATGTCTAGAATTTTTCACCTTGTAGCACTAAAATTTTATACATAAAATCCTTCCCCTTTGTGGGGAACCCTCTGAGGAAAAGCAAAAACCAAAACCGATTAGAATAAAAACTAGAAGCAAAAGAGGCAGGACATAAATCAAAGAAGGAAGCTGGATACTGCAGAGGTGCCTGAGGTGTCACTTTCCCCCAGGATCCTCCATCTCTGAACTTACTGTTATGTGACCTAAAGACACTCTCAATCGTGTGTACCTCTGTGATTTGTGTGCTCCACACCTAGTACCCAATGCACTCACAACCTCGTTAAGATACAAAGTCGTCTCCGAAGAATGTAGTTGATATGGTAGAAGCTTTTCAAGAAATTAACAAAATAAACAGTTCAACCAAAAGCTTTGCAATCCCAGTTATCCTTATCGTCTTGTATATGAATATTTGATTGGCTGAGGAGGGAGACGATTGGCAAAACTGCTGATGCAGCATTTCTTTCCTGCCTTTTGCCCACAGTGTTAGATCAATCGCACCCAAGCAAGATCTACTTCCCTCCTACTATACCCACAGCCTTTATCTCTTACATATTATAGTTTTTAAAAATTGCAGTAGAAATATTTTACTTATATTTGCAAGCTCAAATAGAGACAGATAATATCATGGATAATAAATTTGTGAACATTAGTGTGGAATCAGCACAAAATGCCCCCAAATACCTAGTCTAAATGAAAAATTATTTTTACAGTTTAATAGAAAACGTAACTCATGATTCCATTACTTACACAAAGCACCTTAAATTAAGCACTCGGGGATCACTTTAGGTTAAAACTCAACTGAAAAATCCTTTTGAATTATTTTTTGACAGAAGTACCCTTTGTAGGAGAACAATTAAAAAGTGTTCATCTCTTGCAGCACCAGTCCACATGACCTTTATTTTCTGATCAAGTCCAGAGTACTGCCATTAATTGAAAATCCCACCATATATTAAATGATGTGGCCTGAGGATAAAATGCTACACTCTCTTAAATTTGTTCTCTCAATGAAAAAAAAGGAATGCTGTTTAAATGGGAAAGAATCATTTCTGGTTCAACACTTTTGTTTTTCATTTTCATTAAGAAGAGATTAAGTCAAATAGTAGGAAGAACTCTGGTCAAATATAAGAGAAGTTAATGGGATTTAAATTCTAAATTGATAAACACCTTCTGTTAAAGGAAAATTAAAAAGAACTTTTTGTAAAATTGAAAGGTCGGTGCCCCATTTTATCTTTTTTTTTTTCATTTTATCTTAATATCAAGTTGAAGGGCAGAACTGAGATAATTAACTGGATTGTTCCAGGAATAGAATAAACAAAACTCTCATATCTCAAAATAGCCAGTACTTTATGCATAATTCTCTCCAATTTCTTTGCCAATCCTGAAGCCAAAACAAAAGCAAACTGTTTCAGTACATGAGACTAGTTATCTGCTAAGCAAGCAATTTGGCTCGTATCCACACGCAGGAATAAGTATGGATACGACTGGAGTCCTAACTGCAAGGAGCTTCCAATCAAGGGAGGAAGGTAAGAGCAATTCATGCTGCAAGGAAAGCAAAAACACAAGTATGCATCAGGAGAAGTGAAGCAGGGTTGGCAGGGCCCAGAAGGTAACCAACCCTGGGAACATTTCTGGGCCTCTTGTGTGGTTGACTGAACAGGCTGTATTGTGGTCTGAGATACCATAATAGAATACCACCAGTGGATGGCTCATACAGTGAAAATTTATTTTCTCACAATTCTGGAATGTGGACATCCAAGGTCAAGGTACCAGCAGAGTTAAGGTCTGGTAAGGCTTCTTCCTTGAGAGTCTTCACTTGGCCTTTCCTCTGTACCAAGGGAGAGGGCAAGCTCTCATCCTCTTCCATAAAGATCTCAGGCCTGCTGGATCAAAGCCCCATTCTTACCTTCCTGACTTCCCCAAACACCCCAACTCTACATGTATCCACAGAGGAGTGAGAATTTCAGGAGATACATTTGGAAAGGATACTACAGTCTGCAACAGACCCCATGTCCCACACAAAGTTGGGGAAGAACTGGACCAATGTCACATGCTGAGTGACAGGGTGGCCAGTTTACCTTCTTAATGTTCATGCTATCCAGGCTCCAAAGAGACCACTGTGCACTTACTTCATGCATATGCTACAGACAGATACACACCCGAAATCTGATTTCCAGCTTCTCCTTGCCTGGTATTTGTTCACGTTCACTCCACAGGTTTTGATTCTGATCCAAACAGTTGAAATGGCAAATAAATAATAAATATGGCTGAAATCTCTCATACTACACACACACATACACACACACACATATACACACACACCAGAGAGAGAGAGAGAGAGAGAGAGAGAGAGAGAGAGAGAGAGACAGAGACAGAGACAGAGACAGAGACAGAGAGACAGAGAGAGAGAGGAGAGTTTTCAAGACTACATCATTAATTGTTAATCAAGAGCCACAAGAAATAATGTTATTGTTACTATTGATTTTTAAATTGCCTTACATAAAAGATATATACAATGAAAATAAAATGTTTTCTACACCCAAGCTCCCCACTAAAATATAAACCCATAAGAGCAAAGATATACATCTATTTATGCACAGTGTAAGCCTAGTGCCTAGAAGATAGTACCTGGAACCCAGTAGCAGCTTATGAACCATTGTCCCAATGGAGAAAGAAGGGGAACAGAAATACACACATTTCTCACAGTACCTTCTGAATCACTGTCACTTAGAGAGTCCCTATTTAGCTCTTACATTTGCAGTGACCTGCCTGTTTAATTAAAATTTTTTGTCTAAGTATATCTATGCCCATTTTGTCCAACAAGGAACCACAGTGCCACAGTAAGTTCTCAGATATTTGTTTAGAAAAAATAATAGGTGAGTCAATGGCATTGGAAAAGGCAGAAACAAGTGGTGATTACTTCAAACATCATGTTCAACGTGACATAGGCTTCAAATTGATGAGCACAGAGCAGCTTCAGGGGAGGAGAAGGTGGAAGCTCTGAGCATGGCCAGCCCTATGTGGGCAGCTGAGGTCACCACACAGCAGTGTGCTGGCCGCTCACAGAATAGAAGGGACTTAGGAGCCACAAGAAGGTCAGAGGAGCACAAGGAGCAGGTCTCTTTGGCTCTTTGAAAGGGGAAAGTTTCTGAGTATGGAGAAGAAGAGAAACAAATGCTTGAATCCCAAGTTTGAAGATTTGGGAGAAAGAAGTTATTGCTAATGGGGTTAACTGAAGAGTGTGTTCTCATATGGGAGATGCCCTTTCCATCCCCCACAATAGGAAGGAGTACATGCCTCAGGGTTGTGCCCATCACATCATGATGAGGTATTCTATGTTGTACATGGCAGTGAAACTCTAGTTAAATCATGAATTTGGAAAACCAAGGGTAATGGAATGAAAGCACCCACTCCTTTCATGTGTTGAAGCCATAATTCCCAGTATGATGAAACTTGATGGTAGGGACTCAGGGAAGTGCTTAGATTTAGAAGAGGTGGAGGCTCATAATAAGGATACTGTCCTTAATGGAAGAAATGCAAGAGAGCTTGCTCCTGATTCTGGACCACATGAGGTCATGGTGAAAAGATATCGTTTTCTAACCAGGAAGGAAACCCTCACTGGAAACCAGTCACACAAGACCCTGTTCTCAGACCACAACATCCAGAATTATGAGAAGGAAATATCTATTGCTAAACCCAGAAGTCAACAGCATTTTGTTACAGCAGCCCAAGCACTCAGATACCCAAGACACTAGTTTTATCTTTTTGATCCAGGGTCTCACTGTGCAGTTCAGCCTGGTTTTGAGCTCAATATGTAGCCAAGACTGACCTCAAACTCACAGTGAACCTCCTGCCTCAGTCTCCTGAGTACTAGGATCACAGGCATGTGCTTCCATGCCTGGAGTGGAGACTGGTTTCTGACCTGTTAGTTTCTAACTCTATGAACATGGACAAAGCATCTTGACTGACTCAGTCACATTTACCTCATCTTTTAGAGAATAAGGAGCATCTAAAGCTCACAGATGCTTCCAAATTAAAGAAGATGATGTGTGTAAATTATATCGTACTGCTCAACATATCACTGGTGGCAACCACTGTTAGAAAAGCCCTACGTTTAATTCAAATGATGCTCTGAAGCAAAACCCAAAGTATCATCATGGCACAGATTATCCAAATTTGAGAATCTAATCAAATGCAAAAGCCACATCACATGTCACAGGGGACTGGCCTCCACCAAGTTGTACTTGGCACCAAGACAACACTTTGGATCAGGGACCTGTGCTGCCTGGGAATACAACTCATCATCAAGAATGTCGTGTTCAACCCCCATGTCCTGCCTCAAAGACTTCTGTGAGCCCATGTGAGGTCTCACAAGTGTCTTTCTCGGGATCTTCTCCCATATTCCCTCTAAACAACTTTAAAGGCCCATATTTATGTTTAGAATGCAAATATACATAAAAGCTCACACTTTAAAACAGATCCAAGTAGAGTGGCCCAATGTATAAACAGACCAGTGAGAGCTGGGAAGGTAGGGAGGGACCAAATACACCTGTAGTTCTAACTGCTATTCTAAAAAGTGAACCCTGAGGCTATCAGATTCCACATGTGGAATCATACCCCTGGCATATGACCTGTAAGTGGAACACAGAAAGACACTGTAATAAATATATTCTGAGCCCTGTTGTTGACACTTTCTCCTCAAGCACTGTCCTGAAACACAATCTTCAGATTGAAGTTCTCTGGAACTCAAATGCAGAGTACAAAAGCACCTTTTTGAAAAAGTAGAGCCCCATGAATTTCCAGAGGCTAAAATTTCCAGTGGCCTTTTATCAGGAGTCCAAAAGCAGGAAAGAGCAACTCACTAAAATTCCTGTTATTAGAGCCCACAGTGACATCTGGAAGGAAATCTTTGTCTTGTGTGCATATTACTTCTCCAAGAGTGGTGGCAAACAGTTCTAGGCCCAAACTGTACACATTTGCAGAGTAGTTGACTGATGTTCTAGAATGTACTTGGTGGCTGTTCAATGGATTTTTCCCTTGGAATAAACAAGCTAGTCCTAGAGGTCACCACTCATGGTCATGTAGTCCTATTTGCAACCCCAAAAAAGCAAACAGCCTTACCAAAACATGAGAAAGGCTAGGCTATTTTAAAATATGTTCAGTTTAACATGTTTCACAATTTGTGATCTCCTAACTAAAACAAAAGTTGTACAACTATGAAAATTACAAGAGAATTCAGAAGCAGGCATACCAACTAGACAAAGAGGCAGTTGAGGGCAATAAGAATATAATAAATGTATGAAATGTTTAAATTTCTATTTAGAGGAGCCCATTTCCAATTTTGTAAAAATCTCATTCAAATTGAGTCTAGGAAAAAGCTAAATAAGATGCTTGGTGATGATTAGAAAAAAACATTGAATTTCTTTTCTCTCAATGTATTTGGCCTCCTGTATTTTTTATTTTTGTAATTAATATTTTTGTCCATACATGTTCATAATTCATATGATTACATTCATCATGGGAAGTTAGTGCATATACATAATACATCTTCATTCTCTTTTAAAATGAATATATTTCTAACTAACCTTGAGGAGCTCAACCTAACTGTAAGGTGCAGAAGTTTTCAACAAGCCAGAAAGATGAAGATTTCAGGGTTTCTCCTCATGTTCCTGGGAGACTTCACTGACCAAGTACAGTTGCTTCTTCCTAAGGGTGGGTCTTGCTGAGCCAGTTCAAACCAAAGTGACACAGACAAAAGTCCCACAGCCTTTTACAACTGTGCTGTCCCTAACTCTCCAGATACGTGTTTTGATGCCCATCAAGCACCACCCTTCCCCCAAGCTTCTTCCACTCCATCATCCCCCTGCTTCCCTCTCTAGCTGAGCTCATAGGAAAGAGGGATGGGACTGTCCAACAAAGACACTGGGAATAACAGCCAACAGCATCACCAGTAAAACTTACTTTGCTAAAAAGAGTTAGAAAAATACCTACATTAATTGCACATTTCAATAAATTGGAAATTTTTAATCAACTGTTACCTGCTTACTCAACACAACAACTTCTGAATAGCTTGTGAAATCTGTACTCTTTCATATTTAAGAATGTAAATAGATCTGACTTTTAGTGTATAATAATATTTCATAATAAAATTGACTCTTTAATATACCTAACTAGTGACAAGCCACTAGTCAGCCTTGCTTTAAAAAAACAAGAAAACACATAATTACCTGAAAGGAATATTACTTCCCTATGAGATAGTCATTTCTTGGACAACTCCTTTCATCTGTAAATGAGGAAATGAGTCAGCTTTACTAAGTGTTATCTCATCATCAGGGTTTTGTTAATTCAGCAGGAATAGGAACAAATTTTGCTCCCCACAAAGCCTAGAATTACCAAGTGTACAGGTCACTGTTGAAATCTGCTCTTCAAACAACAGCAGGTTCTGTTGTCAAGGATCTCTCCAGGCTGGGCTTGGAAAGGTGCCTAGCTGGTCACAGGACTGCATGACTCACCGCAGTGCTCCGTGTTAGCCAAACACGAAGCTCCATGATGTCATTTCTTTTCTATGTATTTTTAACATAGTTTAGATACAGAGGTTTTCTGAGTAATACACACAGCTTTCAAACATGAAGAATGTGTCTGGAATACTTGGAGAAAGGTAACACTGTAGAGTTATGTTTGAATACAAACAATACAAACTCCAAAAATTCAGGGTTTATGATATTTGCTGATACAAAGTATTCCACAAGGCTTTTTACAGCACATGAACTAGTCACTTGGGCTGGTTATAGTTTAACTCAAGTAAATACTTTGGGCTTAAGTAACTATTTAGGAATACCAAGTTTGGTACTGATTAAAAACCAAGCAATGTCCTGTATAGTTGCTGGAAACCTACCCAAAAAATGTACACCCAGATCTAAGAGAAAATAAAAAGTGGTGCTTGTGTATAGAAGATGTGATCATCAGTAATTTCCTATCTTCTTTCTAGTTTTACATTTATTTAGAGAGTACATATCGGTTTTATTTAAAAAATAAATAAAATAAAACACAAAGTGGAAAGAAAAAGTTTCAAGTTTTTCATTTAACTCCCTGTGGCAAAAAAATGCAAAAGCCAAAACAAAGCAAATTGACTGCTCTCTCAAGTCTGAGTTAGAACCTCTCCTTCAGGCAGCAAGACTGCATGATCCAAGGTGAGATCACCACTGACCTCACCACCCGTTGGCCCCAGAACAATGGCTAGTGGGATTCCCAAAGTCGTCAGATAGTGTAACACTAGCAGCAATCTTTCCTAAGGAATTGAGTCACTCATTTTGGTAAAATGCAGCCAAAGAAAAAGAAAGTATGTTTTATTAAGGTGGTGATACTGTTTCCTGGGGATGGATTTATCTGAAAAATTGGAGACCATGGCAAGGTAGGGAATATTTCTTTTAGAAAAGATTTGGATGCATACGATAGTTGTGTTTAGTTGTGTTTCTTTCAAATTGAGCACGTCATTGTTTAACTTCCCTTTTCCAGTATTGCCTGTTTGCTTCTGGGAAATCTTAAGAAAACATAGGAGCTTTGTCAGACTCAAAAGAGGAAACTCGGATTTGTAATGAGATGGTACAGCCTGCTCCCTTACCTCCAACAAATACAGCTTGTTTCTGATAAAACTTCTTTTATACTCATTGTCCAAGTTGTCACATGAAAGCTAGAGAGTTCAAATAATGAATTTCTGTCACTAATTTTTTATTTAATTAAAATATCACTTAAGATCTATTAAACACAATCCTGAATGATCAGATGGAGTTCTGACGCTTTTTAAAACATACCTTTTATGTGATTCTATCTAGCTTAAGAGGCCAGCTCTAGAACTCCTAATATTTATCATCTTCCTGCTGTTTTGTGATATAACCTCAGCTTCATGACTTGATACCTGTCCTCGACCTATATCTGTCTCCCCTCTACCCTGTGTTCATAAAGTAGTAAGAATCACTTCAACCTTGAGTTCATGCACGAGTTCAAGGCTAAGCTGGAGTGCACAGTGAGACCCCATCTCAAAAATCATTTCAAAAAATGATAATTGTAGAGTAAATTCACTTTTTTCTTGAATTTTATTTTGCATGTGCCTGTTATTCAAGACTACTTTACAGAGCTAACTTTATATAGGCCTTTATAGCATGGAGCTGTTCCTCTTCTCTAGCCTTGCACACCCCAACCTTCTGCCTTTGAGATGTCCCTCTTCTGCACATTCAGATGAGCGCTGTTCTCACTACTCCGAAGTCCACTGTGTGCACACATTATCTTCCAGAGTACAGCATGGTTTTGGTAAAACTTGTTCAAACTACAATACCATGGCTGTTATCACTCCCAAGTGAATTAACTATTTAGGCTCAACTTTTTAGTGCATCAACTTTTTGGCTGAAATGGAAAACAAAGATTAGAAATGGAAATAGGAAGTTCCTCCTATGTCCCTGGAAGTTTAAACACTCTTATCTAGGTCTTCAGAAATGTGATTAGATATCAGACCAGTTTTTTTTTTAAGGCTAATGATTTGCTATATGTATGAAATTCTTTACAAATTTGTACCACATAAATCACACACATTATGTGATCATCAGAGTTCTTCTAGTAAATTATATAAATTCATTGAAAATCAGTACCCTCATGAACAACATAAACTTTTTAATATTCATGTTAAAGAGTCCAACCAAGGGGCCACTAAAAGGGGCTTATGGAGATATATTCTTCTCAAAAAGGAATAAAATGAAGATGTGGAGAGTGGAGAGGAAGAGAGAATGAACAAAGGAACTAAGATGTGTTGTGTTCATATATCAACTATACAAGGAATGTAAACACTACATACTGCAAACATGCCAAAAAAAAAAAAAGGAAGGGATCAAGAAATGGGTGGAGAGATGGGAAGGGGATGAAAAAAGAAATTAAGATATATTATGTACAAACAGCAGCTCCCCATAAGAAATGTAAACATTATGTAGTATAGACATGTACTGATAAAAACAGCATTATAACAAAGAAGAGATCATAGTCCAGCTTTATTGCCCTTCTATCAACATCCTTAACTGACATGCTCCCTCTGATTATGCATGCTTTCTAGGACCCCTCTCACAGAAGTTTTGTCTCTGATATATGCAGGTAGTTTAGCTATAATTATGTGTCTATTTAGAAATTTAAATCTTCAGTCTCTTTGGAAGCTGCCATTGCACATCACATTCCAGAACATTTTGCAAGCCAATTGCATGAAATAGACAAAAAATTGTGGATTTTTTTAAAAAGCCTATATTCAGCTAAAACTAAAAGAAGTATAACCATCATTCTGTTTCAGGAAAGACAATTCCATTACACACTGACACTGGTTCAATACTGTATAGTTATTTCCTTCATACATTTGAAATGTGATTCTCTTCCAAATATCTTAATATCAGGATCAAACAAATCTGCTCTGAGGTGGTGATACAACTCAAAAGCTTCATCAAGGTTGGCTTCTTTCTGGGGTCCCATTCTGCACCATGGTGTGTACCTTGGACTGGGACTTTGGACAGGGATGAAAATTGCTTGTCTTTTGAAGCACATGTATCCAGTAAAACCAAGGATTTTAAGTATTTTGTAATGTAGAGCTTAAACTAAAATAATAACCAACATTTGGAGCAACCAATATCCTCAGGTTGCTGCTTCCTAACAATAAATATGTACAAATTCACAGGCAGAGGACACAATCACTTAGTACTTTTAGTAAGTAACTTAGTACTCATGCAAAGTTAATCACAGTACCGATAATTTTCTCTGTCTATATTCTTAGGAAACAGTGTCCTAGCAGTATTTAAAATTGTACGTGTTAATAAAAGCAGAAGTAGATACATCAGAGCACCCACCACATTTGTGAAAGAGATATGGCACAGAAAAAGGGCCACCTTTTAGACTCATTAGCTCATGTTTAATGTAACGCCCTCACTATGCCCCATTTCTGCATTTTTTTAAAAAGGAAAATATATTTGATATTTTATCATTTCTTTTTTTTTCCGAACCAGGGATTGATCTCAGGCCCTTGTGCTTGCCAGGCAAGCGCTTATTCTACTGAGCTATCCCCCTGGCCCTATTTTATCATTTCTAATGTTCTAGTTAGGGTAGCATTGCATTGGTCTAAAAGTTTAGCATCAACTTATATCTTGAAACACACTTTTTAAAAATTTATTTATAGCTCTACATTTTAAGTTTCTTTGTTGTATAAGGAATTGTTTCTTAAAAAAGAAGAAAATAGAGTTACAGTTGAATTCTGCAGGCCACTTAATCCAAAACACAAATCTGTAAGAAATGCTAAAAGTAAGGCCAGGGCACTGAGAAATAATGGGGTACAGGCATCCTTAAGAATATTCTCCAAGAGCAAAACTATAATTGATTTACAACATTTTGGGTTATTGATATTACTGTTTGTTAAGAAAAATGCCTTTCAGGCTAGGGAGATAGCTCAGCAGTCTAACCACCTGCTTGGCAAGTGCAAGGACCTGATTTGAGCCCCATTACCTTGAAATGTGCCAGTCCCAGGACTCTGGGAGCATCATGCTGGCCTGAAACTGGGTATGGTGGTGCACACCCGTAATCCTAGTGCTGGGGAGCTGAGACAAGAGGATCACTATGAGTCTGAGCTGCATAATGAGACCCTGTACCAAATAAAGAAATAAAAGACTTTTTTGATTTAAAAAGTAAAAGAAAAATTCTCTTAAACAACTTAAAACATATGATCCTTCTATTATTTAATGTTTAAGCACTCTGATACAATGAGAAGAATCAGGTTTCCGATAGAGTAGTCCTTCTTTACTATGAAATCGCAGGAACAGAATCTGTGGATGAACATTATTCACATAAATAGATTCATGCTTTCAGTTCATATATTCAAGTTATCTGAAAAATTAGTGCTTTCCTTATAGGATATTACTCTGCTCTCTAGGGACTGAAAAAAGAAAAATCTTCATTTTTTCAAACAATGGTCATATTTAATCCAAATACATAGCACCAAACAAATGTAACCCGTAAGAGAAGAAATTTTGATAATGACAAAATACTTTTTAAAGTTTTTACATATTACTCACATTCACAAGAATAACCTGAAGCTCTACTGAAATATCCCCACAGGCAGGTTGGGGGCAGAAAATCATGCTAGTGATCATACATAGCACTTGAAGCACAATTCCAAGTACACTTCTATTTCAGTACTTAGGAATTCCCACTCTATCCAAAGAACACTGATATGTGGTAACTCACAACGTTGTAAAGAGAAATCACAGTAATTTGTTATTTGGCATATCTCAAATAATTTCCCCAAATCATAGAAATTCATCACAAATGGCCAAATCAACAGCAGAATAAATGGACAACTAAGAGAGTTGATTAGCATAGTGGGTGTTTCATAAGCCCGGATATGTCTTAAGAAAAGAAAGAAAAAAGCAAGAAAAGAATCTAGAACTCAAAGACTGATTAAATGTGCTGAGATTTTTGGATAATGTTAGTACACAATGGCAAACTTAAAAAATTGGTCTAATGTTGAATGAGTCCACTTTTAACAAAGAACAATCAAAGAACATAGGAGAAAATACAAAAATATTTTCCTAGGAAGTTCTGGTTTTAATCCAGTGAACATCAGAGTTAAAAATACAGATAATTATATAACAAAGCTATTTTAATGAAATAATATTTGCAAATAAAGATTACATTGAATTCTGTAGCATCAACAAAATTGCAAAAGGAGTTTATAAAAAAACATGCTTTTTAAATTTTTTTGTCAAAACTTATACAAGGACTGGCAAGATAGCTTAGTGGACTAAATGCAAGCTTAGACAAGCACAGAGTCTGGGGTTTGATCCCCACCCGGCAGCATAGGCCGCGCCAGCCCTGCCCCCGGGAGCACTGAGCTGGCCCCTGAGACAGCGGGCATACTGGCGCACACCTCTAATCCCAGCACTGAGGAGGCTGAAAACAGGAGGATCACTATGCATCTGAGCTGCGTAATGAGAACCTGTACCACATACATAAAAATAGATAAATAGACTTTAAAAAATAAATAAATCTTAGTCAAGAATCTCTTCACTTGGACTCTGATCAGCCCCAGGCACACAGCGGCCTGAGAGCTACTTCAATGTATTCTCAGCTGTGATGGCTCCCAAAGCTCACTGTTCTTCTCCTTGGGGAGCAAAAGTGTGTGTGCAGCTTACATGTGCACACCCTCTTATTTTTTTAAATTATGCATGCTTTGACCAAGAAGTAATTTTGATTAACTTTTCTAAACTTTTAAATAATGTAGTATTATCATCATTAGTTTAGTTTCAATAAAAGGGTATATTACATCATGATCTCTATACATACACCTAAAATACTGACTGATAGTGATAATTTTCCAATTATAAACCACCTACCTCCAATACCTAATAAAATGCTCATTACATAGTCAGTAATCAAAAAGCAGTTTGAGGAGAGTATGTATGTAACATTTGCATGTACTTGAACTGTTCTAACAGGAAATTAAAGTTGCATTAGAATCTCCAAACTGTAGAACCTACGAACCCAAGTCTAGAAGAATCTTGGGACTGACTTTCCTACATTATCAGCCACACACTCAAGGCTCTCATCCAGTGAGTCACCATGGATACCGTGTGGGTACCGTGGTTGGAAGAATACTTCTCTGAGGTTTTTTGTAAGGTCAGTCTTTCAATAAGTCTGAAAATAGCATAATTGATCCCATATCTTCATCTCTTTTGGCCCCAAACTAATCGCCAGAGCACAAGTCTTGGGGATTAGTGCTGACTGGCCAGGAATACAACTGAGACACTGAAACCCTCCTGGCCAGATGAGTTTCTGAACAGAGCAGCTTCAGACTGTCTGGATGATGGCTAGGAGCAGAAGGTAATTGTAAATCAGCGATCTAACCAGCCTGGGATACCGTGTTACTTTGAAAATAAATTACTTATGACTATGAGTAAAGTGCTGAAGTCAACATCTTGATGGTGGTTGGACCATCCTTCAGTGGGCCAAAATAATTATTACATTTGTTTTGAAAAATCAACAGCATTCTCCACAGCAACTATTCAATTCATTGCACTTTTGATGAACAATTGTACATTTACCAGTCTGCTTCAGGAATACACTAAGCATCAAAAATAAAATCTTGGGCCTCTGAGATAGCTTAATGGTCTTAGCACCTGCCTGACAAGGACAAGATCACGAATTTGATCCCAGGTACCAAAATAAAAAAATAATTAAATCCTTGCCAAAAGACAGACTCCGGTTTTACAGATTTCATGTGAGTGCAGGGTTGGCAAACTATGGTTCTCAGGAAAATCTCAGCCTGCTGACCTATCCTGATTTTCTCTTATTATGACCCAAAACGCTGTTTATATTTTAAATAGTGGAAATTAAAAAGAGGATAATATTTCATGACATGTAAAATGAAATTTAAATCTTTGTATTCATGAATAAAGTTGTATCAGAATACAGTCAATGTTGGTTTTCATAGTGTTTGTGGCTTTCTGCTATAATGGCATGGCTGAATGTTTGCAAAAGATTTTGTGGTTCTCAAAGCCAAAACTACTTGCTGTCTTGCATTTTACAGAATTTCTGAGACCCCATTGGCAGGATTATAGAGAAAGACACATGAATCATTATAGTTTTCTTTCATATTTCTTCATATATTAGGACAATCACTCAAATCACATGAAGACCATAAATCCAATTGTATGTATCTGTGTGTATGTACATACATGCTTACATGCACATGTGTGTGTGTTAAAGTTGAGGATTTGTGCTGCACCACGACACTATTTCTCCAGTGCATCTCTCTCTAAATTTCTACTTTGAGACAAGTTTTCACTAAATTGCTCATATTGTCCTTGAATTTAGGATTTTCCTGCCTCAGTCTTCTGAGTAGCCTGGATTACAGGTGTGTGCACCATGATCAGCTGTTAAGTGACCTTTAAGGAGACCTGATAGAGTTCATTACTTACATATAATATTGTATGGAAACCAGGGGTTTGGTAATAAGAACAACAAATGAATATGTTAAAACTGAATGGACTCATGAGTGTACACTGCTGCTCTACAAAATTGACTATGACAAGAGAGACGTTAAGTGGTAAAAAAAATATAGAGGTCATTGGAAAGGATATAGTCACTGATTATAGGATGAAATGAAATCTGTGATACTGATTTCTAGACAATGTAAGAGAGCAGAAAATATTTACAGTTCAGTGATAGATCAGCCACAAATGTGATCCCATGTTGTACCTTAACATGTGACTCAACCATTCAGAGCCTCCACTTTCCACTTTATCTCTCTCTCTCTCTCTCTCTCTCTCTCTCTCTCTCTCTCTCTCTCTCTCTCTCTCATTTTCAGGCCCAGTTAAATACAAGCTCTGCCTTGTGTATTCTCTAGTAGTAAGCTATGTGTCTCATCTTTTTTAAAAGATCTTTTATTTACTTATTTATTTGGTACAGACTTTTATTATGCAGCTTAGACTCATAGGGATCCTCTTATCTCAGCCTCCCCAGCACTGGGATTACAAGAGTGTGCCACCAAACCCAGTTTCAGCAGCCTGCACGATGTCAGCATGTATGCAGTACTGGGGATCGAACCTGGGACCTTATGCTTGGCAGGCAGGCACTTAGACCATGAATCTAGCTCCCCAGCTCCCTTCCTCCCTCATCTTTTTGAAAATTTTTGCGTTTTAAGGTACATGTACACTAAAATTCAGAAACTGCCTTCAGATTTATGATCTTCCTGCCTTGGCCTCCCATGTAGCTAGAAATGAGAGCTATGTACCACTATACCCACCCCTCTTTTTTTATTAGTAGAGGATTATTAAAATGTCTCAGCATCCATTGGAAGGATCAGGAATAATGTCTACAAAAGAAAAGAGTTTAATCCATTGCTGAGCCCACTAAAGACTTTTCATAAATATTAGGGTTGATGTTGATGAGAGTGATGATGGTGAAGCTGACTGCACAAATAATTCATGGGAAAAAAACATAAGTAGATAAAGAAGAAAAAAATATAGCTCAGCGTACTAAGAGCCCACTTTGTCAAGCAGAGGGACTAGGTTTCCATCCATTCCATAAAATTTAAAAAAATTTAATTGTTTAGATTACCAGATCTAAGTATACAAAATTGATCAAAAGAAGAAAAATAATTAAAAAGAAAATAATGTAAGCATTAACTGTTCCTTTCATAGGCCAACAGAAATCAGCACTACAATTATCCCAGGTAGCCTTATATAAACACATATACCTTTTCCCTTCCTTCTTTTTTTTCACTTTTCCTTCATCCCAGTTGTGCCTTACCTTTAAGCAATTTCTTTCCCTTTCATAGTTATCTCTTGTACCTTTTGGATTTTATTTACTCTTTCAGGTTCTTACAGTAGGGAGACAATATGATGTTTATGCATATGAGTCTGATTTATTTTGCTTCTGAGTATGGTCTCGAGTTCCATCTATTTATCTAAAAAAACCTCAAGATTATCTTTTTTAATAGTTGCGCATACTCCTGCCAACTCATTTTTTTTTAAAAAGGTATCTCACTAAATTGCTCAGCCTGAGTTGGAATTGGCAATCCTGACTTAACAGAGTGTTTCAAATACAGGAGGAAGCCACTGCACTTGACATCATACACATTAGATGGGAGATTTTATAGTAAGATAAACCCTAGTTGAAACTATACCATATGAAATAGAAGAGAACTGATTGGAAATATTAAGAGCACTAAAATCAGTAGGGTTCTGTTGTGAAGGGTGTGGTTAAGAAAGGCCTTAGGAAGAACAAGGTGAGGTGGAAAAATGGCAGAGAGGAATAATTAGTTATGGAAGAGAAAATAAGATATAAAAATAATAGGTAAGATAAAAGAACTCAACCAGGAAGAACTAAACAATGGTAAAGTACGGAGAATAAATTAAGTTGCAATAAGAAATTTCCTAAAAGTGTCAGAAAACTGAAAATAGAGACCCAGTCCTAGCCCCGGTCGGGTGAGTGTGCAAAGAGCTTCCTGCTACCCTGCGCCGGCAGGACCAGTCCTAGCCCAGGCGCAGAGTGGGCCGGACCCTCTCCCAGCCCCTTGGGCCGCCCCCCACCACATCGCAGTGCCTCCCCCACCGCGCCCGTCGAGTAGGATTTTCTGCC
>NW_004524721.1:2371478-2426355 GCF_000260255.1 Octodon degus
AGAATGATTTGTTCTAATGGTGTTTGTAAATAGGATCACAAGTCCACTTCCTGTACAGCAATTAACCACTAAGAAGAATATATGCAGTGTATTATTTGTTGAAACTGTATTTCCGATTGGATTTGAAACTGTCTCATTCCTATCTGTTTATCAATAAAACTTTGAAAAAAAAAAAAGAAAACTAAAAATCAAAATAAAACTTAGATATGTTTGTGAATGGAAGAATTTTGCCATGAGATAACCTTTTAGGAAAATCTAATTCAACATTAGTTTACAGAGAAGGCCTATATGTCCAAGGATATCAACCAGGGAAATGAGCTAAACATCAACAGCTGTAATTCACAAACAGAGACAAAAACAAGGAAAATAGTAAAGACTGTGTTCATTTATAAACTTTCAATGATTTTCTTAGACTGAAGTAGATTTCTTATCAAAATTTTTCTGTAAAAAATAAGGAATTTTCAGCTTTTAATTTCAATGAAAAGCTTACTAATTTCTTCCATTGACTTAAGAGTTGTATGGTAGTTTCAGAGAAAAACTCCGTGTGTATGTATGTGTGTGTATGTATGTGTATGTGTGTGTATGTGTGCTTATAAAAGTTTGAAAATATTTTTGAGTAACCATAAAAGGTACCAAAATTTAGACATTAAATTTTTTCCCAGCAGTTTACGTTATTTTCAATGTGCACAATTCTTCTATGTTTTTAGTCAACTTATTTTATCACTCTTTCTGAAAAATATTCTACATTATGGTTGTTTACACCTTTAGGTTTTTTTTTTAAACTGGTGATGAATTCTGAGCCTTCACCCTGAGCTGTAACCCAGCCTTTTCAATTTTTCTTTTGGGACAAGACCTGGCTGACTCACCAAGTGCCCGCACTGGTCTTGAAATGTGATCCCCCTGCCTCTAAGTGCTGGGATAACAGATGTACACCCCCAAACTTGGGCAATTTTTTTTTTTCATTTTAAGTATTTGATACAGGGTCTCACTACGCAGCTTGGACTCATGCACGCCCGATTTCAGTGGGCCAGAGTGAGGCTGGCACGCCCTGTGGTACCAGGGATCAAACTCGAGTCCTTGAGCTTGCCTAGGCAGGCGCTTAGACAGCTGATCTGTCTCCATGGCCCTGAATAACTAATTTGAAGACAACAATTTGCAATATAACAACCATTGTTGAATTCCTATCATCTTGTTTAGTGAAATTCTGTATCATTTCTAATGTTCTTTTTATTGTTTTTCATTTTCTTTAAAAAATAAAAATATTTTTTAAATAATACAATAAAATACTTAAAAAAAACATGAGGTGGAAGATGAGGTATCTAGCTGAGTTCAGGACTCACTTGCTGATTATACACATGCACGTACACACAGAGTATGAAAAGAATAAACTGTTATTCACTATATCCAAATTTGGGCAGACAAGCTCCAATACTTTATTTCACCAATGTTTTCATCCAGTCACCACATTTATTTTGTAAAATAATGAATTTAAATCTGGGAAAGGGAGGAGAAAGTGATGAAAAGAGAATGAAAGATGTTAATATGTGTGTGTACCAGTACCCCAAGAGGAATATTATCATTACTTACTGAAAATTTACTCATAAGTCTCAAATCCTACAAGACGATATATAAAACTATTTTAAAGCCAGTGTCTCAGCAGAATATTTAATAGCAAACAGCATCCACCTAGAGAGTTACCATTTCTTGATGGTAGAGCCCTATAATTTTAATTAATTCTAAATCTTTTTCTGTATATTTTAAATTTTGTGCAATAAAATTTTTCTCTTTAAAAAAAAGAATTTAGATCTGATTCATCTTGGAGGGTCTGGTGAGGCCTACTTAAATATGTTCTGGGTATGTTGTTGAAGGATCTTGCTTTCATTTTTTAGGAAATCAGGAGACAATTGGTGATAGTTATTTTGAAATTTTTTCACAAGAGAGTAATTGGAAATACATTTTTGACTTGAGTGTTGGGCACTCAGCTGCCTATTTTTTTCTGTCTGAAGTGGATCCAGTAGTGGCCTGATTGCAATTACTTTTTCTTTCTTCTTTTTTAGACACTAAATGGCTTCACTATATAGTCAGTTTCTGCACTTTCATAAGAAAACATTAATCTTTTCTTCCATTTTGACTAATATAAGAGTAAATAGAGAGTTTTCATTAGCAAAAGAGAATTTATATATAATCATTAGTCAAATAACAATACAATCACATTTTCTCTGAGGATTATTATTAAAAGGCATACGCAGTAGGAATTCTAGAAGAAAATGGGGTTATTGTATCCCTTCAGATATTCTGGATTACACTGTGCTAAAAACTACCAGAAAATTGCACATTAGAGCAATGTTATTTTGATCCTTTGGGCTTAATATTATTTATGTCCCAACACTGATATAATGTAAACAACTTATTGTTCATTGACCAGGAGACTGAAAGATAAATGTGCTTCACTCACACAATAGAATATTACACCACAACAAACACGGATGAACTGCAACCATATACAGTAACTTGGGGAATGATTTTACAAAATTGATATTGAATAAAGCAATTAACCCAAAAATAATATTGAGCAATTCCGTTAAAATGAAGTTCAGCAAAACCTTGCAAAAGTTGGTAATATGGTGTGAGAAATGCCTGTGAGTTAACAATACAAAGAAAAGCAAGGAAAGTAGGGCATTTTAGCAAGCATAAAGCGGCAAGGCAGTTATTGATAATGTTCTAATTTTTATGAAGCATTCCATTAATATTCCTTTCATATATTATGTCTATAAACTTGCACATGTAAAACTGTGTACATGTAGGATAATACGACTGCACCTGAGCCACAAGCTGCCTCCAGGACCTCTTGTGTGTCTCCTCTGAGCACACTTCAGGAGTGCCATGCATGGGGCACCCCATGGGCCCTGCGGGGAGCATTCCACACCCGTGTTTGCAGTGCTCATGAAGCAGAAGTTCATGGTTTTGCTTAACAAATGCTTCTCTTAAACAGTTTTTCAATTTTTATTTTTCTACAAGAAAGTAAAAGACCTCTACAATGAAAACTAGAGTACTCTGAAAATTGAGATTGAAGAGGGCGCCAGAAAGTAGAAAGATATCCCCTGCTCCTGGATAAGCAGAACCAATATGGCCAGGCTGCCAAAACTGATACACAGATTTAACGCATTCCCAGTCTAAATAATACCAAATAGTATCCATAGAATTAGAGAGAACTATCCTAAAATTCATATGCAACCAGAGGAGACCCAGAATAATGAACGCAATAGCAAAAATAACAAGAGCAAAGCAGCAGTATCACTATCCTACACTTCAAGTTATATTACAGTGATGAAAACAGCATGGTGCTGGCTGAAAAACAGCCATGTGGATCAACGAACCAAAATAGAGGATCCTGAAACAATCCCAGTTACTTTCAGCCCTTTGATCTTTGAAAATGAGGCCAAATGCATATATTGTAGACAACATAGTCTCTTTGACACGGTTCTGGGATAATTGATCATTACATGCAAAAGACTGAACCCAGACCTTGTCTCACCATATATTAAACTAATGTCCCAAACTTTTGCACTCATGTAATAAAATCTATTACTTCTTTGTTCCAGTCAAAAAAAGGGATATCAGAATCAAATATACTGTTTCTTACATCAACTAGATGGGTCATATTATGCACATTTGCCACACTGACTTTAGTCTTCTTGATTAAATAAGAGTGACCTTGTCTCTCTGAGCAGCCTAGGATATTGTTCCTATCAAACATTCAATCTTCCTAAGAAGATTATTTGAATACAAACAAGACACCTCTAGCCCCTCACTCTCCTTCATCCTTCTGTCTTCCCTTTCCTCTGTAGTCATCACTCTTCATTTTTGGAAGTAAATTTTGTAGGGTTCTGTAGAAACTCTGGGCTTGATTTTAGGGGAAGGATTATAAACACATTCCAGCTTGCTATAGGTATGACTTAGTCCAAGTTGTTGGTCACACCGACCCTTAATATGTCCATATAAAATATGAGGGATTGTATTTTGTGTATGGCTATCATGAAGCCTGAAATGAGGTGATTTAGGTAATGTGCTTAGTACATGGGACAGCATCTCAGAGAGTCTCTAAATATAGCCACTTTGTTCCCGTCACCACCTCACACCATGACTCCAGCTCTTTCTCATCCATGTTAAACAAACCCTGATGCTATTCTTTAATAGTCATGAAATTGCTATCATTACATTTTAATATTTTAGTTTTGCTAAAAATTATTTCAAAATTCCAAACTATTAAGGTAATTTTTTGCTGCAAACTTACCCTTCATCTTCAATCACACATGCAGTCTCTTTCTGTGGTCTTCCATTCCCTTTCCCACCAAACATTCTGCATTTGCAGTGTCCTGGGTATGAGGTTCACAGTCCACCCAGTAAATGCACAGAACCTACCACAACCGAGCTTCACGAATGGTAACCATTTTCAGTCTAGCCCTCCAACCTCTGGGTTGCTGCTATTTACATTTGTCACTCATGGATAATGGCATTTTGTTTGTATTCAAATGATCAGGCCACTTTAAGCTTGCACATCCATGTTGAGTAAAGGAATACACTGAAAAGCCCAACATAATTATAAAAAAGTACATATTTGTGGCACTTTAATTCTCTCAGTCCATTAGAGTAAATGCCGACAAAATTGTAATAATGTAATTTAAACATTGTGAATACACTAGAAGCCCAATGTATTCTTATTAGACTAATGTCACCATTACACTCCATCTAATGGCATTATCCACCCTCTCACTTCTCTAAGCAAAGTGATAATCATTGTGGAGAATTTGTGATGCACACCATGTACCAAAAATAATTTTTAAAGGAGAGTAAAAATGCAGAAGTGTTCAGATCCAAGTGAACAAAGGAATCTTTCTAGAAAGCTGTATCATTACAAAATTGAGCTCCAAATTCCTTTTGCCACCTTAAACCAAGAGTACAGGTGATCTTGGAGAGTCCAACAGTTATTTGTGTGGCTCTGCTGTCTGTGAGCTAGAAATTAACATAAAAATTCCTAGAGAATTACCTAGATTTGAGAAATGTCAAGAAAGCAAAGGGGGCCAGGGAGATGGCTCAGTAGAATACGTGTTTGCCTGGAAGTGCAAGGGCCTGAGTTCAATCTCCAGGTCTGACAAAAAAAAAGAAGAAGAAGAAGAAGAAAGCACAAAGGATGATTAAACTAGTAAAGGTGACTGGAATTACAGATATGAGAAAGATATTTCTAGTCATAAAGTATATTGTCATAAAACCACAAAGCAGATATGGTAGATAGATATTATTCAAGCCATATAATTTAAATTTAGTTTTTAACTTACTCTGAATCATTTTGATATGAGTTTGTTATTATTATTACTATTATTATTATTATTTGAGACATGAATAGCCAAAGTAAGCATAGCAATGACCACATGCCAGTAATCATATATATATATATATATATATATATATATATATATATATATATATATGATTCATTTAACCCTTCTAAGAAACCCAAGAGGTGAGCATTAAATCCTGGATAAGTACACTGAGGCACAGAATGAATACACTGTTCGAAGTTGGAATTAGAAAAAATGCTAGGATTGAGAGTCCTTCTCCCTCATATTGAGAGCTTCCTTGAGAGAGTGACTCTCAACAAATATGGGAAATACAGTTGCCAGGTGACTCCTTTATTTCACATCATGTGCCTAGCAAAATTGGAGATTCAAAACAAGGTAGAAAAATTTTCAATTCCATGTTAGATTTGTGTCTGTATGTGTGCCTGTGGTGTGCATTATTCTGTTGAGGCAGAAAATAATATTAAATTATTTTATTTGGCCATGAAAACATACAAAGAAAGTTAAGAAGTTAGGAGAGCCTTGAAAATGGTAGACCTGAACAAAACTTTTGGCTGGTTCTCTGAGAAGGACTTTAGCTATTTATAGCCAACCTGATTTTACTACAGAGATAAATCCTCCAGTGAAGATGGCTCTAGTAGTGCATGTATGACGGAGCACTCAAATAATAGTGTTAGTCTATGTGCACATAAATACTATGGAAGCAATAGGGTATGAGGGCTTTATTTGGTCCAGGTGAGAATGAGGAGCCTTTGAGAGAAGCTTTTTCCTAGGATAATTATAAACAAATATTCCTAACTGTATGAGCCTCAGAAGATGAGCCAAGGTGAGGGCCTTCTGCGTTCCAACAATTTAAAATAGTTGGAAAGAATCTAGAAAATGTAGAAATGCTATTTCCCGGGAAGCTAAGATTAAGATACTGTTAGTCACGCAGTCTTCACATACAAAGAAAAATATAAAGTATTGCTAATGTTACTTCACCTGTAGATAATAATGTCTTACAATAAAAGACAGATATGGATAAAAATAGATATAAACACAATTGTCTAAAAATAAACACGACCTTCCTAGAAGGAATTTCTATATAGTGGAAATACAAGAAAAAATGACTGCATTAAAATCTTATAAATTGATAAACAAAAACTAATGTAGTGCTATTAGCTACATAAGTTAATACTAAAGTAGCTGGCATGTTGGAATTCACTGTAAAAGTCTGTAGCTCACATAACTTGATCAACAGGTTATCAACACTGTGCACTAAACCCATGAAAATGTCTTAGGAGAGTCTCTGTCACTACATCCTAAATGCCATCTTCATCTGATTGAAGTCATAATCAAAAAATACCTTGAAAATTCAGACAGCAATTTTATACAACAAAAAATGCTTCATATTATTTTATGTAATGGGGGAGTAAGAAAGTTATAATTTACTGATTTAAACTTAATTTTCTACACAATTTAAAGTCATAACTGAAGCAATGTAACTTTCAAATTTTTCCTAGAGAAAAATTTTGGCAAATGTTTTAGTATCATTTAGTGTTTAGTATTTAGATATCAATATTTATTACAGAATTAATAAACTTATTAAGAAATTTAATACATCATTAAAATATTTAACTATTGATTTAAAATTAAATTTTATAAGTTTATAAATGTTAGACTAGTTAAAATTATTCTATATACATGTTTATAATTTCATACAATAAAATTTTCAAATTTATATAAAAAGTGTACAAAGATAAAATGTATAAGAACTATTATGCCTGCAATATGGGTAATTTTTCTAAATATCACAGATGCTTAAGATGAGGTTACCTGAAGTTTTAATCATTAAAATTGAAAAAAAACAATGTGTTTAATGCTAAATGACACACATATTTCAATAAATTTAGTACATATTGGGGAAAATTGAGCTAGGTATACCAGTTGTGTTTTGGTTCTGTACCCCAGTGAAGTCCTGTTAAATATTTGGTCTCTATTCTTTTCAAAGATCAACTATTATGAATCTTTTTTTAATTTTTTAGTATATGTGCTGCCAAAGCGAGCACAAATCTTTTTTAATTTTTAATTTTAAATTTAATCTGATAAATGAAGGTTTTTTGAGGATCAGAAAGAATTGTGTGATATAAAAAATTCAGTAAGATTTCCGCCACAATAACCACTAAACAGTAACTATGGTCCAACGCTATCCCATGGAAGCGGACCTCAACAAGGGTCACAAGGTGACTGAGAATGTGAGCAAACCGAGGCACAGCCCCTGTCGCGGACGCGTCACCGAACACACCAAGCTCGTGTGGAACATGATCCAGGAGCTGTGCGGCTTCGCCCCCTACGAGTGGCGAGCCATGGAGCTGCACGTTGACAAAGGCGCCCTCAAGTTCATCAAGAAAAGGGTGGGGGTGCACATCTGCACCAAGAAGAAGTGTGAGGAGCTGAGCACGTGCTGGCCACCATGAGGAAGGCAGCTGTCAAGAAGGACTGAGCCTCTCTGAAATGAAGTTTTGCAGAAAACAAACAAACAAACAAAAACAATAAATAAGTCCAATGACTTTCCAGCCAGAGATCATAATGTAATCTGTTGAAACTGGGAACTCTAATATAAAATAAATTTGGTGGTAATTTGACGATAGGAGTTTCAAGCTTTTACTGATGTATAACTTTTTTTTTGTATTTTAGGGAAGAGTCTACAGAGTGTTCAAGGTCTCACTGCTAGATCAGACTCATAGTGATCTGCCTGTTTATAGGCTCCCAAGAGCTGGGATTACAGGTGCACACCGCCCCGCCCCGTCTCAGATGTATAACCTTAATTCTGTACATTTTTTTTAACCCTGTCAAGAGAAGGTACGACCTGGCTTTATGAGTCATAACAAGAACTTGTTCACATCTCTGAAACTCTATCTATCAGGTGGCTCTGGACGAAGCAGGAGCTGCCTTTCTTATACAGATGTGTTGGCAGATGTGCCCAGCCTACCATATGGAGCTGGAGAGTATGGAAATGAAAGAAGATGGAACCAATGCTTCAGCACTGTGAGCATCTGGCTATGACCTAAACCAAGGAACATTAATAGTCTGATTTTCTTCTCAAGAATCTCATCTGTGTATTTCAAACAGAAAGAAGATGTAGCAAAAGAGGAATGGTTTTACATAAATTTAAAAAGTAATGGATTTAGTCCTTCACTCTGAGTTTCCAGAGCTCAGTGACCCCCATCCAACCTGAATTGCTCCTGGTTCATTCCAAGGGCCTTTCTGGAAAGCACATCCTGGAATAAAACTGCTTACACCCCACTCATCTCCACCCTCTTGGCCCTGCCACCTTCAAGCAGAAGCATGTCCTTTGGACACTATTTTCTACAGATTATGAAAGATGTAATCCTCATCTCATTCAATTAAACTGATGATTTATGAGTAAGAAACAATTAGTAAGCCTACTTCTAGAGTTGTGCATTTTATATGGGTTATCTTCTTTTGTCCTCACAATAAAAAGTCCATGAGTTACCTTGTACTCTCATCTGCATTTTAATTTGCCACCTGGAAGTCTGCATAGGTTAAAGAATGTGTCTTACATTTCACGACTACAAAGTAACAGAATGCAGTCTCCACCTGACCAGCCTAATCTGGACCTTGGGACCTCATGTCCCACTCATGGAATAAAACTGCTAAAAACATTATAGAGAATTCTGTAGATATTCTGCTTCTCCAAATGGGATTCCTAGGAAAAATGTCTTCCATCTTTCTTCAAAAAATACTTTCTCAATTGATTT
This sequence comes from Octodon degus, assembly GCF_000260255.1. Classification (NCBI taxonomy): domain Eukaryota; kingdom Metazoa; phylum Chordata; class Mammalia; order Rodentia; family Octodontidae; genus Octodon; species Octodon degus. Next base: position 2,380,597 of record NW_004524721.1, read on the forward strand.
AAAAGAATGCTCTACTTTGATAATCAGTTTTATAAACTATTTTCCAGATTTTATGTTTGTCAATGTTCAGAATAAAACCACTGACAGAGTGCTATTTATTTTATTACTATCCTAATACATTTTGTTATGTATCTTCTTCACCCCTGTGATGACTGATAACATAATTTCCAAGCTTTTCATGAATTATCAATATTTAGTAAAGTTAAAGCAGTGAACATCCTAAAGATATTCTCTAAATATAAGATACTTTTAAATTTGAGTCTCCAGCTCTTCATTCATAAAATGGGAATTCTAGGACATTAACTTCCTCAGAGTACTTGTATAGAAGATTATTAACACATATAAAAGTTTTGAAAATGTAAACACTATCCCCAAGCTGCTATGTATATAAGTTCTTCCTCACTGAGTTTTTGAGGAAATTGGCTATGTAGTCATTTTATTATAATTAAAAATTCATCCCCACATTTTGTTACTTTATTTATGCCTCAGGAAGCAGATGCTAGGGACTGCACGCTGAATGAAACTGAGCTGTTTGTGTGACTTTTTAAACACACAGAAGAAACCTGCAGCTCTCCAGGTACAATTTCTTCTAAAACATGTTTAATTTAGGTTAAATTGCTTGTTAGAGAAATATGAGGCCATTTTAATATGCATCATTTTTCATGCCATTCTGAAGCCCTGGCAGTACCATTAGGCCACCAATAAAGAGAGGTACAAAGTACAGCGGCTTCTGAAGTGGAGAAGGGTAGCCCTAGCTTGTGATGGTGGTATTATGGAAGGCCTGTGTACCTGCCATGTAAGAAATACACAGAAATGGTTCTCAGCCAGTGTAGTTTCTCCACACAACACAACCCCTGGGCTTTTTTGTTAATATCATGCTTAACATCGTTGAGAAAATGCTGATACAGATGTTGCTACAGTAGAAAACAGGATCTTCCCTCTGTTGTCCAAGTCTGATTCCTGAGCCAGACTTCATTCCCATGTCATAGTTAAATTGTGTCAGTGTGAATGAAACAGAGGCAAATGGACCCTGCTTCCTAAAGAAGAGCTGATCTCTGAAAGAATGGTCACTTTGGCAATTGAGCTGATGTTCCCAATTACTTGGGGAGGGTGAAACTCTACATTTTTGAAGGTTACCTTGCCCCCTTTCCTCCCATCACAAACACCCAGACATGGCATGAAAGTCAGAGTCTCATGTATAGAACGCTATGAATAGCTAGACTTCGAATTCTCATTCAGTATTCAAATAAAATATCTACAGATAATGTTTTAAATATGAGTATCTCAGAAATGCTGGTCTCATTTCAGAGAAAAGATTTTCTTTTGTGAGAGGCAGATTATTTCTGTTGTAGAAATTCAATCACTGCTCCATCATTTTTCTTTTTTGAAGTGAAAAATCTTTATTGTAAAGATTCCTGTGATGATGTAGGATGACATACCTTACTCCTGAACTATGTCCCATCCACTTCAGGAGGCTGAGGCAGCAGGGTCACAAGTTTGAGCCCAGCCTGGACAATTTAGTGAGACCTGTCTCAAAATAATTGGCTTATTAGTAGTTGTTCAAGGGCATTTAGACACACCATTTGAACAGCCAATCTGAGTGCTTTGATACAATTGGTGAAAGATGATTTGCCTCTTTTTTTATGTAAGTTTCATTATTTCAGGCAGATCTCTTCCCTTGTGGCATGCATTTTATTAAATGACTAGTATTCTAACAATTGTGGCAAAATTGTGCCTGTGTTATTTCTAATCTCAATTTTATCTGTTCACTTTAAGGAAATAGAATTAGTGAAATTACATGACATGCCTAAGGTCAGCAATGTGTGGGAGCCACAGACTCAGAATGCAGACAAAGTCTACTTTGGTCCTTTTATGTTGTTATGGCAAAATACCTGAAAACAGATAATTTATAGAGAAAAGAGGCTCATTTAGCTCACAGTTTTGGAGGACTGAGAGCATGACTTCTATGGAGAACTTCACAGTGGAAGGTATCACAGGGTAGGAGCGCATGTGCTAAGAAGAGAGAGAAAAAGAGATCACACAGTGAGGGAAGAAACAGGGAAGACAGGAGGGACCAGGAGAGCCCTTTCAGGAAGACAGCCCTCGGGGAGCAAAGCCAGCGCTCTGCACTAACTCTTTCCTAGGGTGATGACCTCACAATTTGATCACTTCTTAAAATCCCCAGTACTTCATTATTGCTAAATTGAAGACTTGCCCTTCAGGAATGTACCTAGACACAGCATCCCACAAAAAGGTTCAATTCAAAAGTGTCTTAGTTGTATTAAAGGCTGGTATATTCTTTAATAATGTAAGAATCCAAGACTGGGCATGGGGACGTGCTTCTGTAATCCCAGCACTTGAGAGGCTGTAAACAGAAGAATCATTATGAGTCTGACCTACATAGTGAGACCCTGAACACCCTGTAGACCCTGCCCTAAAACACAGGAAAAAAAAAAAAAAAAGAATCCCTTGTCAACTAAAGCTGAGTAAGGGTCCAGGAAGATGGCTCAGTGGAATAAGTGCTTCCCTGCCAAGCACAAGGGCCTGAGTTCAATCCCCAGTGCTGCCAAAAAAATAAATAAAGCTGAGTAAGACTGAAATAATGTCTAGCGAACTTCAGCAATAGGGTTTCTTTAATGCCCCAAACTGTGTTGAAATCATGAATTTCCAAGATAGAACCAGAGCATAGAATGTTTCTCAAACCTAAGTTTCTGCCCTCTATGGAGGTTTCACTGTTCAAGCATGGCCTCAGGATATTTCTCCTGGAAGTTCAATACTTTTAATAGCCAGCACCTGGAGGAGAGCTAGCACACAGCCCAGTAGGCCATCCCCTACTCCACTGAACACCTATGATTTGGTTAAATGACAGTCAAGAAGTGATAGATTCATCTACTTTACTTTGAAATGTTAACTCCAGGGTCTCCTTTGTGTCAGGGTCTCATTTTACCCTCAAGATCCTGAGATAAAGACAAAGATCCTCCACTCATAAGGTCTTACTTCCTCACTTTTGGATTTAAAATTCCTATGTTAGCGTTAAAACACCTCATCTGGGAGGATGAAGACATTGTTCCTGTTACCAACCACTGTCTGGGAAGAGAATCTGTGTTATAGCAACAGGAAGAGACTGTCCTTGGAGTTTAAAGTATTCAAAATGTTGATAAAAAAGGAAAAACTAGCATCTTCAGGCAGGCTCTCAGCCCACAAGGACACAGGCATGCAGACCTGAGGCACTGGTCAGGAAGTGCTGAGAGCAAGAAATACAACAGAACAGGCCTTCCAGAAACTTCTAGGCATACATCACCCACTTAAACACCCAGCTCAGCCACTGAAACATAACTATATGGGAACTTCTCTACCTTATTTTGCTCTGATTTTTGAGGCGAGGCTATTTTTGTTTGCATGAGTCTTTTTCTATTGAGTTCCTCAGTCAAATGTAGTAGAAGTATATTACTTTCTCAATGTGGTATCCATAGGCCAGGTATATATGACAATATGTATCTACTTCATATCTAATTCTCTTTGGTGTTGTTTCATATATATTAACTTTCCTTAGGCCTCTCCTAAAATGAAATGCCATTTTGTTTTAGAAATGTATATAAATTTATTCTTTGGGTTTGTTATTAAATGTAAACTGGAGTAAAGTTTGATAGCAGGCCTTTCAATGATAATCTTTTCTCATAATTACCTCATTTTGTTTCCTGACAAGTGCAAAGTGAGTTTGCTTGTTATTTTTAGGGGCTTAAATGACTGATATTGATATCCTTCAGGGTTTTTTATTTCAGTTTCAATTCTTATTATAAGTGCAAGGAAAAGGAAAGCTAATGCATAAAAAGTGTATGTGATTAAAATGAATAACAAAAGGCTCAATAGAATTAAAAGACAAAAAAGGAAGTGGGTGTGTGGGAAAATTTTACTTACTCAACCTAATGGATGCCTGCTATTTGAACCATTAGCTGCATCATGAACAGCATCCTTTACATTTTGCCTATTAGTTGTTTGGTAAATTATTTTAAAATAGGGTTTTGTGAATGTTAATAAATTCTCATTAGTCAAAGTCATATATGGCAAGAAAAGACATATCCACATTTCTTGAGTCAGACTACTTCACTTATCAAGGACAATACACAGCAGAATTTGTTGAGAGTCAAAAACTCATGTGTACCCACAGGACTTCCTTGTTTACTGTGAAAATTCTGGTGCCTCCTCACGTATTGCCAGCCCAGGTTCCTGCATCTGCCTACTCCCCGACCCCAGCCACACACACACAGATTATCACACACCACACAAAACTTTCACTTGTATCATTTACACAAATACACAAATATGTCCACACAAACACATACATTCACACATAAACACATGCATGTAGCTATATAGAAACATACACAGATGCAAATATACCCTCAGAGACACAAATTAACATGAAAATAGACATATACAGATCCTCAGACATTTAGAGAGAAGCATACACACCTGTAGATAAAAATACACACAATACACATGTATAAAAACACAGAGCAAATTTACACACATGCATAGACCTACCCATATATGTGCACATACACATATACACCATTGCACCATGTGCACCCAGATGCACAGATGAACGATTATACACAGATATTATACATAGACATCTCTACACACAAAGACAAATATACATGTATACCCATATACAGACATGTCAGCACAGACTCGAGAACACTCATGTACACTAGCACACATAAAAATATACAACACTCATGTGAACACAAAGACATACATTTACATGTATGCATATTCAGAGACACAGATAAACAGATGCATATGCATACAAAACATGAGGGCACACACACACACACACACACACCCCTGAGGAGACAGAAAATGACTTGTCTTCTATTTCCCATCCTGACACTCATCTAGTGTTACAGGAGGTTATGCCTCACCAGGGATCAGCATCAAATTCTAAACCCAGTTCCCATGACAAAGGGTCCCAATTGCTGTAGCTTTCCAACAGCAGTAAGATAAGCCGGCTCAGGAACGAAGAGCAAAGGACTCCAGAATCAGATAAAAGCGTATTAGCTGACCTACATGATCCCTAATTCTCCTCTCTCTCAGATTCCATGTTTCTGATTCATGGAAACCTGCCTTGAGTTTTATGGACAGTTTTTTTGGGAGCAAATAAAAGCAAAATTGCCTTAAGAAGGCCAGCCTGTGAGCTGTGAGCCCAAAGAGGGACTACATGAGAACCATCAGCAGACCTGAGCCCTAATGGCCACTCCACGGCAATGCCTGCATCCCTGGGCTGCTGTGAGCCTGAGTTTGTTTCCTCATCCACAAAGGTAGATAGCATTGTCACATACCCACAGTGCTAACCACTTCAGCACACCTCCCTGACACCATCAGGAATTTCCACCAAGGCCACGTCCCACTCTCAATGTGAATTTCTGTTCTACTTCTAGCTGTATCTCCTCTGAGACAGTTTTTCTCATTTCCACCATTCAGACAATAGACTGAGTTTGTATGTATGCATATGTACCCATGTTGTGTGTGAATGTGTGCACATGGGCTTGTGTGTGAATTTTTATTTGAAGAAGTGGTGCTAGCCATTCAAAACTATGTATATACATTGCATTTTCTGAAGCAAAGTATTGTGTTTCCTCTAAAATAAACCATTACTCTTTCAGCAGCCAAATGGAACTATAGACTCTAACAATATTCTACCATTCTATTATGACATACAATTGCTGACAAGCTTCCAATTTTCTCTGCCTATTATTCTCAGCAAAACAGCATCAACTGGTTTTAAGTGTTCTGTTTTTAAACTAAGTTTATTGGTACAATTTAGATATGCATCATGATCATATTCATCATAGGGAATTTGTACCTGTACGTGATATATCTCAGTTCCTCTTTTTTCCCATTCCCTGCCCTCTTCAGCCCCTTTTCCCCTCCTTATTAACAAAGCTTCATTCCCATTTTATCCATTGTTTCTCTTATTCCTTCTATCCCCTTCTCTCAATTCCTCTCTCCTTTTGAACAATTATTTCCTATTTCTTTTTTTTTTTTTTTTTCGGAGCTGGGGATTGAACTCAGGCCCTTGCACTTGCCAGGCAAGCACATTCATCTGAGTGATCTCCCCACAATCTCTATCACACATTCTGGTTCTTAGTTATACTTCCAGTATCTCACACCAGAGAGACGATGTGATATTTACACATATGTGTCCCATTTATTTCATTTATGAGTACAGTCTCAAGGTCCATCCATTTAATGATAACTATCTCAAGTTTATCCAGCAAAAAATCACCAACCGAGTAAAAAGAAAACCCATGGAGAGGGAAAATATATGCCAGTTGTTTTTCAAACAAAGAACTAGTACCTAGAATGTCTATAGAACTGAAACATAAAAAAATCAGACCTCATTCCTAAAATTTAAATACCCAATTCAAAAATGGGCATCTGAAAATAATAGGCAGTTTTCAGAAGAAGAAGTATAAATGGCAGATAAATATATGAAAAAATGTTCATCACTGGTCATTTGAAAGATGCAAAACAAAACAACACTGAGATTCCCTCTCACTACCGAAAGAATGGCTGTCATCATAACAAATGCTGGTGGGGCTGTGGGGAAAAAGGAACCCTTCTGCAATGTTGGTGGGAGTGTAGACTGGTACAGCCAGTGGAAATCAGCATAGAGATTCCTCACAAAAACTGAGACTACAGATTCCATTTGACCCTGCTATTCCCCTTCCTGGTTTCCTCCTGGAAGAGTTAAAAACATACCACAGTGATATATGTATACCCATTTTATAGTGCCACAGTTTATAATTGCTAAATCTTAGAAACAGCTCAAATGTCCATCAACCAACAAATAGATTTAAAAAAAAAAAAAGCTGTGTGTTTTTTTAAGACAATAAAGTACTATTCAAGTGTTCTTAAATTTATCCGTTCATAGTCCTAGAGGAGCTGTCATGGAGCTGAGGGCTTCTGGTCAGATTGTTTACTAAGTTCTGAGACAGCAAAGATTTGAGAGAAATGGTACAAGAGACCCAACCTGGCCAGATCCAGGGTTAAGGGACACCCTTTCAGCCCACTCTGAAGTCTGCCCTCAGAATGACCCTGGAAGTGAATCTTTTACACACAGCTGGCACCCTACCCCTAGGAAGAGTCAGCATGGTCTCTGAAATACTACAGTTTCACAAGTGCTTTCCTCAAGACCACTGGCTTTGAATAAGACTTTCCAGATCTGAGACAACTGAGAAAGAGAAAATAACTTCCTCCTACCAGCAGATTCCTAGAAGACCATTCTGAACACTATCTCCTTCCAGGTGAGCAATTCATACTCTATATAAGGCTAAAAGAAGTTGAATTTTATCAGGAAGCTCACTGGGATGTCATAGAAAACTGGAAGACACCTGAGGGCCAGCTTAGTTTCCTCTTAAGCCAAAGTCTTGAGCCAGCCACACTGACTACCAACCTGTGACCACCAGGTATGGGGTAGTGGAAGACGGAGGTGATGAGAAAGGCAGGCCTGAGCCTGAAAGCCAAGCCCACCACATTTCCAGGCCATTGCAGAGGAGCTTATTTAGTTAGTACACAAGTGGAGCTGCTAGTTAGGGAAGGGCCTGAAAAACAGTGAACGCAGCCGCGTTAATGGAAATTAAAATAAGCAATAAACAATAGCTTTGTTTAAACTAGGACTTTGGCCGGAAATAAACATTTCACTGTTAGCATAAAATATGGGCCCTCCCTCCTTAGGAAAGGTGCCACCGCCTACTGAGCTCCTGAGTTCTGAAAAATTTAAAATATAATAAACTTTTTCTATAACATAAAATGCAGCCCACCTGCTCCTAAAGATATTTTAAAACGACAATGCAAACTAACCAGTTCTTCCTGAAATCCCAGCTTACTATAAGCACTATGTTTTTAAAAACTGGGCTAAAAGACACGAATCCCATTCAGTCATCTTTTAACTTCAGAGACACCTCTAGTAAGTGTCCACTAAACAATTAAACGATTCCTCTTCCTCATTTGCATATAGGTAATTCTAAGTTGAGGGACTGTGTGACAACCCAATCAAGGCCACTCCTGAAACCTAAGACGTATTTTCCTTCTCCTTATTTCAGTTAAAACTTCCCTAAACCTCTTCTTTTGCTTGAGCACTTTACAAAACTCCAAGGCCAGTGCACACCATAGCACTACCATGTTGTGTGCCCCCGTGGGGTAGCTCCAGGTCGGAGCAATCCAGAAATGATATCTCTTGTGTGAGTGACATATTTTTTAAATGTCAAGTTAATCCAGAATAAGAATATTTCTGTATTTCAGCCGCATCCTACAGCATGTTAGGACACATAAAGAACTTCAATTTCGTCACAGTGTGGAAGCACCATGCTAAAGCTAGTTGAAGGTTTGAAAGGTTAGCCTTCCCTGAAACTCTGTATTAACTGACAAGACAATTTGCATAGGTCTATAAAATTCAGATATAACTGACTTGGTGCAATTTTCTTATATTACATTATTTTATGCTTTTCAGTATTTTTAACTGTTTCTCTTTTCCTAACATAAAGAGTTTCTTCATTTTGCTCTAGGAAGCTATTCTGACTTAAACACTTTCTATGATATCCATTCTTCATTCTTCAAATACTTTATTTAAGGTAAATTGAATATTTCTAATTCAGCCTGAGGTTAAATGTCTGCTGAAGTCAAATTGTTTGGTTTAAATTTCAGGTTTTTCATAATCCTGCACTGCACGCTCTGCAACCTTATCTCTCCCCCAAGCAATAGATACGCATCCTCCTCCAAAGACTTCCTCATTACCTCATGGCCTGGGCATCCTGCTCCTAGGCTGTAGCCAAAGCACTCCAGACAGGGAGGAGGGGGCCTCTGTGCTAGCAGGGAGCAGAGCTTGCCCATCAATCTTAATAAAAGAATACTCAGAGTCAGATTTCCTTTCTTAAATTATTTTCTTTTGGTTAGAAATTCAATATCAACATGGAATAAAGTTAGCAATAAACACGTAGAAATAATATAGCATGCTCAAATTATTTGATAGCTTTCCAATATCTATATGACATGCATAGAGCATTCCCCTATATTTTATTTAAATAAAGCTTTTTGCCTTAAGGAAGCCTCAGTCTCCATCTCCACTAGATAAATCTTTGCTAGCTTTCTATCTTTCCGATAAAGCATTCAACTTGAGGCCAAGCATGGTGATATATGTCTGCAACCCAGTACCATGAAAGACCGAGGAAGGAAGATGGCAAATTCAAGACCAGCCTGCAAAATTCACTTTGAGACACTGTCTCAAAATAAAAATAAAAAGGAAAGTTGGAGCGCTCAGGACATAGCTCAGTGAAAGGCCCTGGATTTAATCCCATGTGCAAAAAATAAATTAATTAATATAAAATATTCAACTTTTACCAAAACAAAATTTATAAACTAAGGTGATAGACTTTTAGCCACAGTATTTTCCAAGAAGTTGTAGACATCTAGAGAAAACATCGTTGGGATTAGCTGATAACGCTCATCAACTTGTATTTCAGGAATCTTTCTTGACATATTTTATCCTAAGATGAGAATCATGAAACTAATTTAGAAATTAATCTAGAAAAAAAATACGAATATCAAAATGTAGGAAATACCTAAATTCAGTAACAAATGACAGCTTGGACATTGTTCTTATGTAGAATATTAAAATTATACAAAACTGTGACCCGGCTACTAGAATTACTAGATAGATTTATAAAATCACTGATGATGACGACTGAGAGACAATTATGCATATACTTTAAAGGTTTCCTTTCCTGATCTATTAAAACAACAATGAAATCATTTTCTTTTGGTCATGCACTGCAACAAGAGAATGCATTTTTTTAAGTAGTTGTATTATGTACCACTGAGCAAAGAGATAACTAATCTACAAAATGGATCCCAATTCCCCTTCTGTATTTCACCAGCATAGTTGCCCAAAGGAAGTCACTAAGTTTCTTTGATCCCATTTCTTTGTGTGTTTCACAGGTACCTTGTCTCTGTAAATGTCCCTGCTGCTCTTGAGAGCGCCCACAAGATAAAGAGCTTAACAACACAAAGAAGGAAAGATAAAGATAATAAAATGTTTTATATTTGTCCCTAAAAATTTCCATGTCCTACTTAGAAAAATAAAATCAGTATTTTAAAGATGAACCAACTTTCTTTTTCTTTTTCCTTTTGGATATCCAGGGACATCAAGGCTTTTCTACATAAATTAGTATTAATGGGAACTCAAAAAGAGCTAGACAAAAAATAATTCTTAGTCTCTCTGCAGCCTCTGTTGTGACTTGATGTCTCCCCCACTGACAACACCAGGTTTTCTTACCAGAACACCTTCTTTTCATCTAAGCTGTTTTCTTTCTGAAGATCAGAGGGCTGCAACTTTTGCTTGATCTTATGCATGGCTTGACCAACTATCTAATCGGTGAAACTGATAGCACTTACATCACCACCTTGATAAAGAAGAGAAAAGAATATGCAAATTTCCCAGAAACCAAGTCTGATTAGAATAATAGTGTGCAACATCCGTCCTCTTTAAACAAAGACCACACAAAAGAAATTCTATTGTTACCAAGAGAAGGACCACCAAGCCTAGCTGTCACAAAAAAAACCACGTCCTACAAGTGCTCACTACAAGATCGTATGATACTTGATTGAAATGTGACTTTTTTTTCCATTAAAGTCATAGTAATGGTACAGGATCTTATAATTTTAAGGCTCTGTGAATTTTTATTCACAGCAAACAATGTTTACTTTAATGGAACTAATCTATTTTTTATTAATTTTATGGAGAAACACATAGCAATGAGACAGTTTCAAAACCAATCAATAAGACAGTTTCAATAATTAATAAATTGCATATTGTTGTCTTTGTAGTGGTTATTCATAGTACAAGATGCAGACATGATATTGTGTCCAAACACTATAAGTACAAATTTTTCTTATCATTGAATTAAGAGAAAGTAGCTGTATATCTATCTTAACTATTTTGTATATACAGATACAAAATGGTCCTTCATTTGTATCCCCTGTTTTGTTTAGAAACAGAACTAATCTAGATCAAAAAGCCAAGTTGCTACTCAAAAGAGAGAATTGAACACAAGTTTTAGAAGTAACAAATCTGACAAAAGTATGGTTGTACACTTAAGAAACACAGCTTCACACAGGAGACAGATATAATTTGATAAGTTGGAGGAAAATGATTTTTTCTTTTTAAAGGCAGCAAACAGGCTCATATATGTTCATATAATCTTAATGATTTATAGCTCTTTGCCATCAGATTCAAATACTGGAGTCAGATGGCAGCCTCCGAAGGGACATGTAGATGATATGCATGTATTCTTCTGAACGGAATGTCATCCTTAGACATTTTCAATAGAATTCATAGAATACCTGCAAATCTCTGTAAAATATAAAAGCTGTTAGAGACATTAAAAAATGCACAACTGGCCATCTTCCTAAATGTCATAACACAACATCATGCTTTAGAACATGACACTGTAATATGTATCTAATATGTAATACATGTAAGTGTCAGCTCATTTTTCACATTACTGAACTGAACACACTTCTGCTCTGTGTGTCCCTTACTTATTGTATGCATGTGCATGTGAATTCCAGTATTTCCTTAGAAAGGAAGCCAAGTTACAAACATAATTTTTAAAAAATCTGTTCATCACAGGATTTGAATGTATGACTGGGGCATTCCCAAAAAATATCTTCCGTAGGAAAAAAAATCTTATTTGTATTTATTTAATATAACTGTGAACACATAGCTTTTATTTAACAAATTCCCCATAGCATCATTTAAAAGAACACATTTCAAAGGAAATCTTTATAGCATCTCAAAAGAAGTGAATTCTCGCGTTGCTACTAAATCTACAAAAAGCATTACAGGGAATCAGTTCCCCCTGACTATCTCTAGTTAAGCCAAATCAGAATAACAATTCCTTAAAGAGCAATCCAACTTTTATTGTTATCCAACTGTAGTCTTCATCCTTAAAAGTCAGTTTTGCCCCGAAGTAAGTTTGCCAGTGTGGTTTACAGCTAAAAGTGTTTTAAGTGGGAAAACTAAGTGCCAACACCTCTGAAAAGTATAAAATGAAATGGTCTGCACAAAATCTATTTTTCCAGAGACAAAATTTATTAGAGTCTGTGTTTAGCACTCAAGAAAAGAAATGTCAGTTGGCTGAGAGAGAAACTAGCAAGTGTCCCAATAAATGGCATTTGCATTCAATGATTGATTGATTAATGGAGCACGTACACACATAGTCTAGTGGATTCATGCCTACAGAAAAAGATGCAGAACCAGTATAGGATCCCTGACAGCTCTGACCCAAGGGACAGCTCTTAAAATTTCCAGTGGTCTACTCAATTCTGCTGTGTCTCACTGAGTCTTATAGATCCAGTCTTACACATTTTCAAAAGATGCAGTTGTCTGAATCCAGGCTGCAACAGTGGTATTGGGACAGTGTGAGGTAGGGTCTCCTAGCTTGTGTGCACCCACACTTCTAAAGATGAGCTTTCCTGTCACAACAGCCTCCTTGCTTGGCTTTCTCCACTCCCTGCTGTGTCATACAAGACAAAAAGCAATGGCTTTTTTATCTTTCTCATCCCAAACTGAACTTGTGTGAGGGTAGTTGTACAAGAACAAGTAAAATTCGCAGCAGTCATAAGAATATTTGCCACATCTTAGTGCCTGGCCACCCACACAAATATACCGTCTCTATATGAATTAAGGCAAGGTGCCTCTCCAAGGTGCAAAGAACTATTAAAAGAGATGAGAACATCCCTGGTTAACATGGCAGGAGTCAGATTCCAGAATGAAGGATCTGAAGATGTCCAGGTCATGGCTGTGATACAGAAGTGAGCCGGAGCCCAGACCTAAGGGACACAAAAGGAGGCGAGCATACTGGATCTGCCTCTCAGACTTAGGATCCCATCCTTCCTGAGGCTGGCAGGTTTTTCTGCCCTAAGGTTTGGCATTCTACCATGCAAATTCACATTTGTTATATTTTTGTTTGTTTTAACATAATTTATGTACTTCCTATTCTTTGCTACAAATCCTCCAGATGCCTACTGACAAAATGATTTTCCCAGCTGAAAAGCAATGTCAAGGCATGACTGGAATTGATCCTGGTGTTCTCAAGCTGAGGGACTGTGGCTTTCTTTCATGATAATGAGTCCCTCTCCATCGTTGGGCATTGCTGATGCTCTCAGCTTAGGATGCTGGAAGAAGCAAGCATCTGAACAAGTCTCATTCAGAATTCTGGGAATAACACAGCATTATAAAACACTTTGTGGAAAATCAACAGTTTAACTGGCAGCCCCTGCTCTACAGAGAAGAGCTTTAGACCTGTACTTATATCATAAAGTCACTCAGTTAACACCTACCAACTTTGTAAACTTGAAATCACTTATGTCCTCTTATTACTTCTCCTGTTGTGCTGTGGAACACTGGTCACCACTATGTTGCTTTTACAGATTCTAATACTGTAGTCTTGTTGATAGCAGCATAATAATTCATGACAGTTAAATCTTGGAAGCAGTCTACATGTCCATCATCAGTTGAGTGGAAAAAGGAAATGTGACATGTACAAGCAATGGAAGAAGAATAAGCTTGAATCATTCATAGGAAAATGGATGCATCTTGAGATCATAATGTTAAGTGAAGTGAATCAGACACACAAGATTATCTATCATGTAGTTCCTTTTATATGAGAAACCCAAAATATGAATAAAAAGCAAAATAAAAGACAGATGGGAAGTAAGGGACATCGTTGTTAAATAACAAGGAGATCAAGGGCCGGTCAAATAGCTCAGTGGATTAAAGCACCTGCAAGCAGGTTCAGGGGCTGGGGGTTCAATCCCAGGGCCTGCCATTCCAGCCCCACCCCCAGGGTGCACTGAGACAGCAATTGAGACTTGGCATGGTGGTGCTCACCTGTAATCCCAGCTCTTGAGAAACTGTAAATAGGCAGATCACTACAAGTCCGATCTCATAGTGAGACCTTGAACACCCTGTAGACCCTTCCCTAAAATACAAGGAGGAGGAGGAGGAGGAGGAGGAGGAGGAGGAGGAAGACTGAAATTTGCTGTACTCCATATTCTTCTCCTAAGTAGTTGACTCTGCACCTTTCAAAAACTATCCCCTAACTCTGGCAGGAAGCAATGGCTTTCATACCCAGAGAACTTGAGATCACAGCAAATAAGGACACTAAATCAAGTAGTGTCAGGTGCTTAGTGTCCAGTTCTAGCTGGATTAGTGGAATCACACTGTAAGCTTCATCTTTGCTCCCATCCTGTGGGGAAGGGTCACCTAGATAGGAAACTGTCACAGGGCCCATTGCCCACTTGTAAATATAACTGCCAGGTCCTCGCCTGGGAGGTGGAGCTGTGCCTGATACTAAAAATACATGAACACTTTCCGTAAGCCACATCTACCCAGATTGGGTTTTCCTTCTAGCTTAACTTATCCCTATTTAGCCTTCTAATGTGTTTTGAAAACCAGATCTTCACAAAGAAAGGGATAAACATTTTCTCAAAAGAAAACGTAAGAATGAAATAAAACGTACTATGAAAATGAGTATGTCCTTGAAGGACAGAAGACAGATATTAAACATCCTCATGAGTCATTGCTTCTTTAAAACCCATCTGTGTGAGGATGTGGAGAACTTGGAATCCTGTGTACTGTTTGCAGAAATGTACAGTAATGTGAGTACTCTGGAAGCCAGCATGGCGGTTCCTCAGGAACTTAAATAGAGTCACTACATGATGTGGCAACTCAAATTCTTACTTCAATTCATCTTGCAAACAAAAAAGTTCAGCAAAAGTTTCCTCCCCTTCACAAATTCTGCCTCAGGTGAAAACATTATCACAGTCATCTTCTCCACACAAACACAAACACAAACACAGCAGCCTTCTTCCCCCAAATCCCCAAACAAATTCAGTTTGTGAGTTGGGGTACCATTGTATACCCACAGAACTGAAAGGAGAACCTTAAGAAATATTCACACATTTATGTTCATGGCAGCATTATTTAAAATAGTCAAAAGATGAAAATAACATACATCAGTGGATAGACATAAATAAATGTAGTACATAGGCATGATGGAATAGTACTTAGACTTTGAATGGAAGGAAATTCTCTTGCATGTTATGACCTAGATGAAACTGGAAGACATTAGGGTTAGTGAAATGAACCTCAGGCAAAAAGATAAATGTTCTACGAATTACCTAGTATAGAAACAGAAAGCAGGTTGCTAGGGGCTAGGTAGAAGGAATGAGAATATACTGCTTAGTAGAGTTTTAGTTCTGCAAGATGAAATGAGTTACAAAGACAGATAGTGGTGGTGGTTGCTCAGCATTCTGAATATATTTAATAACATTGAACTATGTACTTGAAATGGTGCATAGTAAATTTTATGTGTATTTTAACACAATGATATAAAACTTTTTAAAAAATCAACAACAAAAGTCTAGAACTGAATAAGTAAACGAACATTCAGAACGGAAACATTCCTACGATGATGCCCAAGAAGATACAGGTTTAGCAATCCTGCTTCAGTAGAAAAACTCTACTTCAGTTTTTGCCTACCAATGGCAAAATGGAAGCTGCTGCTGAAAGCATCTCGAAGGCCAATACCGACTATCAAACCTGACATGATTCACACATCAACCTTTAGATCTGTTGGCTCTAAAAGAGACCATTTCTGCTTTTAATAATAACAATAATACCTGAGTTTTTGAGTGTCACTATGCAGCATTTTCAGAGAGCTGCAGCATGGGAAGAATTTGACAAAATCTTAAGCATCAGAAGTGTGCAAGGAATTCAGGTGAGTAGAAGTGACAGGTAATTCACAGAAGATAAAGTCCAGATATTATGTAATACTGGGCAGGTCATTTAACTTCCTGAAACTCAGGATTTGTTCAGAGGGAATGGAATAATATAAGGTTTAGGTGTAGAGCTAAGTTGGGTAAAAGCCTTAGAAATAATAGACTTCTGAGTTCTTTATACTACATTATCAATGTGTTGCTTTTGTCTGAGCAAAGTTACTGAACATGCTAAACTTCTTCACAGCTGAGCTGAATAACAGCAACACAGAGGTTCACATTCTGGTGTCAATTCAGTCACTCAAAACTCCACGTTACTTAATTTTAAAAGCGTATAGAACAGGATAATTTAAAATGGTGGCATCAAATTATTTGACATGTCTCCTATTGTGAGATGGGATCTGTGTCTTCTTCATATAGCACAAGGATGGGTGGATGGGTGACTGCTTCAACTGACAGATTATATTGGTTATTACTTTACAGAACTTCTGAAGTTAAGTCAGAAAAGGAGATGCACTCTGAATGTGATTTGAAAACCTGGCTGCACATAATTAGTATAGCTCTTCAGAGACTGTCACTCCAGGAGACCCATAGGAGCTCCACTTGACAAATGCTTGCCATGAAACCCATCTTGAATGTCTCACCCTAGTAGACATGAGACCTTGAGGATGTGGGAGATGCCAACTAGGAATTGTACACAGGAGCTTTTTCCAAGTTCCTAACCTACAAAATCATGAGAAAAAAAATACAGTTCTTACATGTATACACGAGAAGTGGGGGGAGGTGGGAAAATAGGGTATGAATTAGGTTACCGCAAATACCACAAAGTCAGTAGTTTAAAAACAATAGGATTGGGTCCGCAGAGATGGCTCAGTGGAATAAGTGCTTCCCTGGCAAGTGCAAGGGCCTGAGTTCAATCCCTGGTTCTGCCAAAAAAAAAAAAAAAATAGGATTTATTTCTCAAAGTTCTGGAGGCCAGAAGTTCAAGACCAAGGTTCTGGTGAAGTCTGCATGTGGGGAGGGCTGCTTCTCACTTCACAGATGATCCCTTTTCAATCTTTCCCTATGTGCAATAGGGACAAGGCAACTCTTTAGGCTCATTTATAAGAAAACTAATCTCATCAATGAGGGCCCCACTCCCAAACATAATCACCTCCCAAATTTCCCATCTTGTAAAACCATCACCTGTAGGTTAAATTTCAACGTAGAATGTGGAGAATACTGCAGTCCATTGATCACACCAAAAGGCACTGTGATGGGTGCATCATGAACTCAGAGAACACAGGAGTTCAGCAAGTGCATGCCTTATGCTAGTTGTTTCCAGATGCTGGTGAAATAGCAGTATTGACAACACTCAGTTTACTCAAACTTTTAGTCAGGAAACTTGGTAACTCAGAGGGGGAATAAATATAAAGGTAAGAAGAACTATTCCTAGAAAATGTGGATATAAGCCTGGATTTTTAATTCTCTGTGCACATGTTGTGAAGCATCAATGTCAAAGGCCTTGTAACAGGGCTGGGCATTTCTTCTTGCCCCAGCTGTGACAGTTTTGAGCTGATCCTGATGAAGGTGGAATAACATTAAGTCGTTTAGACTCTAAGTGTGCTTCCTGGCAGATGCTCACGTAACTTACACAGATGTGTCTGTTTATGTGTGACTCACACTGTACCAAAGTGATGGAGTATTAAAAATCCAAAGTAGTAGATTCTTTTAAAATATTTTTCTTTGTTCAGTCTATTTGCATAGACAAAACTAGAAAACAAAAGAAACACTTCTATTCGTTTGCAGCATAGATGCCTATCTTAGAGCACCTAGTCACCAGGGACTTATTTTTCAGCACACATCCAGGCATTATTTAAATATGCAGAACTAAAGATCACGTCAAGGAACATGAGTTTAACTTCAAGAATACTAAAGAGTATTTGCATTTAGAAGTATATTATATTCTGTGCATTTAAGATAAATCTGTACAGGCTGGGGAGATAGCTCTGTGGTGTAAGCACCTCCCTGGAAAGCACAAGAACCCAGTTTTGATCCCCAGTACTGCACACTGTGTGGCCTGGAGCCCTGAGCGCACATTGCCAGCCACCTAAACCAGCATGGTGGTGCACACCTATAACCCCAGTGCTAGGAAGGCTGAGATAGGATGATCACTATGATTCTGAGCTGCGTAGCAAGACCGTGTAACAAATGCATAAACACATAATTTTAAAAAGTTAATTGATAAATCTAGTAACAATCTATCTTTAACTTTTAAAAATTGATATGCAACTGTACTATTTATGGGGTTTTGTAGTGACATTTTGATACAAGTATACAATGGGATAATTAACATATCCAGCACCAGAAGCATTTATTATTTCTTTGTATTGTGAATATTCAAAATTTGCTTGCTGTTTTGAAATGTATAGTGCTTTAAATGCTCTAGTGAATCTATCAAACAGGTCCAAGTTATGTGGTCAGAGTTTGCATAACAATGAAGAACAAGTAGGCAACTCTTCCTGGAGCTCCCCTTGTGCTAGGGAAGAATGGAGAGGAGATCTGACAGTGTGAGAGACAAGAGACAATGGGACCTCAAGACAGGTTCTCTGGCCTTGGAGACGTCTCTTCAAGCTCGTTGATTTGGAAAAAGTTCACCTCATTCCTCTAGGTCTTACTTTCTCTCTTACTAGGTAGACACAATAATAGGTAAGATAGAACATCCTTGCACTCCAGTGGTAGTGGGTTCTGTGGAAGCTAGTAAGTCAACAGAGGATGCTGAGTGACCTGAAGCCCTGCCATGCTGAGTGTACTTATCGTTGCCTCAAACCTAAAACAAATGCTCAATTATGAAATTCTGACAGATTTGTGAAATTAAGTTCATACATCTACTTCAAATCATGATTGATGTGATTGCCGATGATATAAATTTCTCGAAGTAATCATCAAAATATCTAAACAGCCTTAAAAATGTATAAGACCTATAATCCAGTCTTTCTATTCCTATCTACTTCCTCCTACTAGTGCTGCAATATTCATTGCAGACTAGATACATATTTATATAATACTTTCTGGTGTTGCTCTCATAGCCAGGCAGGTAGATATTTAATCATGACTATGAGATAATGTGCATGATGTACTCTTAAAAGAAGTAAAGCAGATTGTGACTAATACAGTAGACATTATCTTGATAAACTAAGACATATATAGCTGTGTAAGTAAAAACTCAATAGAGAGATAAAAACTGAGAAGGTTGTATACACAAAAATGTTAATAACAGTCTGAGCTTTCCACACTTCTATATATCATGTTGCTGATCAGTGAAAAGTCAATGAAATATCCCTCTGCCCCTTAGTTTGCCTCAAGACTACAAAAATTCATCTTCTTCTCTCCTTTGCCAAGTGCTTTTCTCAGGTGATGAGGCTGATAAAGCTAATCTCATTGTTATGGCTTGTGTCTTGATGTCTCCCCAAAGCCTCCTGCAATCATAAGTGGGCTTTTTTCAGAGATGGTTAGAGCTACAGTGTGTGACGTTGGGACTAAGGGTGTGATTACTAAATCAGTCCACCGATTGGCTTGGCAACCACATTAAGTCCAGTAGGCTACATAAAACATAAAAAGGACAGAAGGAAGTTGCTATTGTCACTTGTAATTTATTGCTCCACTCCATTGCCTTCTGCATGCTACAAATTATTTCTTCTCTGTGGTACCCCTCTGCCATGCCACCCTGTCTTAGAGCCAACCAGCCATGGAATAAAACCTCTACAATTGCTCTTTAACTTTGGGTGTTAGTTATTTTTGTCTCAGTGTCATGAAAAATAACTAAGACACCCATTTTCTCCAGACTGTGTGATTATGAGTTCTTTCTAATATCTTCCCTTTTCCAACTTTATTTTCTTGTATTTAGGACAGGGTCTACAGGGTACAGGGTCTCACTATGTAGACCGGACTCATAGTGATCCTCCTGTTTTCAGCCTCCCAAGTTCTGGGATTATAGGCCTGTGCCACCACACCCAGTCTCGGTCACTGTCTCAGCATGCCTCATGGGCTGGGCTGGCACAGCATGCTGGGGATTGAACCTCGGCCACTGTGCTCTGCCTAAACAGGCACTTTAGTCTGCTGAGCTATCAGGCTGGCCCTTTCATCTTTATTTTCTAACTTTTCTATATTGAATAAGGATTATTATCTAGATTTTTAATTGAGTCATAAAACACCTTTTGTTTTATCCAGAAACTTCCATTGAATTCCTTTCTCATTCTAATACATATTCACTCATTAGGTTTGGGGTTGAGATAGCTTAGCTAGATGCCCAAAAGTAAATCTTGACATTTGTTGCTCATTTGAGATCTGTCTGGCAGCTAGTTGCCATTTGCTGAAATGATCTAAACAGCATGGAGGTAGAAACTAGATGGGAATTGCCAAAGTGTGGCTTGAAGCAAGGAGAAAAACAAGGAGAATTTGTTAGACACCTCTACCCTTATTGAATAGATACATTTGGCTGACTTACATTTGGAAAAAGTGCTCCTGTCATCCTCTGAATTCTTTCATGCAAAAATAAATCTTTTAATGTTTATGATAAGGATGAAAAGATACTGATAAATCATCTTTTTTACCTTCAACCATATGGACAGATGGGGTCTGTTAATATTGTCTGGATAAAAATACACTCTTCCTGCAAGAAATGTAAACACATGAAGTATAATGACCTTACTACACCTATCCTCAGGTTAGCAAATAATGCTAGTTATCTTAGTCACTTTTCACTCATTGCTAAGTAAAAATACCTGACCCTCAGAATTGAGGAAAGAAAGATTTGTTTAATTCTCAGTTTATGGAAGTTTCAGTCCATAATCAGCTATCTCTGAGGCAGGGTGGCACAGCACAAGGACAACACTTCAAGGTGGCAAAAGATAGCAAAAGCAACAGGAGCAAAAGGGGAGAGAACAAGCCACTTTCCCTCCCTGGGGATGGCCCCTGCTGAGTTAGACTTCTAAACTTCTCAATTAGACACAATGTATGAGCCATGACAACCCACTGCTTGTAAAATTCGCAACCAGGCACTCTTTACACCAGTTTCCAGATATAAAGATACATATCGTTTCACAACTTGTATAGTATAACAAAGGCTTAACAATCCTTAAGAACCAGTATTAGGTCTATCAACATTATGTTACATTAGAACCACAACACTCTGCCTCTCAACCCTCAAATACTCATACACAGCCCTTATGCAAAAGGCATTTAGTCCATCTCTAGAAGTTGCGAAAGTCCTAACAGTTCCAGCATTTTTGAAAAGTCCAAGTCCCAAGTCTCCTCTGAGATGTAAGGCAAACTTTTAGTTGCATACCCCTGTACAAATGAAGTTAAACACCTCCAACATTCAATGGCACAAGATAAAAACATTTTTATTCCAAAAGTTACAAGCAGGGGAATACAAAGGACTGGAACCAAAGCAAGTCTAAAATCCAGCAGGATAAACATTAAGTCCTATAGTTCCATATCCAACAGCTGAAGCAATCTGTGGCACATTGTGAGGTCCAAAAGGTCTTGAGTGACTCCACCTCTATAGCACTTCTGGTGGTTACAGCCCCCACAGCTTCTCTTAGGCCCGCTTCACTCCTTCCTTGTAGCATTCCTTACACAATCCAGGTTTCTGGCTTCTCCAGACTTCTAAGGTCTCCACTCCACCTTTGGCTTCATAGTCACAGTTTCACACATTGTTTTCTCACGGGCACCATCTGCCCTCTCTGGACTTCTGAAATGGAGGTGGAAGCTGCCCTAATCCGAAAACTCTTGCATTCTGCATGAACCTAAACCAGCAGCATGTGGACGCTGCCAAGGTCTGCTGCCACCTGGAGCAGTAGCCAGGTATTCCTCTCTTTTGGCTATAGGGGTAAAGCACTCAGCATTGCTAAACACTCTAAATCTAATTCTGAGAGACAAATTCATTAAGCTGCTGCCATTCTGGAACATGGTATTCTGTGGCTTTCTCCTCAGAGAAAAATCTTTTATTTTCACAGTTTTGGGGCTGTGAAGAGTAAAGAGTTGCTGCTTCTTGTGATGCCTTCAGGCCATCTTTTATATTTTCCTGTTCCTTTTCAGAGATCAAGATCTCCTCAGGTCTATCTTTATAAGCCACAGCTTTACTGGAGCTTCCTTTTTGGCCAGACTCACACCACTTTAAATCATCCTGCTATGTACTTTGCTCTTGATTACTAACATAGATCTGGCTAAATCCCCCCAACAATAACCACCACCTCTACCTTAGACTGCCTTGAAGTTTCTTCTGTCAGATTAATTAGTCTCCCACCCTTAATCTCAGTATCATACAAAGCCTCAGGACATGAGAAAAATGGAGACAAATTTTCTGCCAAGCTATAACATACATCATCTGGAATCCAACAGCCAATGCAGTCCTTTTTCCAGCAGAAACTTCCTGAGCCTGGTCTCTCATTACTGGCAGGATTTCTATCAGCCGTCTGGTCTTCTGAGCTGTGACCAGGATCTCCCATACAGAACAACCTGAGTCATTTCAGATCTACTTTTTTAGGGAACATCTTTGATCCTTTCCAAACTCTTCCCATAAGCCATTCCCAAAGACACTTATATCATGTGGTCAGGTATAGTCACAGCAATGACTCCACTTTCCTGGAACTAAATGCTGTCTTAATTACATTTCTTTTTTCTTTTTCTTTTTCATTTTTTTTTTGAGGTTTCAATATTTTATTCAAGTTTTAAGTGGTGTTAATTACAGCATTTGAAGGGGAGGATCTAATTCCTCACAAAATGGAAGACTATAAAATGTACCCAATAAACTACTGAAAAATAAACGAAGTGGTAAGAACACAAAGGATGCCTGATTTAGATTCCTAGTGTTGTCACCATGTGACCACAGTCACGCACACTTCCCAGATTGCAGCTGGTATACACTGGTGCAAGGGCAAAAGCACCACAACATGAAGAGGAATGAAATTCTGAATGACTGGCTTCATTACAACCCCCTCTGCACCCCAAAATGGCGTGAAAGAAACAGCTACTATAACCTGTGGACTACTTTTGGCGTAAAAGAGGTGATGAGGGGCTGAAGTGGGAGCAGGGTGTGAAAGTCTGTCTAAAAAAGTCTCTTTCAGATGAGTTTGTACACACCAGCAAGCCATGAGCTTCTCACCAGTCAGGGTTAGGAAGCCGGGGTTTGATTTTCAGAAAGTGACAATTCATTCATGCACTCAATGCAGAATTGCAAAGTGCCCACACATTATCAGCTTCTACTTGCAGTCATGTCTATATTTCTTTTTAAAAAGGAACCTGGCATTGCTAGGGGGCCACCAAGCTCCCCTCTTTGTACTGCTGAAAGGTCCTTTTTTGGAATCAGGTTTCTTCTGTACCTCTAAATGGATAACACCTTAAAGCTGAATCATCTTTAACCTGGAAATCTAACATGATTTTTCAGCAATTCTTGCACCCTAGACATACATTTAAAGGTACACCAAATTCTGAAGGTAACTATGCTGCAAAATAGTTTAAAATTAACAATTGTACAGTATGAATTTATGCTTGAAATTCCAGTCCTAGACCAAGTTTGTGGCCACCGGTGTTGACATTCTTGCCATCCAGCAAAGCTGACAGCATCAGTTTTGATTCCTGGCTTTAGGATCTGAGAGTATCCTAAACCAATCAGGCTGGAGTTGTTCATTTTGGCCAAAAAACAGGCATCAGGGTCGATCTGATACTTGGCTGCTATACTGAAGCGAGTGTTGCTGTTTCCTGCTGTCCGGCCGAGATTGACAGCGGTCTCCAGTTTCTTGTTCACCTTCTGGTAAATAGAGCCACCAAATTCTGTGCCATCATTCACGTTAGTGTGAAGCTGGAACTTATCCATCTTGTAGCTAACTGCAAAGTTGCTCTGGGTCACTCGGGACTTCGCCGTCCATAAATTCATCTGGTAGCCAGCCAGCCAGCCAGCACTCATAGCCCAGCACTAGGGCGCCACGGATCGAAGGCCCCACGATGTCGAAGTCCACGTCGCAGCCCAGGTTGATGTGCTCGCGCTTGTATCCTGTCTTGATCTTTGCATTCCCCCCCCCCGCCCCGGTGTTAAGCGAGAAGGATGAATCAAAGGTCAGCTTCAGTCCTCCCTCTAGCTGATCCTCCACGGTGATCTCAGTGTCGTGGGTGTTGTCCGTGTTCCATTTCTCCGTGAACGTCAGGCCGTACTCAGTCAACCTGTACTTGGTTTCCAGACTGCCCATCACGTTGGTGGTCTCTGTTGGCTGAACCCGAGCTGGTGAATTCTAGTCCATTCTCAGACTTGGTTTTCAAATCAAGTTTTATTAATCCAAACCCATAGCCCTTGGTGAAGACATCCCAGGCAGACTTGCTGAGATCGGTGGCATAAGTGGGAGGCAGGGCCATCTCAGCGGTGGCGGCAGGAGCCGGCAGCTGCAGTGCAGTGCAGCCCGGGAAGCCAAGCAGAGCAGAGCAGAGCAGCGGCCAGGCCTACATTTCTTTTGTTGCCAAAATAAAACACCTGATGCTCAGAATTAAGGAAGGAAAGGTTTATTCAGCTCACGGTTTGTGGAAGTTTTAGTATGTAATCAGCTGGTTCCAAGGCAGGGTGGCCTGGCACAGAAGCAACACTTCAAGGTAGTAGAAGACAGAAAAAGCAGCAGTAGCAGAAGGGGAGAGAACAAGCTTCTTTTCTTTCCGTATATTGTAAGCAGGCTGCCCCTACTCCAGGGCTGGTATAGACAGCACTCACATAATCTCCATGCTCTCCTCTTGCACAGGCTCAGGATGTTTACAAAATAAGGACACTAACCCTTTGCTGAATTAAACTTCTAAATTTCTCAAATTGACACAATGTGTCAACCATTATTCTAGCTTTAGTAGGTATAAGGTAAATTCATGGGCATCTCTTTCCAAAATATCCAGAAATGTGCTGTCAAATAAATTAGAGCAAATTACTAGGATTTCTGTCCAAATCTCTGTAACAGTAGCTGTGTTGTCTATCCATTACTGTGTAACAAAACTTGCCTAAATCTAGGGGTTTAACACAGAAATTTAAAAACAAATTTTTTTTCATGGTTTCTATTGGCATAGCACCTAATTTGATCACAGTGACTCAGTTCTCCCAAGGTTGAGCACTGGAGTTGAATAAGATTAGAGCTGCAAAACCAATCAGGGATGCAACTCACTTCTATCGCTATGCAGAGGCCTTAGCTCCAAGAACTGCTTGAGTGTCCTCACAGCATGGTGCTTGTTTCCCTTAGAGGGAGTCATCCCAAGCCAAGAAAGAAATCTTGTGCCTTCCTTCTAAGACCTGGTCTTACAGTCACACTTAGTCACTCATCCCTCTCCTCTCATTCAGAGTGAGTCATTAAATCCTACCCACACTTAGGCAGGAAAGAATTGGGTTTTATAATTTTAGGGGAAGATGATCCAAGAGTATGTGAGCACATTTCACTTGATCTTAGCCAAAAGGCCGAGAAGCGATATGTGAACTCATTTCAAACGACCTAACACGTGAATATCATTTCCGCCTGAGGATGGTGTCAGAAGAATATGTTGTTCCTGTGTCAATCAAGAGAGCACAGATTATCCCCAGAAGCCTGAACAGCTCAAGCCTATTAAACTGTCTGAACCTCAGAAACTTTTAGGAAGATAAGTGAATTTTAATCTGCTCCAGAAAACGCTAAAACTAAGAGGTGGGTCATAGAGTCAAACCGACATCACAATTGAATATATTATTCCCACGACCAGTTTTCTGTGACAGCCTGTGTCTGTCACCCCAGATGTCCCCACATGAACAAGAAACAGGTCAGCTAGAGCAGAAAGCCATGCAGGGAACCCGTACAAAAACAGGACAGGAGGGGTGTGTTCAAAGGCCAAAGAGAACTCGTTTTATTCCCATTATCCTCCTTTTCCGTCTTTTATCATTGGAGAGGGCTGGGAGAATACAAACACCTATTGATGTGCTATGTAAAGCAGGCCTGTAGAGTCCAGTAATAGCAGCTCTTGAAAGGAAAGTTGAACCACAGTCTAAAAGCAAGCTTTATGTGTACACAGTCAAGACTCTTCGGCACAGCTTATTCTCTCTAGCCACCCACACAGAAACCCCATGAGTGCCACTGAGATGGCCTGCAAATTGTGAAAGGTGGCAACAAGGATGGATGTCTGGGGAGGCACTATTTTAATAGCACTGCTCCAAGAGCAAGGATGAATAGCCATTAAAATGGATACCAATTCAGCACATAGGTTTTTGAGTACTTATGAAGCCCATATCACTGTAATTTAAAACAATTGCTAGAGTGATTTTGTGTAGTGATTGACATAATTATGGGAAAGAAAACTATGTCCAAGTAATTCAAAAGTCCAGATAACAGTAAATACAACCATACTTCACTACATAAGATATTTCAACACTCAGCCACTTGTCAATGAAAAGGCTGAGTAGCCCAGGTCACTGAAAAATCAAAAGAAATTCTAGTTCTTACACTTACAATGGTATATTTCTGAGAAAGTAATTTTTAAAATTAATTAGTGGAAGTGAAGTTATCATTAAAAAATTACAGTGCACTATATTTGAGGAATCTGAATATATACTAGAGGTAGGCCTCAACCAAGTCAGAGTTCAGAGAGAGGACACTTTCTCACATTAAAGTCAGAAGCAGATGCTATTCCAGCTCCTTGAAGTGGCCACAGTCCTGCTGGAGAATTACTACAGCAATGAAAAATGTTACTAATGGAGACCTGAGCTACCTGAGAATAAAATGGACACAGAACCAATCTAGAGCTGTGGTGGGCAGTCTATAGCACGTGTGTCACAGAAAACTGCTTATTATCCCTGAAAGCTCTAAAAGGTTTGCCATCACTGATCTAGATGATTCCGTATGAAACACACCTGATAATTGTTTACACAATGGCTGTGTGACTACGCAAGACAATCAATGTTCACAAAACAAGCATGAATAGTCAGGTCATGTATCCTTTAGGACCTAAGCTTATACAGTGTCCCATAGAAGAGGAGTTGAAGGTAATCAACAGCATTTAATCCACATATAATGTTTGTTATAAATGCTTACATGTTTATTGTCTTTTTAAAAGTTACCTTGCATTTTTAATCTGTTCTAGAATTTTTCACATTCCTTTTCAGACTTTCTAACTTTCTATCACATTTACTTACTCAAAAATGCCCAATGCATATTTACTATTGACTTTTGTTCCTCTCCAGGAAAAATTGGTGGCCTCATGTGTATAATTCTAGTTGTCATAAATATCATAAATAAGTGAAACTTATTTTTATAGTACTATATAATTTATACTAAAAAGATCTGAACCACTGGCCTTTGTGAATCAAATTTTAAGTCATTAATTCTACATCATGGAGAAGAACTCAAATTCCTAGAAAATGTTTGCAAATTTATTTCTCTGTTGAATTTAAAGAATACAAAGTAAATTTCATGTTTTGTACAAGGAACTTTGCTTCTGTTGCTGTAAAAAAAATTTTAATAAAATGAGATCTCAGTTATTGATTTTTTGTGTAGTTCCTGTGCAAATTGGGTAGAATTCATGAAGATATCACCTACATCAATATTTTCAAGAGTTTTACCTATTCTATCTTCTAGCAGATTTAATATTTCTGTTTTAATATTTAGAGCTTTGATCCATTTTGAACTTATTGTATAATGAAACATATAGCTCCAATTTTAATATTTGGCACATGCAAATCAAGTTTTCTGAGTACCACTTGTTAAAGATGCTATGTTTTCTTCAGTGAATGTGTTTGGTCCCTCAATAATAAGGTGTCTGAGTGTGTCTGGAGTTGTTTCTGCATCTTCTAATCTGTTCGGTTGATCATAGGGCTTGTTTTTTGTTTGTTTGTTTGTTTGTTTTGTTTTTCTTTTTCTTTTTACTTGTACCATGCTGTTTTTATCACAGTAGCTTTATAGCATAATTTCAAGTCAGGGATTGTAATGTTGTCAGCCTTGCATTTGTTGCCCAGAATTGCCTTTGCTAGTTTTGGTCTCTTGTGGCTCCAAAAGAATTTTAGGATTGTTTTCTCTATTTCTTCAAGCTATGCTATTGGAATTGTATTAAATCTGTATAACAATTTTGGAAGTATGGCTATTTTTACTACATTGGTTCTTCCTACCCAAGAGCAAGGGCCATATTTCTATTTTCTGATATCTGGCCCAATCTCCTCTTTCACAGTACTGCAGTTTTCAACACAGAGATCTTTTACATCCTTCACTAAAGGTTTTAGGGCGTTTTTTAATTCTTAAATTTTGGAGGGTTTTTTTTTTTTTTTGATGCTATTATAAAAGATATTGTTTCCCTAACTTCTCTCTCAGTGAGTTTGTTATTCATGTACAGGCAGTCCATTGCTTTTTGATTTTTGACTTTGTATCCAGTACACTACTGTACTTGCTTATGAAATCTAGCACTCTTTTAGTGGAGTTTCGGGGTCTCTGTTATAAGCAAATAATGATAATTTAAATATCCTTTTTCATACTGTTAGTATTTTTATTTCTTTCTCATGTCCAATTCCTTTGTCTAAAGTTTTTAGTATTCCACCTATGTTAAATAAGAGTGAAGACAGTGGACATCCTTGTCTTGTTCCTGGTTTTAGAAAGAAAGCTTTCGTTTCTGTCCATACTGGCTATTGGTTTATCATAGATGGAATTTATCATATTGAGATTAAGACTATCCATTCCAATTTTCTGTGGGGTCTTCATCATAAATTGTTGCTGGACTTTATAAAAATATTTTTCTGCATAATGTAGGAGTTCATTTCAAAGTTCATTCTAAACCTATGTTATGTTAGAGATAATACTGAGAGACATTCAATAATGAGCAATGATAAGTCTCTATTGAAATGAGGCAATTTTCTATGTATTTACTGTCATGTTTGTTTTAAATGAAATAAAAACACTTTATAATAGTAAGAATTTAATTCACTCTTTGAAGGAAGTAAGTTATATAATGAGCTATAAGTACTTAGAAGCAATTTGCAAATATGAAATTGCTTTAAGGAGCAACGTAAAGAATGATGTATCATGATTATCATCAAAATTCAATTAAATTTTCACTAGATTTTGGTTATGAAAAGGGAGCACATACAGAAGTGAAATGTTAGCCAACTGTTAAATATTAATTAGTAGAAGCAATGTTTCCTGATTTAGCCCTGAAAGTTGGTAATGCATTTCCGATAATTTTTTATTGAAAGCAATGTAAAAGCTGCCTAGATTTTCATTTAGCAAGTCTTGGGAATTTCAACTCTTTCACATGTGAATGTTTAAGGTTTATAACATTTTTCTTTGTGTAGTTTTCTTTCCCTCCTTCCTCCTGTTGAAATCATTACTTTCACCCATATATGGCTCCAAATGCATAAAACATCTTAGAGTGGCTGTTAAAATTACTCACTTTTTGCCTAGAGCTAATTTTGGATTTTCACTCCTAACAATATCTTCTGGGAAAGTTTAAGTGAAAATAGGATCGTAATGCACATGTAAAAACTATGTAGTATTCTCTAAGGGAAACCACATACATGAGCTTTTTTTAGAACATCTGTTTATCAAAAAGCTGCCCATAGCTATTCAGGGACACATTTTTCTTCTGTGTGTGTTCACTAGAGAACTTTGAACATGCTTGCTAATTTCAAAACTAGGCGATACCTTTTCAATGACGTCACCATCCACTCCCTGGTACTGGGAACTCTCTGTTCTCTTAACTGAAAGTCTGGAGTCTGGTGCCAAAAATTGTTTCACTTGGGACTGCATTTTCTGTAAACCAAATCATCCAGGGTTTTCTGCTGACCGATTCTGGTGATGATACAAACATATTCATTTCTCACCTGTGTTGCCCCCTAAAATGATTCCTCAGTTATTTCAAGTCCATGGCCAACACCATATACAGCAACAGATATGCTTACAAGCCTGGTGCTGTTTTCATTTGGTGAAGTGGTCTCCTGGCAATGACAATGACACTGCTTTTCCTTTCAGAATAACCTCAAGTGGCCAGTAAATAACACTCTGACCCTTGTGAGCAGGAAGTGAGACTCAAATATGCATGGCACCCAGTACAGCCAAAACTCCAGTGGAAACCCCTTGTTCTCTGCATAGTCCTGCCTAGGCCAGAAACACTGGAGACAAAGCTGTCACCTTTCAAGTTCACACTATTGATATAATTTATCAATGAAACACATCAGTAAAAGATGATTTTTTTTCTGTTCTATAACAAGATAGTAGGTACCTGCTCCTACATGGCAGTGAATTTTACACCCAGGAAACAAGAATTAATAAAAATTACCTTGAACACTTACAAGAAGTTAATACTCTAAATTTACATTCTGGTTACACTGTGTTGACAGACTTCATTAGTAAATGAGAGAAGACACTATTTCCTAGGATTCAAAATCTACCCTACTCAGAACTAGATGAGGAGATGAAGAATCACACGTGGACTCATGCACACATAGAGATAAACATGCACATACAGGCCCACACAAACACAAGCACACATACACACATGGACATATACAGGTATACACTATACGCATAGATACAGGCATTCACAGAGGGACATATAGACATAGGTAGATATAAATACATGAATAGTACATATATACATAAATATTCACCCAGAGACAAACGCACAGACACACAAATGCAAACAGACATATGTACACACGAATATAGACACACAGACACAGAAAGAAATGCTGAGATAATATGTGTGTAGAATATATGGAGAGAGAGAGAAAGAGAGAGAGAATACACTGTAGGATGATCTTCACAATTCTTTTTTTAATAATTCACGTTACTAGATAAATCCCATTTCCTTTAGTCTTACAAACAAAAGCATGACACTTTCTAAGACATCTCTTTATTTAAAATATTTTTTTTAAAACTCTGAATGAGAGAGTAGTTTTTTAATTCTTTCATCTTTCTTTTTTTTTTTTTTTTTCTATTGGTGACATCCTCACTGAGTAAACTTGGACAAAGACTGCTGGCCTGACACACCATATGAAGCCTGCCCTATTAGAGCAAGTCAGTGCCAAAATAGACAGCAAAGGAAAACTAAATCCAGCTTGAACAATACTGGCCCTAAAATAGCAACAGGGTTTATGACCACAGCAGCAGGAATGGCTGCTAATCATTTGCCAGGATCTTTTAGTTCAGTTTGTCACTGAAATAAAAGTGAGTGACACAGGGGACTTGAAGCCCCTGTCAGGCACGTAAGTACAGATCCCCAAGTCAGAGATACTAATAATAGTACTTGGGCAGATCTGTCTTCCCTGAAGGAACTAATGAGCTGACTTCTCTTGTGATCTTGAAGAGTTGGTGAGAGACATTTCCTGAGCATTTGCTGCATGGCAGCATCCCACCCAGCCCTTCACATGTGTTAGCTCCTCTAACATTCTCAAGAATTCTACGAGATAGTTTCATCTTCTCATACTTCAAATAAGGAGATTGAGGTTCAGAGAGGAAGACAGGTCTTTGGTCACACAGCTAGGCAGCTCCTTCTGCCATAACATAGACATAGGCATGTGCAGGCAATAGAGAAATAGTGTTTTAGACTTAATTGAAACTTAAACTATAGATCACAGTGTAATTTTCAAACCAACAGTACAGAGTCAGGTGCTGCAGACATTCAAAAGAAAGAGTTCCATCATATCTAGGGTGGCCAGGAAGAAGAAGCTAGAAGAGGCAAGAGCTCCGGAGTAAGGGAAGACCTTAGATCAACAAAGGCAGCAGGGAGCACAAGCCATATAAAAATAAGGGAAAGGGGTGCTGAGGATATACCTCAGCAGTGTAAGCACCTGCCTGGCAAGCACAAGGTCCAGAGTTTGACCCCTGGTATGACAAAAAAAAAAAAAAAAAGGCGGGGGGAAGAAGGAAGAGGCATCCCACCTTCCAGCTGGGAAGAAGGAACTGAGGCTAGGATTATGTGTTCTGAGAGAGGAACAGAGGCAAGACTATAAAAGGGCTTAGGAATGGGAAGCTCCTGAAGTAGATTCTCAAGGAAGGATTTAGCCTGGAGGATGTTTGCAAATTTAAAATGGGATGTAACTGGAGGTCATCTATTGGTCTGTGGCAGGAAGCTTGTTCTCCTGAAGCACAGAATGGACTGGAAGGGAGGAGGCCCAGCAGGGCAGGACAGATTGGAGACTACTACATGTTTGAGGGTCTGTGTGATTTTAGCCAAAGAAGGAAATGGCCAGTCCCAGTTATACCCAGCCCAGAGACCCTTGATAAATCAAAATAACTCAGTGTAGACTTCAAATTTCTTATGTTCCTTGTGGGATCTGGAGAACTAACATTCTTCAGACTGCTAGGGAAGAACCAGGTCATTCTTGAAGTGATAGAAGCCTTCACACTGGGCCAAGCCCACCTCAGCACTCCCAGATAATGCCTGGTTGAGACAGAACTATGCTGATAGCCATGAGTAGACTGTGCACTCATCTTCTGTTTTTCTAATAGCTGCAAACTCCTCCTGTAGGAACTTCAGACTTTAGCAGAAAACTAGGCAATTCCAGGGTTTGCAGAAATTACAAAGAGGTGGGCTTCCACAGGGTTTGTGGAGCGGAATCCAAAGTGCTTGAAGAGTAATAATGGGATTGTGGAGCCAGTCACAGGTATGCAGACGTGATGCCAGGAGCAGACAGTTATGGGCGTAACTGAGTCAGCTACAGTCACACACTACTCACAAAGTGCAACCCTGACTATAAGGGCAGGAAAACAGCCATACCCATTTTATTCATTCCTTATAACCGAGGGCAAATATTTACTTAGCAATTGCACATTGCCTATCTCCAGATTAGACACTTATGTAGAATTTAGGATTGTACTGAATGCAAATAAGATGTTAATTATTACAACTGAATGATGTCTTATAGTTAGACTATGAATGTTTAAACTACTCTTGAGGGAGAAATGTGGCCATAATGTAATTCTGTACAAGGATTTAAAAAGAAAAATTGTTATGATCCATATGCTTCCATATAGGCAGCAGGATTTCAAAAATAGAGCAAATGTATCACTCCAATTTTATCTAAGTTTCCCCTTCAGCTGCAGGAAAGTCCCTCCTCCCTCTAATAGGATGTTGTTTCATTCTGACTCTAAGGGGACTGTCACACCTGATGAGTCATCAGGCTGGCTTCCCTCAGGTAAGAACTGGAAGATTCCTGACATGCTTACTGAACTACTGAGATCTGTCTCAAACCACGTAAACCTCAGAGGTAGCCTGGATGATATTTTACAAGGCAGTTTCTGGATATAGATCTTCCTTCCAAATCCTCCAGGCATGTCACCAGAGCCTTGGATGATGTCTTCCAGCTGATGTGACCCGGAACACTAACAGTCTGGACTCTTCAGCAACTGAATTACAGTAACTTGCAAAAATGGTAGCACCAAAGCAGTAGATACTTATCGCTTTCTGAGGGCAGCCTGTGATGACTCATGGAGATGAATCACTTAACATCAGCCCAGTTGATCTCAGGGGACAAAGCTCTAAATTCAGGGAACTAACCAAGAAAGGATTCCAACTCAATTTTGTGATTTTAGGAAAAGAATTATAAAATCTGTTCCAGGGAGAAAGCAAAAAACTCATGTTCTTCAATAACATGAGTTGGTAGAAATAAAATGGAATTTCAAGATTAAACACTCAGTAAAAACCATGTGAAAACTGAGGTGGTTTTATGCTTAGCTCTGATGTGCTATTATGCTACTGGAGTATACCACCCAAGTTTTGGAAACCACTGCACATGGGTGACAGCTTTTTGGTGACATGAGCTCTCTGGACAGAACTATGGTGGCATTTTATGCCACTGGGCAAGCCTTCTCCCTCCATTAGGCAAGCATCCGTTATAGCATAAATAATACACAAGGCAACAGGCAGAGCCAAAAGGGCCCGCTGAAAGTTTCTTTTTTGGTATTAAATGGTGAGTATATTTTCCCTAAGAACCTACTGGCAACATGTACAAATAAAGGCACATACACAGTGACAAACTGTGCTAGTTAGAGTTTAGCTGATGACATTCTTGTTATTGAAACAGGAAGTGAGTCAGCCTCAGCAACTAAGATCATATATTTTATTCTGTTGTGTTGGCTCATTTGAAAAAAAAAATAACCCCTATCTTGAGGCAACAATATTTGTTTTCTAAATAATAGATTTGCTTTGGGGAACAATGTAAAATGGACATTAATGTTGTAAGAGGTTAATTCATGTTTTCTAGGAACTAGGAGCAAATTCCTAGTATGAAAATCGAATAGTTTTTTTAATGAAAGAAAATAAGTTCTATAATTATTTGAATCTAGTTGAGAATCCTTCATGACACTGAATATTAATGTGACTATTAATTGAAAGCTTACCTTTGCTTAGAAAAACTTGTGACACATTTTAAAATGTACTATTTCTTTTAAAGATTTTACTAACTTCAGAATTTTTTTTTCTCCTTATGTCCAGGGCTAACCTAAAGTTTTTCTTTGTGTAACAAGACTGTACGTGCAGAGAAAAAACTGATAACCAGAAAAGGAAATATGTATAACATTTTAGCACAAATGTTTAAGACAGTTACAGAAATTTACATATATAAAACTAAAGTTTTTTGCCTCTTGAACAGTAAGAATATGCTTTTGGATAATAGGCTATCTTTGAGAATAATGCTTCTACCACTGAAATGTCCTCAAAATAAATAGGAAAGGATTGTGTAATTCAGTAATTAAATGTTGACTAATTCACCCACTCTGACTTGAACCAATTCAAATATAAGATTTTCTGATTTTAGGAGTTAGAGACATGGCATTTCTTGCTGGCCATCTGCACACATTTCCACCTGACAGACTATATGTTTTGTAAGGGCAAGTCTTACTGTTGGATGTGCTGTGAGACCATGAAACTGCAGGAGTTAGTAACTGTGGCTTCTTTGTATACGCAGACCACAGTGGCCTCTGGAAGGCTGGGACTGGGTCAGAACCAAACCCAAGCCCACAGAGCACCGTCCCTGCCAATTCACTGTGCCCTGTAAACACACCAACTTCTTTCCTCCAGAATTGAAATTGCATAGGCTAAATTATCTACAGTATGCTCAGAAGTTGGAAGGCAGTAGGCTCTTTTTCTGTTTTTCCCTCCTTGAATCTCAGAGTGAATAGCTTCCATCTGTAATCGTCAGTTTTATGTTTTTAAATAGTGAACCAAGAAACATAATGTCTCATTATCTCTCAAATGATTGGACCATTCCTGGCTTCGCAGCTCTGCTGATAAAAGGACAATACAGTCAGTGCACTTTGGGGGTGGGGGAGGGGCAACGCATGGAGGAAGTGCCTTTTTTTCCCTTCTGCTAACTTTATATTACCAGCTATCTACTGATTCCACACTCTGAGTAGATCTAATTTAAGGATTACATTTTCCTAAGGACACTCCAGACCTTATCCTGGACTGACAGCTCCAAAAACACATGTGTCTTTAAGATTTCCTTGCAAATTATTTCTATAAATGTGTAAAAATTTGACTTTCCTCAAAAATGGCTTCTGATGTAGACAAGCTAAAAACTATTCAGGAAAACCACAGTGCCTGATATTTCCTCTCCATTGTTTTCCTTAAGACATGAAGAGTCCTTTGCAATTTCACTTTTTTAAAATGACAGATTTCATCCAGTTGCGTTTTAAAGAGTACTGTGTTTCTTGTGCTCTGTCGTGTAATATTTTACCTTAAAACTTTAAGAAAACAGCTATCTGCTCCACCATCTGGTGAGGGCTTCTCAATTTCTGAGAGTGACTTGTGATTTCTCACCACAGAAGTTAGAGTCATTGTGGTAGTGTGTTCATTTCAAAGAGGGACAGTCATATCTTAACATTTTCATGCTACCATGACAACACGTTCTTTTAAAGTAGTACCTTTGCTTTTTGTGCATGTATATGTGGTCAGGCACTTCTAGGATTTAACTCCTAATGAAGCATTGCATTTGAAGGAGATAATCTTTTAAAGTAGTGTTATAAATAGTATATCAACAAGAGGGTTTTCTTCCCATTGTAGTGTCTGAGGACAGGTAATTCTAGCTGAGTATTTGCTAACAACTCAGTCCCTAAAGTTACTCATCCTAAGATGTGACAGGTTTTCATGAATTTGCCAATCACAATGCAATGCTTTATTTGAAAAATAGTCTAAAGATAATCATTCAGGCTGCAATTTGCTCTAAGCCAGCTATAAATTAACATTCCTTACATGGTTGCAATATCCAGGACACTCTCAACTCTGTGTGTATGTGTGTGTGTGTGTGTGTGTGTGTGTCTTTGTACATATGTGTGTGTGTGTGTGTGTCTCCAAGCAAACAAAGAAATTCATAATGAAGATCTATATCTGAAAGGAGGCAGCAGGAACAAGTGCTTACTTGAATGGTATCATTAACAATCCTGCTGTGATCCCAGCCACTCGAGACCTAGAAGCCACTGCTGTTCAAAGGGACACTTTAAGACAGTCCTGTGACTTGAGGCTGTGTCAAGGACAATATGTGACAAGTTCACCTGGAACATTCCTATGACTTGTGGCTGTTGCAAAGACAAAACTCAACCTCTTCCATCGGTAACCAAGGAAAGGTGAAAATGCAGAAAATTAAATTGAGTATCAACAATGTCCCCCGTCAACTGAGACCTTGCTTAGGAGATTTGATGACTGCTGCCCTTAGCACCAGTGTGAAAAACTGACCTAGGACCTTCCTGAGGAGTGTGCTGCATTTGTCACTGTGATATTTAATAAAAAGCAATAGTTATATTAGTAGAGCTTCTATCATGAGCTAAATCATACATCTTCTCACTTCATCTTCAATCTATCTTGCTAGGTAAACAAGTCTTTACCAGAAATTCAAAAGTTAGGTAGCAAACTAAATCAGAGATGAACCCCAAACCCAGGCTTGTCTTCTTTGATGACCCTGACTGATACTAAATGATGCGACAGTTTAAGGCCATGTATTTAAATTACACATGCAGAAGGATAAGTCATGAGAAATAACTCATTCTAGACTGCTAACTTCTAAGTCCTTTAATAATAAATAGGCAATGGCAGAATCACCACCCTGGTTCCTAGGGATCTATTTTGGGGAATAATTTCTCAGTCTTTCATACCACCCAACTTTCTCCAGACCCCTTCAGACATGTCTAGGAGTCTTGGAAAGATGAAGGAGACAAACTATTCTCTACCAAGTTGAACTTTAGAACTTTGCTTTGATTTGGGAATGTCCTGGTCTTTTGTGAGACGGGGGACTGCGAACAGTGAGGGTTTCCTTACTTGTGTTTTGTGACAATGAGAAAAGAACAAGATGGTTTTGGGAAGTTGTAAATACCTAAGTATGCACTTCAAAAGATTCACACAGAGCCCAGATCCCACTGGTCCACATGCAAGAGTTTTGGCACAAGAAAGAAATCTTGGAAGATGTTCTAGGATGGAGGCCTTAGCTACTCTGGAATGGTTTCTTCTAGTAGAGGCCTCATGGTGGCTGGAATGTTCAAAGCTCTTTGTCAGATCAACAGAACTGTAAAACAAAGCTGGTTCATTACTGTAGAAACAAAGAGGAGAAGGAAGTTTTAAATTGGTTTAAACCATCCTAGGCAGTTGTGGACCAATTATCTTACATGAGAGTCAAATGCCTCTCACTCTGCATACATGCACCCATATGTCTACTCACTTCTTTCAAAAATGTAAGAGTGCATCCTCATGACCCCCTTCAAGCTTGTTTGATGTTGCCTAAAAACAATTACTTAAAAACATGAAACTTGTACATAAAAATATCTAAATAGATATAAAATTTATATTTTAAGTTAAGGGTAAAAGAGGAAATTTTGTCACTTGATATCTATGTCCTGTACCCACTTCCTGCCAGATAATATTGGGCTTCACTTTCAGCCAGCACCTCCTTCTTCTTTCTACTTAAAAGTCACCTTATCCTGGAGTTCTTGCATTACTAACATGTCTAAGGGAGTCTTCTCAAGGTTCCTATCCCTTAATTCTTACCCAACTAACTGCCTGTATGGTCCTGGTTCTCACTTAAGATGTTATCTGCTCCTCATTGATGCCAATGAGACCTGAGCTACTTATACAGAGTTTTGGTCACAGTTAGTACTGTTTTCCAAAGACACAAGTCAATGTTTAACATGTATTAGAAAACATAGTTTTAAAAAAAACTTTGAATAGTTTCACATAAGAGAAACATATATGCTTTCTGGTTCAAACGATACAGACTTTTGACTCATCTAAATGTGCTGAAGTTTCCTGGAAATGAGAAAATTTCACCAAAGAAGATAATATCTGAATCGACCTAACTTGAACACCTCTTTTACTGAGGAATAGACTTCAGTTTTCAAAGACAAATATCACAGATATTTGGTTCATCAGATCTGTCAAATTCTGAGTGTACTTGCTCTGATTAAAGCAAGCTTCTTTTTGAATTCTTTCTAAAATACCAAGCATGTTAAAAATTTCATTCCTTCTGTCTTTTTTTTTTCTCATTCTTCCTCTTAGATTCTCACTGTCTCACCTCCCATTCTTTTCCTTCTTCTTTTTCAACTTAAAGTTATCAGGCATGGTAAAACTCTTAAATAGATGCCTATCATTTGCCCAATAAGGAAAAACCATGACCTCCCTGTTGAACAATTGAGTAGATAGATTTTCTTTCTTCAATTTCTATTTTATTTATTTATTTTGTATTTTAGGGAAGGGTCTACAGGGTGTTCAGGCTCTCACTACTAGATCAGACTCATAGTGATCCACCTGTTTACAGCCTCCCAAGAGCTGTGATTACAGGCGCGCACCACCACGCCCAGTCTCAATTGCTGTCTCAACACGCCCTGGAGGCGGGGCTAGCATAGCAAGCCCAGGGATCAAACCTCTGGCCTCTGTGTCTGCTTGCATGTGTTTTAATCCATGGAACTACTTGGCCAGCCCTTAATCTCTTTACTATGCAACAAGATGCGTTTTTCTAAATTTCTGAATTGGCATGTCAGTTACCTAAGGATGCACACCAATCATGATACAATACCCTTCTTGAGTTATTAAGTGAAACAATTTATGATGTAAAATGACAGAAACTATGACTTATTTAAGATAAAAAGAGACATCTTTTATGTAAATTTGTATACAGACAAAAATAAGGTATGAGAGAAAAGCAAAAGTGTAGACTAAAAACCTAATTTTATCCCAATTAAATAAAATTAGAGAAGAGTGACATACCATCTTGATGCATGCCTATGTTCAGTCAAGTTCTTGAGTATTTACTGAAGAAGCATTTAGTGAGTACCTGGTACTAAACACTGATTATGAAAAAGTAAGCTCACTCTCCTTTTGGAAGAGTTATGGAAGAAAAAGATGTAAGGCTGTTATGGAAGAAAAAGATGTAAAGCAATAACTAACGCCAGTAACACTAAAAAAGCACAGAATGGTACATATCTATATATAATGGAAACATCATAGAAATATGAATGTGGTCCATTTGATTCTCCAAATTATGCATTATGCATTTACAGATGCTCAAAACCTGAAATCCATTTACCCTATGTCCTCCTACAACATTTAATTTCCTTGAAAAAATTTAGTGATTGCTACGAACACTAGAAGGCATTATTACTAGTTTATTTTTATTTACAGCACAGTAGATCAAAATAAGATTAAAAATATTCACAGGCAAACAAAACCATAAATTATTTATCATACAAAAGCAAACTTTAATCTTACAATTGCCAATCTTCAATTATTTGACCCAATTGCATGTTTTCATTTTCCAGATTTCTTTGAAATAATGTAATACTCTATGACAGGCTTTGGATTTATACCAAATGTATCAATCATGAATCATTGGTAATCTTTTTCTTTCTTTCTTCTTATAAATTATCTAAATTTTAATTTTTACTGCTTTCTTGTAGTGGGTGGCACCACTGCCTTTAGAGGCTTCTCTTAAGATGAGTGCCTGTTGACATTTGCAGAAGGAAGAATGGCTTTTTCATATGAACTGACAGTCTAAGGAGAAAGATGAGCATACAAAATATCTGTGATGGAAAAGCTTAGTACACTCAGAAAGTTGGCCATCCAAGAGCCATTTTCACAGGAAGTGATTGACTTGTATTTTGACATATGATGTAATCTCTGTCT
This sequence comes from Octodon degus, assembly GCF_000260255.1. Lineage (NCBI taxonomy): Eukaryota > Metazoa > Chordata > Mammalia > Rodentia > Octodontidae > Octodon > Octodon degus. The sequence continues at coordinate 2,420,557 of NW_004524721.1, forward strand.
ACATTGGCATATCCATGGTAGAAATGGGGCATGAAAATGGAAGTCAAACTCTTGGCTGAGAAGCTCACAGGTGTTGGGGAAAAGGAAAGCACAGCTGTCCATTGCTTTACAAACTTCACACAACACAAGGAAATCAGTGCAGAAACCATAGGACCCAGTCGTAGTCATAGGGGATGGAATGCAGAAAGTGACCAAATACAGTAGATGCTGGGCCACTGGCAAGCACAGAGAGAAGCAGGAGGGCAGAAAAGAGGGTCAGTGGTAATTTCAAGGCAAGCACATCCTGAACTAAGTTGGGAAGGGCACAGAGGAAGTAGTGGCAGGCATTCTGACATGTGACAGCTCAAAAAGTTGTCCAATATCAGCTTCTTCCCAGGAGGCTTCTATTTTTGGACAACCAGGCAGAAAGGCACATGAAAATAAGCAAGGTACCACTGCAGCTCCCAGCTCCATTTTGCCTACAGAGGAGACTACAATTCATTCTGTCCCCAAGTTCTGATGGTCTTCCTCAAAACCAAGCCTGCAACCTTTATCTGCATTCTCACTATTGCCCTCACAAAGCCCTAACCTCTAGCAGTGCTATGGGCTTTGGACTCAAGAGTGAAGGGGCTCAAATTCCAGCCCCATGCACTCTCCAGGGCTGCTGAGCTTTATAGTTTCCAGATCTATAGAATGTAAGTGTCATCTCCCAGTAATACTAGCTGGCTGATTTTGAGCATGTAATATACCCTTTTGGGTCTCAGTTTTCTCATTACTTAAGATGGAGAGAAAAAAAGGGATGGACTGAGAGGGTAGCCATGAGGGTTAGATAATCCATGTCAAACAGTAGGCACCCTAATTGGGAATGACATGGTGTATGACTCTGTTTCTATTCAGCCTTTCTGATAATAATTGCGGAATATTTACTGTTGTCCACATGTTTCTTAACCTCTTATAGGATCTTGGAATATGTAAGCCCATTATTATGTAAATATATACATGTAGTGCAGCAGGCCAAAAACTGACTTCCCAAAATACATGCCAAACAAGACCAAACATCTGGAACTACAGATGTGATCATCTTTGGAAAACAGATCCTTAAAAATGCAATCCTAACATTCTTCAGATGGGTTTATCCAGCATTGTCCAAGAGGTCTCTAGATCCAGGTACTAGTGCTCTGATGAGAGAAAGCTTTGGGAGATTTATGACAAACAGGTGGGGAGAGGACCATGTGACCTCAGAGGAGAGATTAGAGGATGTTCTCACAAGGTGAGGTAGCATCTCCAGAAGCCGGAGGAGGAAAGAAGTTCCTCTCCAGAGCTTCTAGAAAACATGTGACATGGGATTCTACCAACACCTTGGTTAAGACTTCTGGTCCCCATACCTGGAAAGAATAAATTTCAGTAGCTTTAGCTGCTAAGTTTGTGGTATTTATTATGGCAGCCCCAAGAAGCCAGTGCACTGTATGCAAATACCAATTTTATATTCTGATTTGTCAAAATCCAAGTTTTACAATCACTATTTTATTTCATGATGTTTTAGATAATTTAAATCTTCATAACTATAATTATGAAAATATAGACATTAAAGTTAATTTTTAAAAACTACTTTAAATGTTTGTGTCAGCATTCATCAAAGCAGTACAATAGTAAGGCGCTTTGTCCTCTCCCCTATCCCTTTCCCCTTTTGCTTAGCATCAATTATGATCTTCAAAGCAAAACAATCCTTCAAAACTGTTCCATTGTTGATGAGCAGTAGTCTAGATATATTAGAAAGTGCCTATACTGGATGCAGAGATGACTCCAGTAGCAGCAGACCTTATTGTTGACCAAGTCACACAGGTTAGAAAACTGAGGTTCATAAGCACTAGGTGACTTGCCCATGCTCCCATATAGCTCTCAGGTATCTGAATCATGAGCCTCATGTGATTAACCAAACTTCACTTAAGCCTGGCCTCCTCTCTTTCCTGTTCTAACATATTTTCCTCAACCTTTTAGGAAGAAAATTATAGAGATTTAGAAAATTATAAATACAAAGATAATTTGTGAATGTCATTTACCTACCATCCAAGTTTTACAATCACTATTTTATTTCATTTGCTTTATGGCATAGCTATCTGTCCAGTGACCTCTCCATCCATTCATCCATTTATCTCTCTCTCTTTCTCTTTTCTTCCTCCTCTTCCTTCCTTCCCCCATTTTGTTTCAAAACAAAATTCATACCTTGAAAGACTTCTTCTCTAAACACTACTAAACATTATGAAATCCAGCTTAAACCCTGTTTATGGTTCTCTTTTGGGGGTGGGTGGGAAATTAGACACTAAGTCTTAAATGTGCTGTCAATTGCTATAGACAAATTCAATTGCCTTTGTAATCCAAACCTCTGCCCAGACACAGAACAAGTCCACCACTTCAGTGAGCTCCGGCATGGCCCCTTCCACACCCCTCTTCAGTCCTGTCCATTAACATCAACTGGAATGCCAGCTCTGTTCATCAAATGTCAGCTGTAGATGTTCTAGAACTTAACCTATTTGAATTCTTCAGTGAGGGTGTTAGAGTAGGCAAGGCTTCCATTTCTGAGAGGCACTCATGTGGCTGTGGTGTTCTTTCTATGATGAGCAGCTTCATATCCTATAACACCACATATTTTGGTGAAGACACCATGGTAGTCTCCAGTTTTTCACAATTATGGGTAAACTTTTAGGAACATTTGGGTTGTCATGACAGTTTGGAATAAGGGATTCCACTCTCAAAAACAGCTCTCCTTTACAGGCGTCCTTCCCTAGGGCCCCAAGGAAATGGATAGGCAGAGTAGCCCACTGCACAGTCCCCTATCCACACTCCTAGGCACTTCTCTTAAAGAAAATAGAAACCCCCAAATCTGAGGAAGAGGGTGTGCCTACCCAAGTCCAATGCCTGTGTGCATGGGAGTACTGTCTCCAAAGCACACATGCGTGGGGCAGACCTAAAGCCACACGTCAGTGGACTCCCACCACTGTCACTGCTGAATAATGAGACCCTGTACCAAATACATCCAAAAAAAAAAAAAATCCACAAAGTCATTGCAGTTGCCTTTAATATAGGGAGACCAATATTACACCACACCAACACCACAGAACTGCCAAGATCATTGTATTTAGGACAAATCATATGTTGATAGATTAAGTTCAACATCTCTTGAAAGCTATCAGTAGGATATTTCCCTTCTTTGGCTCTTTTTAGCACTAACAAATGAAGAGTGAATCTTTACCTGAAATATTATGTTATGTAAATTGATTTTTTTCCAATAAAAATACGTATGACTCTGGAAAAAAAGGTACAGGAAAAAAAGACAACTCATACTACTTGCATAGAACTATCTGTAAATGAGATGAACTTTTTACACTTATATAGCACCTGCCATTGCAATCAGTCAAAAGTACCTTCTTAAGGGGCTGGGGAGATGGCTTAGTGGACTAAGCCTGGCAAGTGCAAGGGCCTGAGTTCAATCCCCAGTTCCACCAAAAAAAAGAAAAAAAAAAAAAGTACCTTCTTAAAATTTACATTTTAGTAGTGTGTGAGAGAGCTAACAGCTACCCTGGGCCAGAGGGACCTGCTGGTCCAAACCCAGGCACAGCTTGGGTAAGAGCCTCTTCCACCCCTTTGGGACGCCCCCCAACACTCTGCAGCACCCCCACCCACACCCCACCAGCCAAGTAGGAATTTCTGCCACATTCCGGGAACACCCAGATCAAGTCCTAGCCCAGGCCCGGTGAGTGTGTGGGAGAGATTCCAGCTACCCTGCACCTGCAGGACCTGCAGGTCCAAGCCGAGGCGCAGCATGGGTGAGACCCTCTTCCACCCCCTTGGGACACCCCCAATACTCCGCAGCACCCCCTCACCCCCGACTACCATGTGAGAATTTCTGCAGCATTCTAGGGACCCCCAGATCCAGTCCTAGCCCAGGGCCAGTGAGTGTGTGGGAGAGCTTCCCCTCCCCCTGACTTCACCTTGTCCCTTTCAGACTCAGCTCAGGCCTGGCATACAGGTCTGGGGTGAAACCCAGCAACTGCAATCCCTGCAGAGAGTGTAGGGCACAGAAGCACCCAGCTAGTCCAGGAGCAGAACATCTTGCCAGAGGGGCACAACAGTTTCACCCCCAAGGGCGGAAGCAGGAAGAAGCTGAGCACAGCAACCTGACCCAAGCCAGGAGAGCTGCATGAATTCAAACTTTGTAGATCTGTACCTGAACTTCAGTGGGTGCTAAGGTTATAAGAGCAACAAAGCTCTACAACAAAGATCAGAAGACAGTGCTACACAATATGACAAGAAGGAACAAAATGCAATCTCAGAACCCTAGCCCACCCATAACAAGTGCATAGGACACCAACACAGAACAAATTAGGAATCACAGCTGAAATCAAGGAATCAATGGCTTCTGAAATAAAGAAACAACCGCACAAAGGTATAGAGTAACTCAGATTGGAAATGAAAAAAGAAATCCCTGGATTAATCACATCTGCAGTAAAGAATCAAATGCAGAAACATGGAGGAAACCCAATGCCCACCCAGAACAAGTGCAGAGGACACTAGCTCAGCTCAAATGTATGAATTAATAGAGTCGATAGTAAATAAGCAACAGCAGAAAGTCATAATGGAACTCAGAGGGGAATTCTTTTCTACTAGCTCAGCTCAAATGTACAAATTAATAGCGTCGATAGTAAATAAGCAACAGCAGAAAGTTATAGAGGAACTCAGAGCAGAATGTGCTGAAGTAAGAAAAGAATTCTCAGAACTCAAAGCATCTGAAGTAAAGAATCAACTACAGACACATAGGGAGGAAACCCAATCTGAAAAAAAAAAACAAAACTGCAGGAAAAGAATTAATAACTGCTTCTAAAGAAGACATTGATAAAAAATAGAGATTAGAAAAATGATGGATTTCTTGAATGAGCAATACAGGAAAGAAACAGATCGCATGAAGCAGAGTCAAAGAGATATAGGGGAACTTAAAATCTCAATCACAAGCTTGCAAAACCATTTAAGCAAAAGTGAAGAAAGAGTTTCAGACCTTGAGGATGCTGGTGCAGCTAGTGAAAAGGTAAGAAAGGATCTCTTAAAAACAACGAGGATACAGGAAACAATAATCCATCACCTGCAAGATGATGCAAAGATGAACAATGTGAGACTAATAGGCATCAATGAGAAAGAAGGAGTCAATACAAATGACATTAACAAAATAGAGGCAGAAGTAATAGCAGAAAAATTCCCAAATATGAAGAAACAATCTGACATTCAGGTAACCAAAGGATACAGAATGCCAGGTAATCTCAACCCAATTAAAAACACATCAAGACATATAATAGTCAAGATCCCAGAAATTCAGCTCAAGAATAATATACTGAATGCCACTAGAGAAAAGAAGCAGATCACATTCAAAGGAAAACACATCAGAATTATGGCTGACTTCTCTTCAGAAATCATGAAGCCAAGAAGAACATGGAGCAGGTTCTCTATGAAAACAAATTCCAGCCCAGAATACTATACCCTGCAAAACTCTCTTTCAAGTTTGATGGAGAGGTGAAATACTTCCATGACGAAGAACACATAAAGAATTTCATGATGACTAAGACAACCCTACACAAGCTACTGAAAGATGTTCTAGAGAGAGACCAAAATGATCAGAACTCCACGAATGAGATCAGAAGCAACCAACTAAAAAGGGCAAGCAATAAAACACAGGAGAAAAAGGAGTAAACGACAACAGGTAAATAACATGTCAATCATAAGTCAATACATCTCAAATCTAACCATCAATTTAAATGGACTCAATTCACCAAT
>NW_004524721.1:2426660-2429138 GCF_000260255.1 Octodon degus
CAAACACAGCTGAATACACATTTTTCTCAGCTGCACATGGGTCATTTTCTAAAATAGACCACATACTGGTCCATAGGTCATGCTTAAGTCTATGCAAGAAAACAGAAATTATCCCATGCATATTACCTGACCACAGTGCAATGAAACTGGAAACAAATGACAAAAGAAACCAGAAAAAAACCAAAAATACATGGAAATCAAATGATACCCTACTCAGCAACCAATGGGTCACAGATGAAGTTAAACAAGAAATTCAACAATATCTAGTAGAATTAATAGAGAAATTCAGTAGCATAGCAGGTTACAAAGTCAATACCCAAAAGTCATAGCATTCTTCTACACAGATAACAAAAAATTGAGAAGGAAATTATAGAAACAATACCTTTTACAATAGCACCAAGGAAAATGAAATACCTTGAAACTAATCTAACTAAAGAAGTCAAAGACCTTTCAAGGAAAATTACAATACTCTGAAAGAAGAGAATGTAGAGGATTTCAGAAAATGAAAATATATTCCATGCTCCTGGATAAGAAGCACCAACATTGTGAAGATAGCCATACTCCCAAAATTGCTGTACAGATTTATTGCAATCCATATCAAACTACTACCAACATACCTCATAGAGATAGAGAAATCATTATTAAAATTTATTTGGAACCAGAAAAGATCTAGAATAGCAAAGGCAATCCTGGGCAATAAAGACAAAGCAGGAGGCATTAAAAGTCCTGACTTGAAATTATACTACAAGGCTACTGTGATAAAATCAGCATGGTACTGGCAAGGAAATAGACCTGAGGATCAACAGAATAGACTAGAAGATGCTGAGGCCCCTACGAACACACTCAGCCACCTTTTCTTTGACAAAGGGGCCAAACATACTCACTGGAAGAAAGATAGGCTCTTTAACAAATGGTGCTGGAAAACCTGGCTTTCTACATGCCGAAAACTAAAACTTGACGCAGGTCTATCACCATGCACTAAGCTAAAGTCAAAATGGATTAAGGATCTAAACATTGAAACAGAGACACTAAATCTCCTGGAAGAGAAAGGAGGAGGAACTCTTGAAGACATAGGGGTAGGCAAAGACTTCATGAACAAAAATCAAATCATACAGGAACCACTTGAAAGAATTAACAACTGGGATCTCCTCTTACTGAAAAGTTTTTTTCACATCAAAAGAAATTACCAACAAAGTGAAAAGACAACCCACATTTGGAAAAAATCATGACAAATAAGTACTCAGACAAAGATCTGCTCTCTAGAATTTATAAAGAACTAAAAAACACTAGGGCCCCAAAATTTAAAGATCCAGTCAAGAAATGGGCATCTGAGATGAACATACACTTCTCAGAGGATGAAATTAAAGAAGCAAATAAATATATGAAAAAATGCTCCACATCACTAGCCATCCGTGAAATGCAAATTAAAACAACATTGAGATATCATCTCGCCCCAGAAAGAATGGCTATCATAAAGAAATCACCCAACAACAAATGTTAGAGAGGTTGTGGGGAAAAAAGAACTTTTCTCCACTGCTGATGGGAATGTAGACTGGTGCAACCATTATGGAACTCAGTGTGGAGACTCCTTAGAAAATTTGGACTGGAAATCCCATTTAAACCAGCTATTCCTCTACTGGCAATTTTTCGGGAGGATCTGAAGCCATCATACTATAGTGATATATGTGTGCCTATGTTTATAGCAGCACAATTTGTGATAGCCAAATCTCAGAAATAACCAAGATGCCCATCAACTGAGGAATGGTTGAAAAAGATGTGTTTTTTTATACAATGAAGTATTACTCAGCTATAACGAATGATGAACTCAAAGCCTTTATTTGGAGTGGATGTCACTTGAAGATATACTCATAAGTGAAATAAACCAGACACATGTTTGTAAATACTTATAGTTTCCCTAGTATAAGACCTCAAAAGAAGAAATACAAATAGAAAGGTATAATACAAGTAAAAGGAAAGAAAGAACTCGAGCACTAATTAAGAGAGGGAAAGGAGAAGAGCTTGGAAATATGACAGTGACAAGCCATACAGTTATATGTAGAAGACGGGTAAGGCAATGATTCTGAGAATCTTCAAAAGATTTTTGAATCTAGCATTTAATTGGAAGGATTCTCACTCTGACTAACTATATATACTGACACCTGTGAACTAAGCAACTGCCCTGAAGATGACAATTTGTAATAATAGGTTCATGCTTGGAGTGCCTGTCATTCTGGTCTTCTGAATACAGCCTGCTTGTCAGGACATGCCAGTGCTATCTCTCAGGTAGATGATAGTTCAAAAAGAATTCACCTTCATTCCTGTGGTGAATGAAGGCAGGAGACAGAAAAAGGAATATTGTGGGTCTTTCCTGCTTCAAGTTTGTATATGGTTAGATTTCTGAACTTATATGTAAACGTAAGAATTATATAATTCTTTACGCCTATTTTTTAAATATATTCTAATTTTTAAATGTTTTTT
>NW_004524721.1:2429689-2464667 GCF_000260255.1 Octodon degus
GTATAAGAAGTAAAGCCATGCTGTTATGTTGAGCTGTAGGGGACTCAGGTCAACAATTTCTGACATTGCCAGTGAAGCGGAAGACCCAATACTATTATGAACTACTGGAGTCTTTTAGACTATTTTGCTGAGTTAACACACCTATAATATTCAAATAACGGAACTAAACAAAAAGGGGGATACAGATGAATGTCCATTTTGTATCTGCGTATTCAAAATGGTTAGTATAGATATATAGTTTCATTCTCTTAATATTTTGAGGGATTTGTTCTAATAGACTTTTTAAATAGGATATCATGTCTGCATCTTGTACAGCAAATAACCACTAGGAAGAGTTTATGCAATGTGTTAATTATTGAAACTGTCCTACCAGTTTTGTTTGAAAGTGTCTCATCGCTATTTGTTTATCATAAAATTATGGGAAAAGAAAAAAATACATTTTGCACAGGTAAACAAAACAGATAAAATGAAAGGTTAATTTTCTCTAGGATACGCAATACATACATCACAGCACCAATAACAAAATATAAAAACAGCCTTCTTTGACGAATGGTAAGAGTACTCTCCATCAATAAAATGTGGCTAATTGGAATTACCCTCAACAGAGGGTAATTCTTAGGATTTCTCTTTAGCACACCTTTTGAACTAAAAAACAGAAAATGTCACTCAAAAACCAACATATCACCCATTAACCTTTAAGTTGAAAGCTGGATTTTCTTTCTTTTTTTTTTTTTTTTAATTTTAGGGAAGAGTCTGTAGGATATTCAGGGTATCACTACTACATCAGTCTCAAAGTGATCCACCTGTTTACAGCCTCCCAAGAGTTGGGATTACAGGCACTCGTCACCAGGCCCAGTCTCAATTGCCATGTCAGTGTGCCACGGGGGTGGGGCGGCATGGCAGGCCCAGGGATTGAACCCCAGCCCCTGCAGGCACTTTAATCCACTGAACTATTTGGCCGGCTCTGAAAGCTAGATTTTGAAAGCAGTTTATTTTAATCAACAGATTTCTTTCTTTTCCCTAAATGTGGCAAAGAGAACTTTGAAGTATAAAATAAGTACATGTGGCTAGGAAGCAAGGCGGCAGGCAGGAAACTGGAGGATGACAGAGAGTGGGATGTGGGGAAACAACCCAAGGGGCAAGGATTGGATGCCTCATCACTCAGGAATACAAAAGGACTATGGGTCACAGCACAGCACCAACCCCAGCCCTCTGAAGACAATGGTGCTGTTAGAGCCTGGTACAAATCAGGAGTGTATGAAGAAGGTAATAAACAGGAGCAGCATGCCCATCAGCACTGGTCCCTCTCCAGCAGTAGGAGCTGAGCAGACAGTGGAGGAGCCAGAGTTTCCACAGGGGAAGGATGCTCTTGTAGGGATCCTGGACAACCCTAGCACCACCCCTGTCCCTGATTTGCCATGTGACCTGTAAAGCTGATTTCATTTCACTGTCCAATGTGTTTGGTGCAGAGATTATAAAACCAGCATCAAGAATGAGCTTAGAAATGGATAAACGTCAACTAAGTAAGTTTTGCCTTCAACTGATTTACTGATTCCTTTTTGCCACAAATCAAGCACTTTACACATTCTCTCTTATAAGCATACCAAACTAAAAAACAAAAAAATAAAAAATCCAGTTTAATTAACATGACCAAAGCTACCCATAAATACAGACTGCTGGAGTTTAAAGTTCATTCTTTTAATTCTGTGCCATACTTCTTCATCTGAATGAATTCAGTTTCTATTACTATATTGCTCTTTTTAAAAGTCAGACATAATTATCATTTCTCGGGTGTCATGGGTATTCACATACAATGCCAGTGATATTTTCTTACCCAATAGCTGTATACTTTTTGATGAAGCACTTTAAAATATCTATGACGTCCTTCCCCCACTTCTCCAGCCACTACAAAGGCTTTTGGCTACTTTCTAGATTTATTTTATTTTATTTATTTATTTTTGCGGTACCAGGGATTGAACGCAGGACCCTGAGCTTGCCAGGAAAGTGCTTATTCTACTGAGCTATCTCCCCAGCCCTAGATTTATATATACCATCCAACCAGCCATAGGATGGTCAACTGTGCTGAACAGCTAGCAAGTGCAGCAGCAAGAAGTCACATAATTTATTCCATCTTGCCAGGTGTATGCTTGTATTCCCAACACTCAAGAAGCTGAGGCAGGAGGATTGCCTGGCTATAGAGTTTCTAAATCAAAACAAGAAAAATTATTTCATCTGAAATTCAGTCTATGTACATATTCTGTTCTTTTACTTTGTAAAATTACCTTGATTATGTCTACATTATGTCCAATTGGGTTCATTCTCCTAAAAATTAACTATACAATGTTCATTGTACTAGGGAGTACATGCAAAATACAATGAAAAATGTATTTTCTAGAGGAATATAAATAAAAAAGAATTATTAAAGCAATAATTCTTTGTCCACGAGGTCAATTGTTGTGTTCTCACTGTGACTTTCAAAAGTATTACCTACAGTGATTTTACCAAAGCCTTTGGTATTCCTTCACTTCACCACCTTATCCTTTCCAAGCTCTTTGTGGTCCAGATGCCTGATCTAAGTCTTACTTCCCCTGGTCCCACCATGGCCAAAGTCACAACCTTCCCGCAAATACAGGAGGAAAACCCGGCTCAGACAACCATTTCCCAAAAGGGATGAGCTGCTGTCAATGGGCAGTTGAGCAAGAAGTACAAGGCTGAAAGCAAGGCCATTTTCATTTTCTTCTGGAAAGCCGGTTGGAAGCTGATGCGCCCGTGAAGTCCTGTCAACACAGGCCTATCACGCACAGATCACAGGCAGTAGTAGGTCCAATGAAGTAGTAACCTTTCTTTTTAGCTCGTTAACAAAGACTTCTTCCTAGAATCTTACAGGCTCATAATCCTCTTAAACTAGTTTGCTCTACCATTCCAAAGTTAAATACACACACTCTAAAATTATTTTAACAGTTTAAGATTGAAAAAGTTTCATTGAACATTTTTAAAACTATAAATTATATTTCACTTTCTATTTTTCAACTTCAAAATATCCATGCTTCGTGGATTTTTTTTTTAAATGAACACTATGGTGTACTTGAAGTAATTTATATGAAAAATAGAACACAGTATTGAACGTTAGCTTCAACCTAATTTAAATTGTTTACACATTCACAAGAAAACCTAGTTAACCTTGGCGCGTAGTCTAGGAGATAAATAGATTTCTCCTAATTAGAAGGGGCCTGAACTGGCTTACAATAGGAATTACTGGATGATGAGTAACAAGGGACAAGATGTTTTAGGATGCAGATCCCCGTTCTCAGGCTTCCCCCGGGAGGGTTTATAAACACACGACCGGATTAAAGCGGTTTGGGCGGGACTTGCACGCCGAGCCGGCACCCACCGCAGCAGCGGGTGCCCAGGCTCGGGCTCCAGCCCGCGGATCGGCGCCCAGGGGTGGAGGGCCGCCGGGAAGTGCGGAGACGGCCCGGGACAAAGGGCGGTGCTGCCGGGTCGGAATAGCAATTAGCCCAGAACCGATAGAGCCTGGAAGGCCCGGCCAGGAGCGAAGGCCAGGGCGGTCGATCGGAACCTGCGCGCGCGCGCCGGGGACACCTAACCAGGGCCCGAGGACGCAGCCGAGGCTGGAACCTCCAACCTTGCACCCCGCAGGCAGGGCCAGGTGACCCGAACCGGGGTAGTCAGCCCGGCTTCCCCGGGCTCGGCCGGCTACGGAACTGCAGCACTAGGCTCTGCACCTCCCAGCACCGACTCCTTCAGTGCAAGGCGACCAGCGCCTTATATACCCTGCTAAAAATAGCCTGTGAAGACGCTATCCAATCAGAGAGGGCAGAGTTCGAATTGACCCAATGGCGAGGGCTGTCATGAAGAAGCTCGGTCACGCCAGGCGGGGCCGCGGTGTGTTAGTAACCGCGATTGGCCGAAGCTGACATCATCGGCACGCAGCCTTCGGGCCGGGTGCCGCGCGATTGGGTAGTGCACGGGGCGGGGCCGGACTGGTCACGTGGGTAAGAGGCGTGGGGGAGCGGCGGGGGCGGAGGGCAGGCTGGCAGCGGAGCTTGAATAGGGAAGTTTTGCAGCAGCGGCGCTCGCAGTCAGTCCGGTGTTTGCAAATATTGTGTGGGCTTCGCGCGCCGCGGCTGCGGAAGGGTCCGTCCAGGCGTCCGATCGCCGCGCCAGGAGTTTGCATGCAACTTTCACCTGCGCTCGCGGGCCGAGTTTCCCCTGCGACTCCAGCGCGCGCGGCCGCCCGGGCTCTCGCCGACGGGCACCGTCCGCACCCCGCCATGGACGTGCTCCCCATGTGCAGCATCTTCCAGGAGCTGCAGATCGTGCATGAGACCGGCTACTTCTCTGCGCTGCCGTCCCTGGAGGAGTACTGGCAACAGGTAAGCGATGCCGTCCCGGGTTCGCTCCGCCGCCCGGCCCGGTCCCGGTTCCGAGATTAGCGCTGGCCACGGCCCCGCTGCGGCTGAACCGAGCCCCGACGCGAGCAAGGTCCGGCGCTGGTGCCCTTGCCGGTCCACTCGCCGCAGCCGGACCGGGTCTCGGGCGTGCGTTCCCCTAGGCTGCGCGGGGCTTTTCAGTTTATTTCCTCCTCCACAGGATTTTGTTTTTGTTTTGCTCTTTGATATTTATACCTAGTTTTTATTTCTATCTAATCTTCCGCCCGCGAAGGGCAGACCCGCTTGTCCCGGACTCCAGGCCGTCGGCCGGGCCTCCCTCCGGCTCCGCGGCCGCGCCCGGGTCGCCCCCTTCCCTCACCTGCGTCCCGGGTGACAGCGGGACCCGGCCCCGCCCGTCTCCAGCCTTCGATAGGGAAGAGAAACCTCGGCGTCCGGCATTTCAGTAGAACCAGAATTTTGGGCATCAGAAATTTAAGAAACTTAATCAATACCCTGTCCTGGTTCCTTGCATTGACTGAAGAAAGATTGTTTAACACTTGTCCCATTGTCTTTAAAAAAAAAAAAAAAAAAAAAAAAAGATACGAAGGTTTGTTTTTTTTCTGCCCTGCTGTGCTGTTTGTTGTTGTTGTGTTTTTTTGTCAAAATGAATTAGCAGATCAATTTTTTTTTGGGGGGGGGGTTTCGAAGCCTAGAAGGTTTTAAAGAAGGATGGAATTCAAAAGTGTTGCAACCATCTCATGCCAGTTTAATTGTTCAACACCCACCCACCCCCACCCCCAAGTTGCACCCTCAGAAGGATTGAAATTGATCTAAGTAGTTTCCTTCGAGCATTTGGGATTCGGGCAATGAGCCAGACTTGGCTTCTGGTTGCCTTCAGAGGCTTAGAGGCTTTTAAACTCTCCAGCTTCGTTCAGGTCCCCGGCGTTCATCAGCATAATGGAGATTTTAAATTAGCCAGATTATTAAAGTTTAACAGGATCTCAGTAAATATGCTTGCTTTTTTTCTTTGGAACGTCAATAATGTTTCACCGCCTCTCTGCAAAACAACATAGTAGACATTGTAAGTCAGACATCTAATTTGAAGGAGCAAAGAGAAAACAATGATTTTGCCCCCTTGCTTGCTCTTGCTTGCCGGCGGCGTGGCGTGGTGCGTGAGTCTTGGGGAGGGTAGGATTGCACACTCTCACCGAAGCCCCCAGGGACTATGCTCGGGATGGCCCCGAAAATGATTGCTTGAAAAGAGCAATTTGGTGTCAAAATTTAAATCTGTGGAATTGTCAGTAGCACAGACAACCTTATATGGACATGCAGACAACCTGGTGAAAATCAGAGCAGACATAATTTGATCCTAAAATGTTTCCTACCATTTTTCTTTTCCAGTGGCTAGAAAGTTTGAAATGGTGGGGAGAGGGGATGCTGATCTCGGCATTGTAGCTTCTTGAAAGGTTGGTTGTGGGCTGGGGGGGGCACCCTGTCCATGACACACTGCATGTATATTTGAACCTGGTCCTTATTTGGCTGCTGGTCAGAATTTCAAAAGGAAGTCTCCTTTGGCATTGCGTGAAAGAAATGAGTGATGACTCATACAGTTGTACTCTTGGCCAGCAGATAAAGTTCTTGTTCATTGTGGCACTCCCAGCAGGGCTGTGGAGTAATTTCCCCCTTGCATCCTTCACAATAGCAGATGGCCATTCTGGAATTATTCCCCCACTCCTGTTGAAGTTTCTTGTTTCTCTCTGACCACTGTAGAAGTAATTAAAGTTTTGTAGTATGCATGACCCTGCACTTGGGACTGGCATTCTTTGAAAATGTACTAGGTCTTGGCTACACAGGAAATAAATGGTCTCTTTGCAAATGCCTTGATGTCATTGAGTATGGACAGCTAGGTGATGTCTGCTGTCTGCTGTGTTGAGTGTGGCCCTGAGTTCACAGCTGTCCCCAAGGGTTCCATCAGAACACACTGTGTGCCATGCAGTCTTTCTGTCCTGTTGTGTGGATCTATGTGTCCTGTGAACGTGGATGGCTGGGGCTTTTCCTAGTACACATGGTTCTTGAGAATGTCAGCTCATCTGGTTAAACCTGTTGGGGGGGAGTATGTGTATCAGGCTGATTTTCTTTGTGTGGTTTATGGGAAACTCATTAGAAATGTCAACACTTGTAACTATAACAACAAAACAGGCTTAGTGATCATCACTCATTGTGGCCACCGTTGGGGAAGCCAAAAGAGGTTTCACCCTCTGTTTTTCCTTCTAAATGCTTGCTATTCTAGGAATATGTTTTCTCTTAACTTTCACAGGGACACAGCTTCTAATTACAGGAGGCTCTGTGCCCATAGTGAGTGACACTGCAGTAGTTTATCTGTCCTTTGTTCTTGCATGGTTTTGGAGATGTGCTTTTGGTTCCACTTTCAGTTGTCATAACAGTCACATGTCTTCTTTTGGTTCCCTTTACCCAGACCTGCCTGGAATTGGAACGCTACCTCCAGAGTGAACCCTGCTATGTTTCAGCCTCAGAAATCAAATTTGAAAGCCAGGAAGATCTGTGGACCAAAATTATTCTTGCTCGGGAGAAAAAGGAGGACTCAGAACTGAAGATTTCTTCTAGTCCCCCGGAGGACCCTCTGATCAGCCCGAGCTTCAGTTACAATTTGGAGACCAACAGCCTGAACTCAGATGTGAGCAGTGAATCATCTGATAGCTCAGAGGAACTTTCACCTACGACCAAGTTTCCCTCTGACCCTATCAGTGAAGTGTTAGTCAATTCAGGAACTCTGAGCTCCTCTGTCACCTCTACACCTCCTTCTTCTCCTGAACTGAATAGAGAACCTTCTCAGCTTTGGGGTTGTGTGCCTGGAGAGCTGCCTTCACCGGGGAAGGTGCGCAGTGGGACTTCGGGGAAGACGGGTGACAAGGGTAGTGGCGACAGCTCCCCAGACGGCAGGAGGAGGGTGCATCGGTGCCACTTTAATGGCTGCAGAAAAGTTTACACCAAAAGCTCCCACTTGAAAGCACATCAGCGTACTCACACAGGTCAGTCCCCTCCTGGGACCTGGGAGGTTGGCCTCTGGTGGGCGCTGCTGAATTGCACCAGCCCTGGGAGGGAGCCAGGGCTCTGCAGGATTTGGTCACAGACAACAAATCCTCAATTCCTAAATCCTTTACACCAAAGAATTGAGGTTTTTTGGAGTTCAAAGTAGAATCTTTAAAGACTGGACATCTGAATCAGATGAATGGTTAATACTTTGAGATCAAACAAAGAAACAAGAGGCTAGATCATGTTCTCCGTGGACACCCAAGCCTCCACCCAGTCTAACAGCCCCATGTGTCAAGATGGGCTCAGGGTGCCCATGTATTTGCATCCTGTTACACTGGGTTGCTCTTCGTTGTTTGAAATGAGACTCCAAGGTCGGATCACAGGGTCCCTGGGCAGTGTGGAGTGTGTTAGTGCTGGTGATGATTGTGTGAGGCCTGAGTGGACCCTGAAGCTCTGTAAGCAGCATTCTGATCAGTGTGGCTATTTACCAAGAGCACTCTGTGGCACCTTACCATTTATTCAGCTATTACTTAATACAGCAGTGATTTCTTAATGAAGTGCCAAAAACTAGGTGAAAGTTTTCCTCCTAGATGACTGGTGAAAAATCATAGAAAATGTCAAACTGAGCAAGATAAAGTAGTGCAGATTCTTAGCAGCATCAGAGCCCATGACTGCAGTCTTGAAAGGGTTCTACAGGGAGCTGAGCCAGGCACAGGTGTCCTAAAATCAGGCAGCATTTGCCCTGAAGTGGCTTTGGTGTTTTGTTTTGTTTTTTGGTTTTTTTTTTAAATTATTATTCCTAGGTAGCACTTTTAACGAATTCATATTTATAAATGGGCCAAGGAATGAAGTGAACTTAGTCATTTGATTGACATTTAGAAAGTGATTTGAAAGCCTTGGAATGAAGTTTCCCAGAAACTTACAATTTCAGTTCTGTACAAATGTAGAAGGTCCCAGATGAAACAACAGCCTCATTCCTCGGGGAAGTGAGTAAGAAACAAAATAGTGCTTGAGGGGAAACAGTTTCCATGGAGAAAGCAATAAAGCTTGGCCCTCACAGAGGCTGTGGGTCCCAGAGGGCTGACACCTCACCTCTCAAGTATTTTGCCAGTTTGAGTAATTGTCATTGTTGTAAGTTAACTCTGATTTTGGTAGCATGGCTTTTCCCATAATTGGATCCTAAGGACAACAATTAGAGGCCTGAGTTTAAGCTAGGAAAGACTCAGCCTTCTTACCTCTAGATTGGCAGATTCTTGTCCTTAATTAAGAGGTACTCTGAATTTTCAAAGCCACTGGGACCCTGACCTTGCATCCCTCCGCCTGTGTGTTGTTAAATCTGCCCCTCGCCTTGTCATGCCACTGAAGTCACGGTGTGCTTGTCCTGTGCTCTCTTCCCAGGAGAAAAGCCTTACAGATGCTCATGGGAAGGGTGTGAGTGGCGTTTTGCAAGAAGTGATGAGTTAACCAGACACTTCCGAAAGCACACCGGTGCCAAGCCTTTTAAATGCTCTCACTGTGACAGGTAGGTGCATGAGGGCCTGCTGGAAAAGACTCATAGAGCCATGGGAGTGCAGTGACCAGGCAGAGCAGGTGTGCGGTAGCTCTCATTAAAAAGAAAAGACAACAGCTTCCAGTCATTTGTTGACATTCCTTTTTAAGCCTCGAGTTTTTTAAGGAAGCCTCTGGTGTATCTCATGCCCATGTTAGGAAGCACTGTTCCAGGTATACATGAGAATACAGTGATTGCCCATCTACTTTTTGAAGGTCAGCCGTAAGCAGTCTTCAAGTTTGAAGAATGAGATAGGAAGTCATTCAGATTTTTCAAAGAACTTTCCAGATTTCTCTGAGTTGGGGTTTCCGGCCTCTGAAATCCTGGACAAGAGAAGATTTTCTGCCTTTCTGACTAGAGGAGTTGGGTCGGGGAATGCAGGAAAATGAGGTATTTGCCCTGTAATACAAACCAGGAAGGAAACCTAATTTTTTTTACTTCTGATTTGCCCCTGCAGGTGTTTCTCCAGGTCTGACCACCTGGCCCTGCACATGAAGCGGCACCTCTGAGGGAGCAGAGGGGTAAATCCTGTAGGCTAAAAGGCTTCCAGGCTGAGAGACAGCCATGGAAGGAGGGATGCGTGTTCCAGCCAAAGCATGCCATTTTGCACCCTACCCAGTTGCCTCCAGGGCCTCTCTGAAAGGTCTTTCGAGGGCTGACGGAGTCATGTCAGAAGCGGCATTACCACCTGTGGTGCATAGTGTGGGGGTGACCCTGGACTCGCCGCTGATATGTGACCTGTGAGGCTCCGCGCCTTCGCTGTGAGCATGCGCACTGAGAATGTTCATGGTTGGGCTGACTGTATGTTGAGGATCTATTACTGACTGTATGATGCGGCAGACTTTTTTCCCTTGTGGTAGCAAAACTGCAAGACACAGGGAAAAAGTAGTTTGAATGTTTTGTGTGTAAGGAGTATACCGTGAGATGAGACGACCACCAATCATTTCCTGGGAGGGTGTCTGCACCTTAGAAAAATATAAAAACAATACAAAACAAAACAAAACAAAAAAAAAAAGGAGGGTGGGAGTGGGAACTCAGGACCCCAGAGAGGTGTGTGGTATGGGCAGGGGGCCCTGTGCCTCCTTCCTGTGTGAGAGGAACTGTTGGTGTCTGGTGCAGCTATTAAACGTGCAATGTGTCAAGTAGCTTGTTTTACTTGCTACAAAGAGCTCATTTGTAACCCATTGTATAAGCTGTATTTACAAATATAACACAATGATAATTTTTCCTTATACAAGAAGTCATGCATGGTCTGGGGAGCTATATGCTTTTCCATTTTAAAATCTGGACTGTAATCTTGATTCCAATTAATGAGCAGCTAAAATACAATTTGTCTAATACAGTAATCCCTAGCCTCAAGGGCCTGGCAAGACACAGTTTTTCCCCCTTGTATTTTATAACACTCCTCTTCCAGAAAGGTGTTGTGCAGCATAGGGTTATTTTTAAAGTGATTCTGAATTAGAATTAACTTTTTGGAGAATTTCATGATGCCCTTTGAAGAAATTGGACATATGCCGAGTGTCCAAAAGCTGCGGCTGGAAATTGCTGGTCTAATGTTCCATTAGGCTAAGAAAGAACCTAAAAATTTTCACAGTTGGGTAAACAAAACCACTAAAGCTTAGAAACTTTTTCTCATGCAGCTATGTTTCTCTTATTTATGCCTTGAGGACTAATTTCTGGTTTTCTAGCTGTTAATGCACTGTTGACCTTCATAATGGTGCCTTATGCAGGTGGGCCCCACATCGGGGTCTCATACAGGGGTATGGGTGATGCATGCTTTATTAAGGCTCTTTTTTCACCTGGCATTGTACTGTATCAATGTATAATACAGAAAAAAAAAAAAAATAACCTCCTTAAGGTCCTCCTTCACGAACACAAACAGATGAAAACTCCCTTGACATGTCAGAATTTGTTCAATATTTTAGACAACTTGACTGTCAATGTTAAAAAATGGAAAAAAAGAAAAAAATACTACATGGTAATTGAAAAAATCTGACCAATTCTGCCACCGTGAGACTTTCACATAGACCTTGCACAACAACTGTATAGATCACACACCGGCTGTATTTAATATGTAACATTTCCACACATACTAAAAATACAGAAATAATAAAAAACAATGTCAATGTATTTGCTTAAAAGGCACAAGTTTCACATATCTATCTAGCTATCTGTTGGTAATACAGAAAGTATACTACTTTTTTTAAAAAGTGGGCAGAATTCTTGTGTATGTATATTTGTGTGTATAGTATGTGTGTGTGTATATATATATTATATATAGGTAATATATAAATATTTTTTTTAAGAAGAAACTAGAATGTTTAGCTAGAAAATTCTACAGCCTGTGAAGTATTTCAAAATGGCCATAAAGGAGGTAAAAATGAAAACTATAACCTAAGTTTTGTAGAGGCTTTATCTTAGTTTAATGGTTTGCTGAAGACTGTTTTGGCATGAGTCTATTCCAGGCTACCAACTTGCTTGTCCCTGTTGAGGTGTCTGGAGTAGAGAACCTTTGGCCATTTAGATGTGGCATGACAGAATACTGGCATACAGTTGGACTCAGACACACCACGGTTTGGATTTGAATTTTAGCCTTATTAGAAGATCTAACCTAAGAGTGAGCTAACCACAGGGATTCTTTTTTAGACACTTTTTATGCAGATAAAGCTATTTTTTTCCAGCATGTAGATTCTTCCAGTTTTTCCAAGGAATGATTTCCCCAAATTGGCATACCACACAGGATAAAAAGCTGATATTTCATCCAGCACCTAGCTGCTGGGTTTGGGTGTAAAGTGTATATATATATATATATATATATATATATATATATATATATATGCACACACATACATGTATGCGTATGTATATGTATATGAATCTGGCTGAGCTGGTATTTTGTTTGATCTTCCTGGAAATGAGCAGTGATTCAAGCTCGCATAACTGGTTTTTTATCTGGGTTGATGAATACATTTACCTAAAGAACTTCATTTTGATTGGGGAAAAATGCACTTTCTGTTTGGCAGTTCAAAATCCAAGCACCTGATTTGCTGGGTTTTGGAAAACTCCTTATTTGGCCCTGCTGTGTGCTTAGCCATAACAATTCCATGAAGCAAGAAGGTAAACAGACAAAAAAAAAAAAAAAAACTTGCACTGGCCTGTCTCACTTACGAAACACCACGGAGGTGGTTTGGCTGGGTGGGGCTGGGGGCCATGTATGTCCATGCCTGTAATTTTCATAATAAGCAAGTACATAAAGAAGTACATTCTGTTCAGGTGATAACTGAGCCTCAATCAAGCAGAAATTTTTTGCTTGAAATTAAAAAAAAATTTCTATTAGTGAAATTTCTTTCCTTTTTTTTTTGGAAGCACCCTGTTATCTAAAGAATCTTTGTAAGATTTTTGTAAAATTTTGTTTTACAAGATTTTATTTGAAATTGTTTTTTGCAAGATTGTTATATTTCTGTATGAATGTATTTTTTATTGGAATAACATAAAAGAATTCTTATCAGCATCTTGAGTCTGGTTGTTTTTCACGGTGGGGGAGGGGTTGTTGAAGCAAATTCCTGCTGCATTACTCATCTTGGCTTCCTCCCCGGAAAGCTCCATTGTGCAATGCTGGGAGCCCTTTGCCTACCTCAGTCCCTACTTTCCTCTTCCCACAGCCTGTCCTGCATGCTGGAGGGAGGAGCCTGACATTGCTATCCCTAAAATGTGTTGAATGCTCTCCAAAGTGACCAAAACAGCCTGGGGCTTTAGCAAGGACTCAATAGTGAGACGCTTGCTGCCTTTTGTTCCCCTGTCACTCAAGCCTCGGGATGATGGTAGAAGCATCTGACCAGTAACACACTCCAGGGGCTCCTTTCCCTTCCCAGGTGCTGGCACCAGCAGTCCTGTTCAGTTAGGCAGTGAGAGCTGCCCTTGCCTCCTGCACACGTAGAGAGGTACGGATGAAGAGTATAGAGGAGGGACAGCAGACAGAAAACCCTTCTGCTGGCTCTTCTGCCCAGTCCTTTCCTAGCTTTTGTAGGAAAGTTCATAATATAATATATTATATTCATAATATAATTTCTAGAACAATTTCCTTCATTAATACTTTCTCCAATTTCTAGAACAATTTCCTTCATTAATACTTTCTCCTGTAGCCCAAGAGAAAGTTTTCCAAACTTGAGCCAAAAACTCTGAAAACAGTGAACAGTTCATAATATAAGTCACAAAGTACAAATTAGATCATCACCTCATGATTGTAAGTTTATAAGGAGCAAGAGGATATATGGAATGTTGAGTATGTTTGAAACCAAGCAGTTTTTTTTTTTTTTCTTTTAGAACAACACTTTTAGTAAGTGGCAGCCTCAGTTTAACTTTTCTGCATGGATCACAGCAAATTGATCCAACTAGGATCGTCTACTTTCAGATTGTATTAAGCCAATCAGGACTGATGGGGTAAAATCAATGTGTGTTTCCTTAGGAACAAGCTTAAAGTTTAGTTTCTGTACAAGGATGGTCTCCATTTTAAGTGGCATAACTGTTCACTGTTTTCCTTCATAGTAATTCTCCATTTTACTAAATATCCAGGGTTTATGGGAATGGTTTTTAATTTTATAACTGAGTAGGGGAAATGTAAGCGTATGCCAAGATTTGGAATTTTAAGAATTTCTTTTTCTCTATGATAAAAATATAAGCAATTCAAAAAGATTTGTGGTGGGGCAGGCTGTGAGGAACAGATGATGATTTTGCCAGAATCCAGGGTGTGTTATGTTCCGAAGCACATGTCAGGATGACTAAGAGTTGAATTGCCCTGACTGCAGTCTAAATAAAGGATTGATAGTACATTCTCAGCTACTATTAAGACTTGACTACTTTGTCATGCAAAATCTATGTCAAACAGCTAAGTTATGTTCAAATAAGACTGTTGGGCAAAGAGTCGTGCAAAGAATCAGCTGCAAACTTAGGTTATTTATAGAACTCTAAAAGATTTCAGTGGCCTGACAAATTTTTTTGAAACCTAGCTAAAAGAAAGGAAATGTTCTTGCCTGAACAAGCTGTGTGTTTTGGGGACAATTAGCTGAGCTACACTGCTTAGTGCTAAAATAGTTTGGGCTAGGTCACATGTACCAGCCTTTTTCTATAGCACTACAGTTCTGTGGTCTGTAAATGCACAGTGGACTTCCAATTACATGTTCACTGTCTTCAGAGTTTTTGGCTCAAGTTTGGAAAACTTTCTCTTGGGCTACAGGAGAAAGTATTAATGAAGGAAATTGTTCTAGAAATTGGAAAACCATTCTCAAACTGCCTTTACCCCCTTAATTAATGTTAAGCTATTTGGATATTAACCACTATATAGCATAATTTTTTAATTAAAAAAAAAACTTTGAAAAGTGCTGTTTAGCCATTAAGTGTAATTGAGGTCTCCCCAATTGATGAAATTCAATTCCATATCCAAGATCATCTATATTCTCAAAGGACAATGAAAGCAATTAAAGTTTCTAGGTTTTTTGTTTTTTTTCTTTTTGGTGGTGCTACCAGAGATGAAGCCCAAGCCTCTGGCCTGAGCAGCCTTTCCCAGCCTTCTTTTGTCTTGAGACTGGGTTTCACTAAGTCACTACATTGGTACTTGCTGCTCCGCAAGTGTGCAGTCTTCCTGCCTCAGCCCACCAGAATGCTAGGATTACAGGTATGGGTCACCATGTCCTGCTTAAAGTTTCTTTTATATTTTAATTACTATAGAGAATACAACTTCCATATGTAATTCCTTTTTCATGTTTTAATATTGTGCCCCTTTAAGCTATTTTTTCATAATTCCTCTTCCCAAACTGAATTATTGTCTTTGTAATGCTGATTATGTGAATGTTGATGGTGTGGGGGGGGCTATATCATGTGTGCAGAAATTATAGCCATTTCACAGATGAGGACAGTTGAGGCCCAAGAGATTATGCCTCTTTCCTGAGGTCAATCAGCTGGGAAGGCACTGAATCCAGGTTCTAGTTCAGCTCTCTTGGATTCCAAAGACCCTACTTTTAGTCACAGGCCTATATTACTTTCTTCCTTAACTGGCCTTTCATGGGAGGCTTTTGTTCATCAACTTGCAGGATTCATCTTCCACTTGTGAAATGGAGACAGAGCATTCACACAATTCAGAAGTACTATTGCTATAAACTGCTGTAATCCTAAGAAAACAAAAGTACCCATTTTGAATTGCTTTCAAGATATGAGACAGATGGTACATATTTATTTTTAATGTTTAAGAATATAGAGAAAAGCAATTGGGAATATGTCATCCTGCATTAATTGGCAGGAACTACCTAATGTACATAGTTAAGATACAAAGAGAGGAAAATTAGGTCCATGCATCACACAAATGAGGCAATACAACAAAGTGTGTTTAACCAGATTTATTTTATGGCAAGGTCTTTCTGTTTCACTCTAAGTAATTTTAATGAGAATTCTCCAAATGTCTGGGAATGAGAAGAGACAAAGAGAATGAATCTGTTTCTCCTATTTCCTCAGAGAAGCTCTGCTAGGCTGAATGGTCACTGCAGAATCTTCCATAAAAGACACATTGGTCTAGACCGCCTAGCATCAAGATGAGCTTCTCTGAGTTGAGCTTCACCTCCAGTTCGAAGCCTTGTACTTGCTTCTTACATAATCTGCATCAAAATAAGTTACCATGTGATTTCTACCACTGTTCCCTAAAATAAGAGCCCCTGATTCAAATCTGCCATCAACAGTTATCTTTTGTGAAACTGTTGCAGTCCAGATCCTGGATAACTGTGCATTATGCTGCATGCCACTGTTTTTCTAAGATTTGCCCTTTGCTGGTGAGAAAGCATATTTATACAGGATGTGCACGTACCAACTAAGCTCAGCACAGTCCGCCTGGATTTCTTAAGTTTCGCATTACCACATTTCATTCTGGTTGTGCAAGGCTTGCTTCCAGATGCGCAAGATAGCTAATGACATGCACTGACATTATCAATTAACTCACTCCAAAGCTAGGCGGCATTACCCAAACGTTATTGTTCTGCTTGTGTTGGTGAGATGACAGAGTAGGGTAGGTAAGACAGCAGCAAAGGGCATTGATGGGAATCTATCCTTGATGTCAGGAATTTGAAAAATCCCCACCTTCCCTTGTGCAATTTACCATCCTCTGCAAAGTAAGTTCTTTATTCATAAGCTCAAAAGCAAGGGCAAGCCACCAGTTCACCATAAGAAATTGTGTGTGTGTGTGTGTGTGTGTGTGGTCTTTAATTAAAGAAAAATCTAGCTCATTGTAGTATAATTGCATTAGGGCAAGATTCTTACACACACATTCTGTAGCTAATGTATATTAAAGAAAATGTTGTGTTAGCTACAGATTTAAAATATTGTGCTATAATGAGTCAGAATCAAACATTTGTCACCATGTCCTGACATAAAATAGAAACTAGGAGACTGGTGCCACAGGAGGATTTGGAGAGCAAAAGACCATTGGAAAGCACCACCTTTCTCTTTCTGTCTTTTTGTTTTGTGCTAGGGATCAAACCCAGGACCTTATGCTTGCCAAGGAGGTGCTTATGCAGCTGAGCTATCTCCTTGGCCCAAACATCATGTTTCTGAAGTTGCTCCCAAGGGCAGTGCTACAATGTGAGATGTGCTGGGATGGGGAGGGATCCTTTTGTATTTATAGCTGTAATGCTCACTATAGTCTCTGTTCCCAAGGAATATGCCTGGTCTTCTGGGCTTTTCCAATGTGTAACACAGCTCTCTCCTCCAGTTTCCAGTGTGGGAATAGGGTTAGTCCCATTTTCCACCTTACCAGACAGGTTTATGGGGATTAACATGGGCAGCTGCCGGCAGCTTCTGATTCACCATTAATCAATCATGACCGGGCCATGGAGTTTCCTGCACCAGTGTAATTAGGAACGTTGCCTTTTAAGGATCTGTGTGTTTGTATGAGCCTCTGGGGCAGCACCTGAAGTCAGACAACTATACAAGAAAGTGGAGGTGTCGACTTGAGGCCCCACAGCCCCTCTTTAAGCTGAGTTTCCTTGGACACCTGTAACAGGAATACAGCCTAGGAGTTGCTGTTCTTTAAGGATCTTCTAAGAGGAACAAGTATTTTTATATATTTTACAAGGAGTAACAAGTATTTTTCTTATTGTAATTGGGGCGATCAGTGGTGAATTGTCAAGTGCGGAACTTAAAAGCAAGGACTTCACGAATTTCTGGCTTTGTGATTGTTGCTGATACCACTTCAGCTGTGACTTTCACATCTCCAAAATGGCTATTTATGGGGAGTCCTTCAAGATTATTGGAGAATTAGGCATAAGGTGTGTAGAAGACCTGGTCCACAGCCCAGAGCATGGCAAATAATCAATTGTTGATAATCATTATAGGATAGTGAATATTTATTTCTTAAATAGGAAAATAATTTTCTTTCTTCCCACCGAATTTATTTAAAATGGATTCCTTTCTTAAAATTAGCAACAAGAGTAATTCACTCACGTTTACTTTCCACAACATGATTCGCTCATGTATTCAGGGAAGGACAAGTATAGACTATTATGCTGTTTTAAAAATGGCCTTTAAAGTTGTTTCCCCTTGCAATAGTTGCTGTGCTGCTGAAATCTTGCAGGAAGGAAATTCTGCAAGTCTGAGTAAAGCTTTTTGCTGTCGAAAGCCAAGAACATACTGACCAATGGCAGGACAGAGCTAGCCAACAGATTTGATTAGCTGAATTCACTGTGATTTTTAACAAGGTTAAAGGGGCCCAGAAGCCCCTGAGATTATTCCTCTTTTAACAAATATCTACAAGTCCTGAGATGGGGCTAACTCTTCTAAGTCAGGTGTATGTAAGTCACCACTAAACAGACATCTCATGATAGTCCTCTGGAATTATTGCATTATTTGTGACATACTTTCCAACAAAATGAATTATGTGCATCAAATACCTCATGTATCACAAAGTATCAGTCATCTGTGTGCTGGAAGCCTATTTAATTTAGCACAGGGTTTTGTCCAATTAAAGTTGATATACATACATGCAGATACACGCATTTTGTTTTCTTTATTTTCTTATTTTAATTAATTGATTTTATCTACTTCCTTATTCATTACTTTTGCCACAATTTCTCCCCTGTACCCACCTTCCATAAAAATGTATCTCATGCTTTCATTACCCGTAGGAAAAATAAGATATAATAAATTGACAGATATTTTTGTTGTTGTTTTTGTTTTTGTGCTTATGTACAAAATTGTCTCCCTGGTAGCATTTCATTGGGTGACTAAGTGCCCAGCTGCAGTCTGATGCAGACTGTTTGTCTGAGTGGCAAAGTGGGCGTCTGTGAGCCCTATGATGACCCTCACCTAATGGGCACCCTGAGGTAAGCAGGAAGCCGTTGTTATGCTCCTTTTGCAGAGGTGCCCTTGGGACACAATAACCCCACAGTCAGTATAACATAGTGCCCAGGATACAACCCAGTTTGTATCTTTCCATTTCCATAGTATCGTACGTGTGGTCTTTGTTTATTAATGCCTTAATGTAAACATTACAGAGTGGTCAGTCTTTCTCCACTAAACATGTAGCAGAAGCATATCTATATTCTATTGTCTTCTGGCTGGGCTCTACTTTCACCTTCTCTCCTACCTACTGTGGAACTCCATGCGAGCCAGTGGTAGGTGATAATGGAGCCCAGCACACCACACTAGCTTTATCCTAGTACCCACCTACAAGGTGAGGTGGAGTCACAGCACTGGGGGTCCCACCACCTTTGCTTAAATGACCAGTGAAGGAGCATAAGACTGAGTCTGATTATCAGTTTCTCTTCAATCTGTCCTTTATCCTAATCTTCACCAGCCTTTCAAGCCCTGCCAGCCACAGGGAGGTCCACTCTCTGAGTTTCTGCCCCTTGCTTGTTACTTGCCTAGTATTTGTTACTTAGCATGAGATACATGTCTACTTTCATTTGTTGTTTGTGACACACAGCTAGAGAGCCAAGATTGTGTATGTGTGTATGTTTTCCCAGCCTACATAACTCAGTGTCTGTAAGAATCAGTGCTCAACAACTGCCTTGTAGTGATAGTTTCTACATACATGACTTCTTCACCATCATCTGCTCAGTTCCTAACAGACTTCTATATGATTTGATCAAATATGAAGTCACTATGGCCAGTCATTCCAGCCACAGCTCAGACCTCCTTGCTCTGGAATTATGACTACATGAATAAGTGGCAGTGAGTGACCTTGCTTCTGGGTAAGTCTGAAGTCTCTATGTTAAATACCCAAGATGGGCCTGGACAATGTACAAATAAAATTTGTTTTTATTTTTAGTACTTGCTTGTAGAATCATTCTAAATGTGATTAGACCTCATTCTTGAGGTATAGTAGTGTTTCAGAAACAGAGGTGTGTCAGCTCAAGTGTGCTCTCCTGTGCTGCTGACTATCCTCATAGCAGCTCCTTCATGTGTTCTCTGTCCATCTGTGGAGTCTGAGCTCAACTAGGCAAAGAACTGTTTTTATGTAATTTACTACTTCTGAGTCCTCAGTATCCAGAGATGCATGTTCAATGCATGAGGGAATGAATGAATGAATCTACTTCTATCATTACCCTTGTCTCAGTTACTCTTCTCTCATTGCTGGGACAAATACTCAACACCCAAAATGAAGGAAGGAAAGGTTTGTTTGGCTCACAGGTACTGGAGGTTTCAGTCCATACTCAGCTGGCTCCAAGGCAGAGTGGCACATGGCAGAGAGCAACCTTTCATGGGGGTGGTAAAAAGTAGAGAGCCAAGGGAGGAGCAGCAGCAACAGTGGCAACAGAGAGTAAGTCTGTCTCCCTTAAATTGCATTCAGACTATCCACCCCAGGCTGGGAGTAGTATTCACACCCATAATCCCAGCAGCATTCACACCCATAATCCCAGTGGATCATGAATTAATCTCAAACTCTAGAAGTCCCTGTGACTGCACGAGGCTTGGGGGGACAACTAGACACAAACCATAACAACCCTGTTGTTGTATGAGTACAGCAAGGAGATTTTTTTTTTTTTTTGGTATAAAAGACCCCTATTCCTTTATTTACTATATTGGCGCCCTGCTATCAAAAATTTCCTATAGAATGCTGCTGCATTAAAATCAGTCCCCCCAGTGCCTGAGAGATAGCTCAGTGGTCTAAAGCACCTGCTTAGGCAAGCTTAGGCAAAGAGCAGGGACCATAGTTCAATACCTGGCACCACACGCTGTGCCAACCCCAACCCCAGGGTGGGCTGAGCTGGCAAAAAAAAAAAAAAAAAAACATAAAAAACCCCCAATCCACAGCCCCCTGTTTACCATTACACTTTCTTTCTTCTTTCCTGTCATCTGAAGATGGAAAGATTATGGAGAAGATGAAGTAGCTAAAAGATGAGAGGCGAATGACCAGGGAAGCCCACAAACCCGTCAACTTGGTTCTGAGGCGCACACTGTTAACAAGGGCTTGCTTGGCTGGGTGATGTCACCCACATGCACTTTTTCTATTTCAACTTCACATTAATTAAAAAGCCTTAGCCCCCAAATCTATAAACTGTTAGTGCTCCAGGAAATGCCACATGCCTCTGAGAGAAGCTGCTCAAGGAAGTGAAAGTGAAACCTTATTAAAGCAGGTTCTGTGCTTGTCATTAAAATTTAAATCAAGTGTTTTGACACATTACATCTACATCAAATGCAAGACTTTTAAAATTCCAGATATGATTCCTTTGCTCATGAGAAACAAACTAAGTGTTTCTGGATGAATCCTTAAAATCTCTGGAGATCCCTAATCTTCTTTTTCACAAAGTGCTGCCTCTTCTTACTTTCTACTTGCAAGTCACTAGATGCTTAGCGTCCTGCATTTAAAACAGAATAAATAAGTGTCTTCTTTCTTCAAGGTCACTTGGATGATTAAGATGTCACTGTTGATCACAGACTCCTTTCAGGTAAGACATTGCAAAGGGGCAAAAGTCTTTTTAAGTTAAATGTCTTACAATATACTGAGCAGGTTGAAGTGGGAGAATGGAGTGTAAGAGCCTTCTTGAGGGCTGGCAAGATAGCTCCACGGTGTAAAGCTCCTACTTAGACAAGCTTAGGCAAAGTTCAAGGACCGTGCTTCGATCCCCAGCACCACCTGCCACACCAGCCACACCAGGGTAGGCTGACACACACACACACACACACACACACACACACACAGAGCCTTCTTGACATGTCCCTGTCTCTGTGCAGGTTTAAAAGATCCCTGAGCCTGGTTCTCTTTTATGGGATTCCCAGACATTGTCGTAAGTATGTCGTGTGTATG
This sequence comes from Octodon degus, assembly GCF_000260255.1. Taxonomy (NCBI): domain Eukaryota; kingdom Metazoa; phylum Chordata; class Mammalia; order Rodentia; family Octodontidae; genus Octodon; species Octodon degus. The sequence continues at coordinate 2,450,973 of NW_004524721.1, forward strand.
CACCTGATATATTTCCTGGTATTTAGGACACTCAGAGAGAAAGTGACTTCCCTCAACTTTAGTGGCTAACTTAGGGAGATGTTGATTTGGTTTCACATTCCTTGCACAGGGACTTTCTCAAATGCCATCGTTCCTTTTAGTAACCCTATTCCATCAACTTTTGAGAGTAGACACAGGGAAATATTCATTCAGGAGATCTGAGCCACAAATTAAAAGTGTGTCACCTGAGGACTTGGGCTTTAGCTCTGTGTTCACTTCTATCTCTAGATGGGTTAAGTCAGTGTATTCTACGGATTGTCCCAAATTCCTCAGGCTGGTGTGCAGTTCACAAGAGTGCAAAAAGAAACCTTTGGTAAAATTGTGTTCAGATGTTACACTACGGCTGCTTCTTAACTTTCCTCTGCTTTAATTTTTTCATTTACAGAACTTGGTTTGATCATAGTCAACGTGCTGGGTGTTTCTTAGGACTGCAAACCATAGATGGCAGGTACTTAACATAGAGCCTGCAACGGAAGTGGACAATGCATGTCGCAGTTCAAGAGAACTCAGATTGTTATTGTTTTTGTTTTTGTTTTCAAAACAGGAAAAATAGAACTGAAATTATCCATTTAGAATTGTTATGTAAATCCAGAGGACCCATAAATGACAAAGCTCCTGGAGTAAGCTGGGAGCAGCACAGGTAGGTACTATTGACATTCTCAATACAGTTTAAACTCTCCCTAGACTAGGATGGTATTTTGTCATTCCTTATATGGCTCTCCTGTTCCCAGCATGGTTCTGAAAAAACGACAGAGAGGAGGGCTGCTGCGCTTGGCCATGAAGTCATCTGCCTGCTTCCAGTCTCTAAGGAAGTAGTGGCTGTAGTTCCCACTATTGCATGTTCATGGCATGAGGGCAGGTTTCATCTTACCTCATGGTCATAGTTTTTATGATTAGTCCACTGCTGAGAGTCTTTTCCTGGAGAGGACAGGTACTTTTCAGAAGAAAACTGAGCTCAAATACTGTCACTAACTGAGCATTAGCTGAATGTGGCAGGGTCACTATATTTTGAAATGATCAAATCAGTCCTTGTTCATGCAGCTCAGAAGTATGGTGCTGCTCAGCTGTCCACATTCTGCAACCCTATTCTGAAAGCTAGTGCTTGCTGGGGTTGAGAGACAGGGAAAACATTTGAGTGAAAAATAGCCTTGGGCATGAGGGCAATAGCTGTCCTAACTAGAGGCCTCTATCTTCTCCAGACAAAATGACAATAGCAAAAGTGACAGCAACAGATACAGAAATAGCTGTTGGTGTGCATGGATCATAATCTTCACACCTGCACACCACACAGCCTGTTGTGTTCTTGATGAAATTTCCCTTTGTGCATCCAGACTGTCCTATCTGCCTCCACTCGCAGGTTGGCACACACCTGTGCTCTCCTCTCTGGTTTCTGTAACTCCAGGGATGGTGAGACACCCCGAGTCTCACTCCTTGGAGGGGTAAGTGTCCACGCAGCCTTAAGAAAATGACAGAAGTGCTTTTGAATCAAACAGACCTGTATTAATGCCCATTAAAGAAGTTTCTAACCACAAGAGCTCAGCTCATGAAGTTTTCAAAACTGTGAAAGCTTGGGTTGCTTTTCCCTGAATTGAAGAGTGGGATGTCTCACTCTCAAGTTCTTATGGGAGAATAAATGACATTCTATCTTTGGTGTTCACAGCTCTGAAACCACTGGTTACCTTAGATACATGGACTTCAGGATACTTTTGTCTGTCAGTGAAGGAGACTGAAGATTTACCTATTGGTAAGAGCTTCATGCCTAGGAGAGAGAAATTTCATTTCAATTTCCAGTTTAATACTGAATGCTGATATATAGACAGAGACCTGAGGCTGTTCAGATATTGCATCTAACTCTTACAGAATTTAGAAACAGAAAAAAGAAAACAAAACAATCAACAGATATTTTTCAACCAGTGGACAAGTTTCAACCATGAATCTTTCTTTTCTCTGCCCATTATTGCTCATGCATCTGAAATGTGAATGCAATTTAACTTTATGTAACATGTCAGTGTCATTGCTGAGACAAGTTCCCAGGCCTTCTGGTTCCCAGCCCTGTTTACTTCCTATTGAACTAATTTCATCAGCACTTCCGTGACCTTGGAGCCCTCAGACAAGGCATACACAGGAAAGAAAGAGCAGATTACAACAACATAAACCCTCATATTATCCATTAGGGTCTGTAATCTCACCGTTATACTCTATTATTTATACTCTTATTTTCCCTTTCACAACTCAAAATATCAAAGAATCCTTCCCTCCTATTCTGCATCAGTCTCAAAGGCCACCTCCCACTGCTACAAAATCGGTGATGCTTTAGAAGCATCCTGCTGCAGGAAAGTCAAAGGAGCTCAGGAAAACTTTGTTCAGCTGTAAATTTTTTTCCTTGATCACAGATCATTAGTAATCTTCAGTAAATAAATGGATAGTCAGACTTTATAAGTCTGTTTAAATTTATTTCCATGCCTAAAAACTAAGCTCAAATACCTTTAGGTCCATGTCCTGTTACAGAAGTTGTCACCTTTACATAGTGGAATGTAAACAGAAGAAATAGTTACTTACTAAGTTGCTCTTTATACATCAGATTTTGGATATCTGCTCTTAGATAGCTTTATCCAGTCAATTTGGTATTTCCATTTTCATATTCAGAGTGGTATTTTAAGCTTTCCACAGCCGGGAACAACATCTAGAAGCCACCTTCACTGTAGCGCTGAGGACAGTCATCTGATTCGCCTCTAGGACTCAGGCTATTTCACTTGTTGGAATATTACTATCTACCTCACTCTTAAGAGGCAATAAATCATATAATTTTTATTTCTGGATTAGTCAATAGACTTCTTATTGTTTGTGGGGCTGCCCCACCCAAACCTGCACAACACAAGTTAAACACCACTTTGATGGGGCTGTCCACAGTGAGGCACTCACTGGTCACTTAATTTAGTTTCAGAGATAGAGCAAAAGAGAATCAAAGGTCTCAGGGATAGACTTAGTAAGTATTCCTGTCAGGTTCAATGAAGCCTCATTGGTGCCAATGAAACCTTCCTTTTCATCCCCAGCCAGCATATCTAAGCAGCTACTCCTAAATTCCCTATATTTTTATAAAGCACACTAAAGTTTCTGGATACGTGTTGTTCGGTTCCTAATAGACATTATTTTTTAAAAGGGAGCAGGAAATGTTAGGATAATTCTGGGTGTTTGATGATTTAAAATAAACAAAAATCCAAATAATATCATAGAAACAACAGCAAAATTACAATGAAAATTGTTCTTGTTTTTGTACAAGGTGAAAGAATAGTTCATTTCCAAGATGCTGACTCCTGGCCATGTTATTGCAATGACCAATTCTACATGTTGAAAATCATCTCAATATTTGATATTATTCTCTTCTAAATCTTACAAGGGCAAGAATTACTGGCTTCATTTTATAATGGAATTCCCATTGGCTCAAATGTGCCAAGCCACCAAACTAGAAGGGAGACTACAATTCAGGTCTTTATTTAGCTAATGTCATCATGATCCTTCAAGGATGAAAAAAAAAATCAAGCTCTTAGTCCATCTCTATGAGGACAGACTTTCATCCTGGAGCAGCTTCCTAGGCTAACTGTGACGAAGTCATCCAGGATGTCTGATCTGAAGGATGTGGTTACTCACTTTCCCAGGGCAGCACTCATAGCTGGCCTGTGAGTCAGAGAGGCACCTGGCCTGGGCTGGCAAGGGAGAAACTACACTTTCATTGCCAGTACACCACGCACTCTTCAAGATCACTGGAACCCTGAAAATGGCAGCCAGACACTATTTATCAGGAAACAATTTTCTAGGTAGGCACACACCAAGAAACCATGCCCTTCTCCTTGTTGAAAATGTGAAATGTCTAGAAGAGATACAAGACATATCTTCACAAAACCAGACTACTGAAGGTTCCTTACCCTGTGGGAAGCAGGGCGGGACAGACAGTAATATGAAACTGGCTGCATTCACTTCCAAGTGACTGCAGCAACTTCTGAAGGCCCAAAGCCTCCAGTGCAACACCTGAGTGTAGGATGAGTCCTTCCTTCCCAAACAGTATAGGGTAATGTAACACAGACATTCAAGAACAGGTAGAGAAAAGACTGCTGAAGAGGGTAGTAACTGGACAAGGCAAGTTTCCTGGAAATAAGAAAGTAAAACTAAATGTCACTTAAGAGTCTTTCTGTCACAACTTCAATTTATTGCCTTGGAATTGTGAGACCAACATATTTCATATGCAAACGGGACAGATACAATGTGTTCACTACGCACATGAGCATTTGCTGGATTAATTCATTTCCTGAATAATTTGTTTGAGGGGATTATTTTGTATTGCAATTACAAGCAGAAACACCAAAACAACACCCTGGATTTGAAGGCAGATTGATTTGTGTCAAGGAGCATTGATGGAGATCATTTCCAAAATATTAGGCCCTGATCTCTGGTGGTCTAGGGCTTAAACTGGATAAGAAAAGCAGGAAGTACAGGGGCAGAATGGCTTGTTAATTGGGGATTGGTTTATACAGTGTGCATCATAATGACCAGCTGTGTATCACAGTAACCAGTTGTGAGACAGAAGCGAGACAGAAGCAACCAGATCTGGAACAGGAACTGTGTGTGGGGGTCATTTTCTGTTATAATATGTGTGTATGTAGAAATCACAAATGTTATTTTATTTCCATAATTAATGTTGTGAAGGGCCTACTAGGGATTTTCAGGTTTCAGCTCTTCCTATACCATGCACATTCCTGCTAAGACAAGAATGAGCTTGCCTTCCTGTGACCTCCAACCAAAATCATACAATCTGCAAATAAAGTTAATTGTAGTATTGCCTAAGCACTCATAAGTCCAATAAATAACAAATGCTTATTAAAACATATCAGCATGGTAAATATTTTACATGATATGTTTGAACCTACATGTTAGGATTTGGAGGATGCTTCCCATTTGGACTCTTCGCCTGGCTGAATTTTCATGGGACAGAAAAACAGAAGAACAAACACACCTTGAAGCAAAAGAAGAGCAGGTCAGTGGGATGTCCATATGCAAATTATAGGCTCCAACTCTGCCACCATTTCTGAGACAAAGCCTGGAGCGTTCTGTCTTTCTCCAGCATCTCCCACCTAGTCATTAACCTGCCAGGAAACACTGAAGGTTAGCAGTGGCCAGTCCCCTCTCTTTGAAAAATGCAAAACACAGCATACACATTTGACCTTCCAATGCTTTGCAGAATGGATATGAATCCAAATTAGATGAATCCAAGAGACTGCAAAAAATTTGTTTATGTATAGATCCCTCTGTGTTGCCTGACTATACTAATTCATCAATTCAAAAGGAAAAGTCCAAAAGATAAAAACTTAAGCAGCTGGAGTGAGATCTCTCATAGACCACATGTACTTTAAAACTTTGTATTCCACCCATTAGTCTCTGATTTTCAATAAATTTGTCAAACTTATCTTTTACCCAGCATTTCTTTAAACAGAGTCAACAATAACTTTATCTCAGTTTACTTTTCAGGTGCTGAAAAGTTTGACCTAGAAATGGCACCAAGTGTTATGTTGATTCTCTTGCCTCTAAAAATATAGCACAAGGAAATATCAAGCTAATTAAGTCCAGTGAATTGTCCCAGAAGTGGAACCTTGAGTGGACAGATGTCTTCCCAGTCAGTGCCTTATATGCAAAGCAAGGATTGCAGGACGTTTTTTCCTTTATCACTCTTAGAGTCAACTCTGTGTCAAAAGACAAACCAAGATGCTTCAAGAATCCTTGGAAAGGAGGCATTCTTCTCTTAGAGAACTGCATGGTTTTGTATAGCCTGTGCAGAGGGAAAGCTATGATTAAGGATCTATATTTTTATTTGCAGACTTTCAGTTCTTCTCTAATTTGGTTGAAACCATTGGTTCCGTCTTTCATTTCCTGCAACAAGTATGTCCCAAGGCAAGCTTCTGGTCATATCTATGTTGTCCTCATTGGCTGTAGTGGTGACAAACAAGGTCATGTGGTGTCATCTGTGAGGAGATTGGATAAAAAACTCCACTTCCTTTAAGGGCTCCCCTGAAAGGAGGTGTGAGCGCTCTAAAGGTGGAGGGTGTGTGTATGGTATCTGTACTCACATCCCAGGATTACCCAAAAGTTTGCTACCAAATGAAGAAGTTGTACTTGAAAAAAAGGTGCCACTTCAACTGCACATGGAATTGTGGTTTGGAATCTGAGTGAAAATCAGAAGATTTGGGGGAACCTAAGAGTGACCAGATGCTTTTAGCTCAGAGATTAAAGATTCAGAAGAAGAAAAGAGAAGAGAGGGGAAGGAAGGTAAGGGGAAGGGAGGAGAGGAAAGGATACATGCAAGTTTTGCTATATTCTGAGATAGAGAGGACTGAACATTATTACCCTTTGGTATTCTTCTTAGTGCTGATAATTAGTGCAAATTCCTTGGCTAAGCAAGAAGGTGTTTGGGAAATGTGTGAGCATCTTTTGTGCTCATCCTCATACTCCCTGCCACTCTTGTCACCATTAACCATTTTCCCTGATTTTTTTTTTTTTTTTATCCTGCCTCAGTTTTATTTTTACAAAGAGCACAGGAGGACACCAGCCTCCCACAGATGGCACCCCAGGGGGTCACACCAGTCCTGTTTTAACATCAGAAGATAAGAGGCTTTTACTGTGGAGCCTTCATGAGGGCCTGGGCACTTTTGGGGTCCTTGGCACCTTTGGGATCCTGGGCTGCAGCAGAAGCTGGAGCCTGGGCCTTGGCTGTTGCCTGAGCCTTGGCAATAGCCTGGGCCTTTGGCTGGCAAGGTCTGCAATCCTTAGCAATGTAGGCTCTGATACGCTTCCCAAGCTTGGGGTGGGCAATATAGGCAAGTGGAGCAAGCCTGCAGTTTACTCCCTTTGGAATGATCTTGGGCTTGACCTCCTTAGGCTTGACAAGAGCCTTGATAGCCTCGGCACGTGCACTCATGGCCTTGGCATTGTTTGCTTGCATCTTCTTGAAGCCCTTCTTGTTGTGCTTCTTGGCAAAATGCATGTTACTAAGGAACTTGGGATCTACCCCTTGTAGAGATTCACATCTTTGTGAGCGAGGTTTCTTAATGTCATTTCTGTGCCATTTTCATGACTGGTTGTGTGTGGTGTGGTTCTTGGACTTGGCCATAACTGCCCTGTAAACCTCTGCAACCAAGCCCCTGGAACCAGAAGATTAAAAAAGCCTCCCATTTTCCCTGAATTTTAAAGGATCTGAAGGCTATGAGAACACATGTTATTACTTAAGTATAACCTGAGAATTATCTAGAACATATTTCAAAAAGAAAATAAAAACCCCTTTTTGTTTTTGAGCAATCCATTATCTCAATTATCTGGTTTTGGAGAGAGCCCAGGAGTACAATATATGGTCACTGAGCTATGTTGGCATCCCAGACCCATCCTATGAGAAAATATAGGGTCTCCAGCATCCAGGGAGCTCCAGAGTAATGTATGCAGTCCTGGGATGTAGTCCTCTTTAATGGGTGGGAATGTGATTCAGAGAAAGTCCCACAAGAGCAAAGAGCATATACAGATACAAAATGGTCCTTCATTTATATCCCCCTTTTTTGTTTAGTTTTGTCAGAGATGGGTATTCGATTGTCATCTAAATATTATAGTGTGTGAATTCAGCAAAATATTCCAATATAGTACCTTAGTCCATAATAGTAGTGGGTTATCGTAGGGACTGGTAATGTCAAAAGTTGTTGACTTGAGACTTTTATAGCTCAGCATATTAATGTGGCTTTACTTTTTATACCTTGTTTTATGCTTTTCTTCTGTATGGTTAAGATATACAGCTACTTTTTCTTAATTCAATGAGAAGAAATATTTGTACTAATAGTGTTTGAACAAGATATCATGCCTGCATCCTGTACTATGAATAATCACTACAAAGACAACAATATGCATTGTATTAATTATTGAAACTGTGCTACTAACCTGTTTTGAAACTGTCTCATTGCTATTTGTTTTTCAATAAAATTAATAAAAAAGCGAAGATCACAGGGCAGAAAAAGCATAGAGAGAAGTCAGTGTTCACATAATCTGTCCCCTCTTTCTGCTAAGTTATATCTGTGGCTAACAACTCTAGTCAGCAGGAGCCAACTTGGGGGTCATCATGATGAGACCTTCTCAGCATTGACTGGTTTCCTTGAACAGTGGACTTTACATTTTCGTCACTTTCCCACTTGTCCTCCCCAGTCTCTTGGCCCTCCTTCCCCTTCCTGTCATGATTCTGCCAATGATTCTTTCATTTGCAGCCCAAAATCCTCACAGAAGACAGATGCCCCTTAGGCTTTCTTCTCAGATTCTCTCTTTTTGCTTTTTAGTCAGACTATCCAACCTTGAATCCCAGCATAGTCACTTACTACAATCATGAATTTGTATAACTTACCTATATCTCTTTCTTTCTTTATCTGTAAAATGGGATATCACTTCTTGGGGTTGTTTTATTATATGAGAAAGACCTGGAAGAATGTCTGATTTAAAGGAAGCACTTGGAAACTTCTCATGATTATTATTCCCTATTTATTCAGGTCCTACCAAAGACATCTTCCTTTATGAGGTGTAAGATAACATGATAGAAATCATGCTGAGTCTTTGCTTGTAATAGTTCATCTGTGTGGTCCAAACATGGAACAAATCAATATTCCACTGCAATGTGAAGCTTCATCCCAATAGCTGCCAATGTGAGTGTGACAGCAGAGGAGAATATCCTTCAGGATACAAAGGAAGGACCTGAGGGTGGATTTTGTCCCTATAATAGCGTATTTATTGGGTGGCTGAGGTGAGAGAAGCAGTGCTTTTGGTGAGCCTACGTATGTGTGGTTTACTGGATATTTCTGAGGCATGAGAAATAGTTATGGCTAGTGAATAAAGTTTACTGAGACAAAGAGAGACATGTAGATTTTGGCATAGTAAAGTGAGAATGGATTTATGGAGGATTATGGGCCTAAACTTAGAGGCTGTAAATCACCCAGGAGTTTACTTTCTTCATTTATTTAGTGCTTTCTGGTGTAACTTGGAGCTTGTTATAGCTAATGGTATTTCAACTTTGTCTTGATGGAAAAGGTGGGGTAAGTGGAGACTGCGCTTTTCAGTTTGTGGACAATAGTGTGATAAAGGGGACATTTTACAAATGGTCATCAATCTGGTACACAATGTAAAAATAGGGACCAAAAGAAAATGAACACTTGTGTTCCTCATGAGACATATGAAACTCTCCTTGAAGTAGGTGTTATCCCAACAGCTTCGTGTGGATGGACTGAGTCACAAAGAAACAAAAGGACAGGATGGAGACCATCTGACCATGGAGGACTCAGGCTGTGTTTCTTGAACTCCACCTCCAGGCAGCACTGGGAGGGGTTGGTGGGGACCAGACTCGGTTTCCTGCTCTCCCTTGGCCATACAAAGTACATTTTCATCTCTTTTGGTGAGAGCACTCTCTTCTCCCAAGTGACAGTTTCATGAGATCCTATAAGCCCTACAGGCCTCTGGGGAGATGGGTTGCCCTTTCAGCACACAACATGGCACTGAGTGAAGGATATGCTGCATGCATGGCACGACTGGAGCAGCGACTGTGAGTCATCTTGTTCTCTCCAGTTCTGAGAAGACATCTCAGGTTGCTTATTACTGTACTTCTTAGAATCACCATTTTGTATTTTAACTAATGAGGATCAGCTACAGTTTTAAGATTAACTTTGGGGTATTCCCTTTATTTCAAAGTCTAATTTGCTGTTACCATGGCAAAAAAGAAAAAATAGACACAGAAAGCAGAGACAAACAATGCTTTCTTCTCTCCCTGTTCAGGAATCTGGACCTAGCATTAATAATTTCTGTGTACATCACCTTAAAAACATACAAAGGATTTTTCTCCTCCTACAGTTACCCCCTGGTATTGATGTGCAAATGCAGTAAGACCAGGTTATGATTAAGCACCTTCAATTTTCTCTAGAGAAAGCGATTGTCCATCCAGAGAGTGCAGGCGCTGACCCCTGGTTCACTCACAGAAGCTGAGAGCAGCTGGAGTCAGCTGACCGGAAGCTATGCCAGGCTGAACTGAGGCTGAGGCTGAGGCTGGGCTCAGGTGATGGCACAAAGCAAACAGACCAAATGCTTCAGCAGCACAAGCCAGCGAGGACACTGAGAAGAGATGCACCCTTGCAGATGCTACTCCTATTGTCTTTTTGCCTGAAAAACACAATGTTCTCTATTCTTCATATCTATTTACTTATTTATTGGATTTTTTTGCATTATTCCATTTGCTTAAAGTTCCAGAGAATAGACATAATAACACCATTGACTGAAATAATTAAAACAGATAGCTTCGATAATAGCAAAATTGAACAGAGTGAAGTAGCTGATTCCCCCTTTATCATTCTCCTGGGGTATTGGATTTAAAAGGCCAACTGAAATCTGCATTTTTGAACATATTTTGCTGTTAGAAATGGCTCTGACATAATGGAAAAAACTGTGCACAGCGTCTGGACTTGGCGGCTGCTCACCAGGTCCACAGACCTGCAAAGTGCACCCACCCAGCCTCTGGCTCAGCACAGCCCAATAGGAGAGTTTAGCTATTTCCTGGAAGTACGTGCACAGCAGCAGGATGGATATGTTTTGGGGTTTGCCTTATAGTAAGTGGGTTTTTCTTTCCAATTCATCCAAGATAATAAAAGAATTAAGAATTCTGTTCATCATTTTAGGCAACACTTCCCTCATAAGGAGGAAAACCATTTCTTCACCTAATCAAAAACTCCAAGTTCATAATGGAAAAAAAAAAGTAGAAAGATGCATTCTTGTGTCTGGAATGGCCTTTTTCAAGGCACACACATGCAAGACACACAGCCCTGGGTTCCACACAGGAGACAGTCTATTTTCATTAGGAAAATGATGACCCTAACAATCAGGCATCACTTTAGCCAATTTATACATCCCTTTTAGTTTATGAATAATTTTTTACTCTAGAATTCTATTCTTTAGTGGAATTTCTGCTCTACTAATTCATGAGACATCTCTCTTTTCAGGCATATGCATGGAAAACCTGACAAGACTTTTTTATATAAAAACCTCAGGTCTTAGTTTCCCTTTGATATGACTTCTAATTTAGAGACTCTTTGCTCAGAACTTCTTTGCCAAAGACAGCCCTAGTGGAAACAGAATTCCAGGAATGTGAGGATCATGGTGATAGAAGCAAGTGTGGTTTTCTAGGAGACCAGCCCCCTTTGCCAGACCCCCAGGGGAATTGTTTACAAGAGGCTTAGGTAAAGAACCCAGGGCCATAGTCTACAATAGCAAATCTACTCTGCTTCTTTGAAGAGCAAGGCCCACAGGTTATCCAGGTAAACAAAACATAATTTAGGCAGATATTCTGGGGCTCCTGGAACCCCTGCAAAGTTCAGAGAATGATAAACTTGGAAAGTCTCCAGGCTTATTGTTTAATGTGTTACTTTGAGCTCAGTCAGGGGACAGGTCATTTCTAGTAAATAAATAGCAATCATCACATGGTGCTTATTTTGGAGCATCTATAGTAGGAAGGTTGTCTAGGATCCTAGGAAAACACGAGAATGTTTCCACAATGAACCAAGATTAATGATCTCACTACTTTTGCACAGGCACTTCCTTTTTATGCATCAGATATCAAGACCCTTTCATTTGAAAATTCAGGTGGTGACAGCTGCCAACTGCACCCTGAGTCATCACCTACAAGCCAGGTACCTGTTTGTACTCAGTTGTTTCCCTTACATCTCAGCTGAGTCAGTTACAACAGGTTTCATTTCAGACTGATGATTAGGTTTGTGACTCAAACTGCATAACGTGTTCCATTTCATCTACAGGAGGAAGATATTACTTGATACCATTTTAATGACTCAGTCTGCCAAGAAAAATCAGTTTGATTCTTGTAATGTTCATGCTGAAATCACAGCAGAGAATGGATGGCAAGATCACTTTGAAATTGTAAGCTCTATTAGAAGAATAGTTGAGAAAGTAAGACTACATCTATAAGTCATTTCCCCCTCTGGGGAGTTGTTCGAGAATCGACATAGTTAGAAGGATTACTTCATGATACATAAGCTCTCCTATACTCAGTAGTAAATATGAGCCTGCTGGTGACTCAGTTGGAACCAGACTGTAGCTCCAGAGGAGCTCACAGCCTGTTACCTAGGAAGTGGGCTCTTCCTTGGTCAGATGTTCCACTCCACAAGCTCACAGCCTCTGTGTCACGATTCTACCATCAGATGCCTGCTGTGTTTGGGAAAGCAAAACAAGAACTCTCATTGAGAACTTTATAATTATTTTTAAAGTTGAAAGATCTCATGGTAATGTATTATTCTTGTGTGTTACTCTGAGTTTCCATTCATTTCTCTGCAATAATTTAGGTACAAAAGTAAAAACATGAAAAATATCAGCAATTATCCATTCAGGATTCATTATGTGTGTGGCACCCACAGATGTATTTTATGTTATTTGATATTTTAAAAGCTCCAAAGTAGTTTTTACTATGCACTCTCACATGAGGAAATTGAGGTTGGAGTATCTGAGGTTGCACACATCCAGGTGCCCAACACTCTCAGATCAACACATTCAGCTTTATAATCTATAGTCTTCATTTCACTCAAAGGGACCTCAGTACAGCCAAGAAAACATTGCTTTAAAGAGTAGACTTTGAAGTATTGCACAGAATTAAAAGCATAAGCTTATATATCCATACATTTATATATCATTTATCCTCTATATGTGCAGTTCTTTATCCACAGATTCAAGCAACCATGGATGGAAAATATTTAAAATACTACACTATTACTGGCATTAAACATATAGTTAGACTTACAAGGGCTGCACCTATACTGAATGTTTACAGATTTTGGTTTCTTTTTATTATAAAATACAATAGAAGAAATATTTACATAACATCTACATTGTATTAGGTATAATAATTAAAACAGAGATCACATAAAGTATGTGGGAAGATGCACATCAGTCATGTGTAAAAATTATGCCATTTCATATAAGGGACATGAGCACCTATGACCTTGCAGGATCCCAACACCAGTGAAAACCTATATATAATTGTTTATTATATATTTATACAAACATTTCTTATATAATGAATTATTTTATATAATTTAGATATTAATATATCAGACCCATTTTCTTCACTTTTGGACTGCTATAGCAAACATATCCAGATACTGGGAGGCTTAAACAATAAACAGCGATTAGCCACAGGCTGTAGGAAACAGTCTGAGCACAAGTCTAGCAGATTCAGCATCTGATGAAGGTTCATTTCGTTGAAAGTGATTTCTTTTTTCCTAACCTGATGGAAGCAGTAAGGTGTCTTACTCTGGTCTCTTCTTTAAGGGCACTAATCCCATTCCTAAAAGCTCCATCCTCAAAACCTAATCACCTATTAAAAGCTTCATCTTTTTATACCATTATCTTTGGAATGAGAATTTCATCACATAAATTCAACGGGGGGCGTAGTAACAAACATCCAGTCCATTATGCTTTCATGCCTTGGTTCATGATCTTAATTCTTTCCATAATTCTTTTCTTTCTTTCTTTCTTTCTTTCTTTCTTTCTTTCTTTCTTTCTTTCTTTCTTTCTTTCTTTCTTTCTTTCTTTCTTTTCTTC